>NW_027185784.1:23352979-23459391 GCF_028583685.1 Petaurus breviceps papuanus
ACCCAGAAATAACTGGCCGTGTAACCTTGAGCAAGTTATTTCTGGGTGTGGTGCTGAGTATCTGAGCCCGGATTTGATCCAGGTCATCCCGACACTGGAGCCGGTGCTCTTACTCACTGAGCCACCTGGCTGCCCCTGATCCTGTCCCTTTTCAAAAGTGGGTGCTTCCAACTTCCCTCCCCCCAAGCCTGCCCTCTCTTCCATCATTCCCCCTCTCATCCCCTTCCCCCCTACTCTCCTGGAGGGTGAGATACCCTATTTAGTGTGTATTTCATTCCCTCCTCAAGCCAAATTCAACGGGAATAAGGTTGACCCATTCCCTTTTGCGTTCCTATTCTTCCCCTCCACTGTAACCATTTTCCCTTGCCTATTCTGTATGACATAGTTTACCCCAATCTGTCTCTCCCCATCTCCTCTCATTTTATTCCCCTCACCTCTTAATTTCACCTTTTAAGTATCATCCCTTTTAAATTGGTCCTGTGCCCTCTATCTATGTATACCTGTAAACATATATGCACACATTCACATATGTATTCATATCCCCATATACCCTCATATATATATATATATATATATATATATATATATGTAATTTCTATTCCCTTCAATTACTGAGAAAAGTTTCATCAGTTACAGTTAGTGTTTTTCCATGTAGGAATGTTAATAGTTCAAATTTGATAAGTTCCTTATGATTTCTTTTCCCTGTTTACCTTCTCATGCTTTTCTTGCTTCTTGTATTTGAATGTCAGATTTTCTATTCAACTCTGGTTTCTTCAGCAAGAATGCTTGAAAGTCCTCTATTCCACTGAATGACCATATTTTCCCCTGAAACATGATACTCAGTTTTGCTGGGTAGGTATCTCTTGGTTTTAATCCCAGCTCCTTTGACCTCTGGAATATCATATTCCAAGCCCTTCGATCCCTCAGTGTAGAAGCTGCCAGATCCTGGGTTATCCTGATTGTGTTTCCCCAATATTCAAATTGTTTCTTCCTGGCTGCTTGTAATATTTTCTCTTTAATCTGGGAATTCCGGAACCTGGCTATAATATTCGTAGGAGTTTTCTTTTTGGGATCTTTTTCAGGAGGTGATTGGTGGATTCTTTCAACCTCTGTTTTGCCCTCTGGTTCTAAAACATCAGGGCAATTTTCTTTGAGAACTTCCTGGAGCATGATTTCTAGGTTCTTACTTTGATCATGGCTTTCAGGTAGTCCAATAATTCAGAGAGTCATATTCTTTGCCAGTAGAGGGTCTTGCTTCAGTGTTGATGGCTGCTGACTGATCAGAGTGGTGATTGCTGAAGTTTGGGAAGTGACTGTGGCAACCTTTTTTTTTTTGCTTTTTGGAGTTAAGTGTCTTGCCCAAGGTCACATGGCTTGTGTGTGTGTGTGTGTGTGTGTGTGTGTTAAGTGTCTGAGGCCAAATTTGAACTCAGGTCCTCCTGACTCCAGGGCCGGTGCTCTATTCACTGCGCCTCCTAGCTGCCCAGCAACTTCTTAAAATAGGACAGCAATGAAGTCTGCCATATTGACTCTTCTATTCCCTTCAACACTTAGCAATTATTGTAGGGTTATTAATTGGCCTAATTTCAATATGGTTGTTTCTTGGGGAATAATAGGGAGGTCTGAGAAGAGGGAGAGGTATTGGAAAAAAGCTGGGTTGGTGAAATAGAGCAATAGAACATTTATTATGTTCTCCATCTTTTATGGGCATTGTTCATGGTGCCCCAAAACAATTACAATAGTAACATCAGAGATCACTGATGATATCAGCGTAATGGGTGTAATAATAACGATGAAAAAGTTTTGAAATATTGTGAGAATTACCAAAATGTGACACAGAGATAATGTTGAATGTGCTGTTGGAAAAGTGGTGCCAGTAAACTTGATAGACCAGGGTTGCCACAAACCTTCAATTTGTAAAAAATGCAATTTCTTTAAAGCACAATAAAAAAGGTATGTCTGTATAATTTAGACAATTTAAATAATGTTACATATTTTTCAAGAATAGGCTTGATAACATTTATTTATGAAGAGTTTTATTCATTTTTTTTCTCTTGTCTATATCTTGCTAGGCAGAACGTGTCCATGAATTGAATGAGGAAATTGGTAAATTACTAGCCAAAGTGGAACAACTAGGAGCTGAAGGTAATGTGGAAGAGTCCCAGAAAGTAATGGATGAAGTGGAGAAAGCCCGAGCAAAGAAAAGAGAGGCAGAGGTAACTTAAAACATTGTTTGATGATGATGGGTTAGTTTTTCAATCTTAAGTATTTTTTAAAGTACTTATGTTAGTATTTATATTTCCTGTTGAATGCCTAATATCTTTCTGTAAACACTGACTCAGACATTTTTTCTTTTAACTCTTTTTTAATTAATTTATTTTTAGTTTTCAAAATTCACTTCCCTAAGATTTTAAGTTTCAGATTTTCTCTCCCTCCTCCTTCCTCTCCTCAAGATGGTGTGCAGTCTGATATAGACTACTTATGCATTCATATTAAACATTTTCACATTAGTCATGATGTAAAGAAGAATTAGACCTAATGGGAGAAACCAAGAAAGAAGAAACAAAACAACAGAAGAAAAGGAAAGCAAATAGTATGCTTCCATTGCATTCTGGCAATATAAGAGAAGACTGAATCTTTGGTAAACAGTTAGTTTTATACAAAGGTTGCCCAGCTCTACGTGCCTAAGAGGCATGAACTTAAGCAGTATGAACTCCACTTTTGTCAGTCAACATGCATTTATTGAACACCTACTTTGTTTTTTTTTTTTTTAAAAGCAATTGGGGTTAAGTAACTTGCTCAAGGTTACACGGCCAGTTATTATCTCTGGGTGTGGTGCTGAGTATCTGAGCCCAGATTTGATCCAGGTCATCCCGACACTGGAGCCGGTGCTCTTACTCGCTGAGCCACCTGGCCGCCCCTAAGCAATTGGGGTTAAGTAACTTGCTCAAGGTTACACGGCCAGGTGTTACTGGGTGGGTGCTAAGTGTCTGAGCCCGGGATTCGATCTCCAGGTGTTCTCAACACTGGAGCCAGTGCTCTTACTCGCTGTGCTACCTGGCTGCCCCTGAACACCTACTTTGTGCCAGCACTATGCAATATACTAGGGGTGAGAAGTCCCAGGCTAAAAGGAGCTTAAAATTTTATCAGTCAGGGGAGCAGAAGCAAGATAAGATGGCAGAGTAAAAACAGGAACTTGATTTAATTCGCCCCCCAACCACCTCCAATACCTATAAAAAACTAATAAACAGATTTTAGAGTTACAGAACCCACAAAATGACAGGTTGAAATAAATCTCCAGCTAAAGTCAGCCTGTCAAGCTGAAAGGTAGGGTCTATCGCACTGGCTTGGGAGTGGAAGACAGTCCTGTGTGGGCTGCACTGGCACAGACTGGTGGCACAGACCGGCCGGAATGGGACGGAATCACTGACAGCTGTGGTGGTTTCTAGACTTCTCAACCCATAAACGCCAAAGAGAAAGTAATAAGTCAATAGGGAAACTCTGTTGGACCTGGGTTAAAGAAGAGCATGGTCCAACCCTTGGCCTGAGGGTGGTGCCACTGCAGCCGCCACTGTATCTGGAGCTCCAGTCCCAGAAGTGACTGATCAGAGGGTGAATGAAGGAATCTATTTGCTGGCACCAAGGCAAGATATTCTTGCTTTACCCTGTGTGGATCTGGGTCACAGTCTTGGGTGGCAGTCCTGAGTGAAGAGTACTGGCATGGCAGAGCTTGTGGCGGCTGTGGAGAGGGCATCCTGCTCATAGTTCTGAGGCAGGTGCCTAGAAGAGGCTCTGATAACAGCTGCACAAAACTCCAGAAATTTGGGACACAGCACTCTCCATTCTGGGGGCAGAGTTCTGCTGTGGCAGAGAGCTCAAAAGTCAAGTAATTGGCTGGCAAAATGACCAAACAGAGGAAGAGAAATCACACTATAGAATCGTTCTTTGGTGACAGATTATCAAAACATAGAACCAGAAGAAGACAACAAAGTCAAATTCCTGCATCAAAAACCTCCAAGAAAAATATGAATTGGTCACAGGCCATGGAGGAGCTCAAGAAGGATTTTGAAAATCAAGTAAGAGAAGTAGAGAAAAATTGGGAAGAGAATTGATTAGAGAAATGCAAATCAAAACGACTCTGAGGTACCACATCTCACCAGTCAGATTGGCTAAGATGACAAAACAGGAAAATGACAAATGCTGGAGTGGAGTGGACAAATTAGAACACTAATGCATTGCTGGTGGAGTTCTGGAGAGCAATCTGGAATTATGCCCAAAGGGTTATTAATAATTTCATACCCTTTGACCCAGCAATACCACTTCTAGGGTTGTAATTCAAAGAGATCATAGAAGTGGGGGGAAGACCCATATTTCCAAAAATATTTATGGCAGATCTTTTTGTGGTGGCAAAGAATTAGAAATTAAGGGGGTGCCCATCAATTGGGAAATGGCTAAACAAGTTGTGGTATATTCATGTAATGGAATACTATTGTTTTATAAGAAACGAGAAGATAGACTTCATGTTTACCTGGAGAGGCTTATATGAACTGATGGTGAGTGAGAAGAGTAGAGCCAGGAGAAATTTGGACACAATTACAGACACAGCGTATGTATGACTTCCAACTTTGATGGACTGGACTCTTCTCAGCAATGCAGGGTCATAAGTCAACCCCAAAAGACTCATGATGGAGAGAGATGTCTACATCTAGAGAAAGAACTGAGTTTGAATCCAGATTGAAGCAAATAACCTGCTCTTTTTCTTGTTTGGTTTTGTTTCCTCTTTCCCATTGTTCATTCCATCTGATACAGTCCTTCTTTATAACCTGACTAATGTCTAATGTGAAAGTATTTGCAGATACTATACTTGATTGTATGCCGCTGTGGGGGTGGCGGCGGGGGAGATAAAATTTGAAACTTAAGAAGGAATTGGGGAACTGAATCTTGTAAACTAAAAGTAACCAAAAAAATAATAATAATAAATGACTCTAAAAATGTAAAAGAAAAAATTGGGAAGAGAAATGAGAGTGATATGAAAAAATTATGAAAAATGAGTCAACAGCTTTCTAGAGACCCAGAAAAGTACTGAAGAAAATAATACCTTAAAAAATAGAGAGGAACCCGGGGGGTGGGGGTGGAGCCAAGATGGCGCCATAGAAGCAGGAAAACTCCCTGAGTTCCCCCATAACCACCTCAAATACTTATAAAAAATTACTCTAAACAAACTTTAGGACTACAGAACCCACAAAGTGACAGAGGGAAACAAATCTCCCACTGAAGGAAATGGGTCAACCTTACTCTCACTGAATGGACAGAAAGGGTCCATTGTAGTGCTCTGGGAGCAGAGCCCAACACCCTGTGAGCCTGGGGTTTTAGCCTCATGGCAGCCACAACTAGCCGTGGCTAGGGGGACCTTGGGTGGTTTCCAGAATTATCAACCCATAAATGCCAAAGACAGAGTGAGAGGTCAGTGTGGACTTTGGGAACAGGGGGCCAGGACTGTAGTCTGGCCTCTGCCCCCATTGGGAGAAGTGGCTGAGGTGCGGCAGCGCCGCTGCATGGCTTCTTCAGAGCTCCTGGACTGCAGATTGTAGGGGGACCAAGCCACCATGGATAATCACTCTTGCTTTAACCTGCTTGTATCTGGATCGCTGTCTGGGGTGGAGGTACTGGGGTGTGTGACTGGGTGCCAGAGTCTGGATGCTTCTGAGAGGGCACCCAACTAAAAGCTCCAGCAGCTGTGAAAATCCCAGTGATTTGGGACAAGCTCTCCTCTCCAGAAGCAGAGTTCTACTGTGGCAAGAAGCTCAGAAGTCAAATAATTGAGTGGCAACATGAGCAAGCAAAAGAAGCAAAGCAAACACAATAATCTGATTTTAGATTCCTATTTTGTGGACAGAAAGGATCAAAACATGGCACAGGAGGAAGACAACAAAGTCAGAACTCCTGCATCAAAAGCTTCCAAGAAAAGCACAAGCTGGTTACAGGCCATAGAGGAGCTTAAGAAGAATTTTGAAAACCAAATAAGAGAAGTGGAGGAAAATTAGGAAGAGAAATGAGACGATTTAAGAAAATTACGAGATGAGAGTCAACAACCTGACTGAAGAAAATAACACCTTAAAAAATAGACTAACTATAATGACAAAAGAGGCCCAAAAATCAATGAGGAGAAAAATGCCTCAAAAAGCCAAATTTGCCAGATGGAAAAAGAATCTCAAAAGCTCGCTGAAGAGAATCATTCCTTCAGAATTAGATTGGAGCAAATGGAAGCTAATGACTTAATGAGAAATCAAGATACTATTAAACAGATCCAAACAAATGAAAAAATAGAAGGCAATGTGAAATATCTCATTGGGAAAACCACTGACCTGGAAAATAGATCCAGGAGAGATCATTTAAAAATTATTGGACTACCTAAAAGCGATGATCAAAAAAGGAGCCTAGAAATCATCCTTCAAGAAATTCTCAAGGATAATTGCCCTGATGTTTTAGAACCAGAGGACAAAATAGAGGTCGAAAGAATCCATTGATCAAGTCTAATATTTTTTCACAAATGGATCCTTTTCCTCTTTCTTTGATCTCCTTGAGTGATAGATCTATTCAACTCATCTTTTGGGGCATATTTCCAAATTGCTTATCTGAATGGCTGGACTGTCCCCCAATAGTGCATTAATATACCTGTTTTCCCACAGCTTCTCTAGCATTTGCCATTTTTCATTTTTGTCAACTTTGTTGTTGTATGAGGTGGTACTTCAGAATTATTTTAATTTATATTCTCTACTTATTAGTGATTTAGAGCATTTTTTCATACCATTGATAACTTAGATTTCTTCCACTGAAATCTACCTGTTCCTAAAGCCTTTGATCATTTATCAATTGGAGAATTTCTCTTATTCTTATAAATTTTGATCAGTCCCCCTAAACAGCTTAAAAATTAGACCTTTATAAAGAAACTTGTTGTAAAGATTTTACCCCAACCCCATTTTCCTGCTTCTCTTCTAATTTTAGATTCATTGGTTTTGTTAATACAAAAACTTTTTAGTTTTGGGTAATCAAAATTGACCATTTACCTCCCTGAAGCTTTTTTTTTTCTTTTTTGCTTTGAAGGGGGGAAGGCAGGGCAGTCGGGGTTAAGTGACATGCCTGAGGTCACACAGCTAGTAAGTGTTTAGTGCTGAGGACGAATTTTAACTCAGGTCCTCCTGACTCCAGGATCAGTGTTCTTATTCACTGCACCACGTAGGCACCCCTGCATTTTTATTTTAAAGAAAAGATTAGTTCGGTTCTCTCTGGGACAGTGAAATATGTAATACATAAGATTTTTATTAGAAAGGTAAACATTGTGAAGAAAAATTTGGTTATTCAAAACACTTCATTTTACAGTCATTCAGTTCATTCTTTAGGAGGTAGACAAGTAATTAAATCAGAATCCTTTTGTTCTTGTTGTTCAGTCATATAGTCATGTCCAACTCTAAATGACCTCATGGACCATAGCATGTCAATACTGTTTGTAGGGTTTTCTTGGCAAAGATACTAGAGTAATTTGCCATTCCACCTCCAGTAGATTAGTGCAAACAGGTTATGTGACTTGCCCAGGATCACACAGCTAGTAAGTTTCTGAGGCCAGACTTGAATTCAGGTCTTCCTAACCCCAGGCCCAATGCTCTATCCACTGAGCCACCTAGCTGCCTCCCAGAATCCTTTACTACTTGATAATTTAGAAATGGATATTTATGAGATCAAATAAATTGATTGTCAAGAAGCCATGATCATTATCAACTACATAGTTTCCTAACTCTTCAGTATGCAATTGTTAATATTATTGGTTACCTAGTATAATTGTTAAATGTGTCAGCATTCAGAAAATGTGTTTTTAAAGAAAAGTGTCCTGCAGTTCAGTATTTATACCCCACTGCACTCATTCAGTACATACCTCTTTCTATATTAATATACTTTAATTATAAACATATAAGTATGTTTAATTATACTTTATATAGGATAGACCAGTGGTTCTCAAAGGTTTTGGTCTTAGGACCTCTTTACACTTAAAAATTATTGAGGACTTCCTCCTGCCTCCTCCCAACAGCTCCCTCCCCCTTTAAAAACTTTATTTTTAATTCTTTTCTTATTTTGAGTTCCAAATTCTTTACCAACTTCTATCCTCTTCCCTACCCATTGATAAGGCAAGCCATATATGATATCTGTTATACATGTGAAATCATGGAAAACATGTTTCCATATTAGCCACACTGCAAAAAGAGCAAGAAAAAGAAAACGAGAAAATTATACTTTTGCTCTCAAAGTTCATCAGTTCTCTCTGTGGAGGTAGATAGCATTTTTCGTGGTGAGTCCTTCAGAATTGTCTTGGGTCATTGTATTAATCAGGGTCTTACATAGTTGATCATTGTTATGATATTGTTATTACTATGTACAGTGATCTGATTTTGCTCACTTCACTTTGCATCAGTTCATATAGGTTTTTCTAAAACCTCCCACGTCCAAAGAGCTTTTTAAAAAATGAGAATTATATGTATTGACAATTACTATATTAGAAATTAAAACATCTTAGTTTTTTATGATAAAAGTTTTTGCTGTGGTGATCCCCATGAAAGGATGTTGGGGAGCTCTAAGGGGCACAAGACCACATTTTGAGAACCTCTAGCATAGACTGTCTACGAATAGAGTAGACTCATTGAATTTTTGGAACTTAAAGGGGACCTTAGAGGTCATCCAGTCCAGGGTTGCTTTATCTTTTTTGTATCATGGACCCCTCTGGCAGTCTATTGAAACTTAATGGACCCTTTATCATAATAATGGTTTTAAATGCATAGGATTAGAAAGGAAATCAGCTTTGTTAAAATACCGTTACGAAAATATTTTTTAAAACTAATTCACGTCCAAAATGAAGTGAGGAGAACTTTGTACACTGTAACAGTATGTCGTATGATGAATAACTGTGAATGACTTAGTTATTCTCAGCAATATGATCTAAGACAATCCTCAGAGAACTTAAAGGAAGAACTGATGGTATTTGAATTCAGCCTGAAGCTTGCTTTCTTTTTCTCTCTCTCTTTTTAGTTTGAGTTTTATTCCACAAAATGACTAATATGGAAATATTTTACATGATTGTACATGTATAACCTATGTCAGATTGCTTACATATCTCAGGGAAAGAGGGATAAAGTTTGGAACTTTAAACTTTTTTAAAATGTTAAAAATTGATTTTTGCATGTAATCGAAAAAAAATAAATTATTATTTAAAAAAATAATTCACAGATCCTGCTAACAAACCCAATCTAATTATAATCATAGAATCTTAGATTAGGAATAGACCTCAGAAGTCATGTACTCCAATCCTCTGCCTGAAAATTATGCCTATTCTCTAAGGAGTCACTGGCAACTGGTTTTCCAAAGCTGGAAGAGATATTAAAGATCATTGTTGTTCTCACTTTTCATGTAAATTAGCCCCAAAGGCAATGTTTTAATTTTTACCCACCCAGAAAACTACCACAAAAACTTAACATTACACAGCTTTTCATTAAGCAAGTCATTTAAGCTTTATTATCTTCATTTCTCTTGAATGTAAATATAAAGTACTATTATTCCCTTGTCCCTATTAACAATGCCATTTCATGGAAGTGGGAAAAGATATATTAGATATTTTAAATTTCCTCAAAATTAAGAAGGTATGTATTGCAAAGAGGCAAAATATTTTCAAGACTAAAATGATTGTTTTTATGTTATTTGCAAAAATATTTTTGCTTGACAGTAATGGGTGTTAACATGATTAACTTCTGAGGCATCTGGAAATATGGTAACATTTGATTTTTAATTTCTTTTTTCCTATTGATATTTACGTGACTGCTCATTTTATTTCATCATTCAGGAAGTCTACCGGAATTCTATGCCAGCCTCCAGTTTCCAACAGCAGAAACTTCGGGTCTGTGAAGTATGCTCTGCTTATTTGGGTCTTCATGACAATGACAGGCGACTAGCTGATCATTTTGGGGGGAAACTACACTTGGGATTTATTGAAATAAGAGAGAAACTTGAAGAGCTAAAGGTATGTTGGTTATAACAATCTTTTTATATGCAGTTTTTCTTTTTTCTTCTAAAGTCTCTGAATCAATAGAATGTCAGTCAGTAAACATATATTAAGTATCTGCTATGCACCAGGAACTGTATTAAACAGTTTAATTTTTTTTCTTCCCTTTTTTTGGAGGACAATTGAGGTTAAGTGACTTGCCCAAGGTCACATGGCTAGTTTTGTGTGTAAGTGTCTGAGGCCAGATTTGAACTCAGGTCCTCCTGATTGCAGGGTAAATGCTCTGTTCACTGTGCCACCTAGCCACCCCAACAGTTTAATTTTTAATTAAAAATTTTTTTTAAAAAAGGCAAAAGACAACCCCTGCGCGTAAGGTTCTAACAGTTTAATATGGGAGAGAAAATGAAAAAAAAACTTTATGCAAACAAGTTATATACAGGATAAATTGAAGATAATCAAGAAAGAAAAGGCACTAGATTAAAGGGAATCGGTAAAGATTTCCTGTATAAGGTAGGATTTTAACTAGGACTTAAGGAAAGCCAGGGAAACTGGCTTTTAGAAGAAGTTTTCATTTTGATAAGGTGGATGTTTCTCATAGTATGGTCCTTGCATCCCAGTTCTACTTGGTTTTATAGTTAATTGCTTCAATGTATTTTCTTCACTGTTAGACTGTAAACTCCTTGAGAGTGGGGTCTGTGTTAAATCTATCGTTGTATGCCCAGTGACTAACACTGGTCTTTTATATAGTTGGTCACTAGCATTATAGAAGACACTCCTCCATTGAATGGGAGCTTAGTGTGGATAGCCTCTTAATGACTCTTCTAATAATGACTGATTCTGTGAAAAAAATTTCTAATCCTAAATAGATGATATATAGATAGGTATTTAGGTGGTGTAGTGAATAGTGTTAGAGTTAGGAAGATCTCAGTTCAAATCCCACCTCAGACACTAACTAGCTATATAATTCTAGGCAAATGACTTAACCTTTGTCAACCTCACTTCCTTCATCTATAAACTAGGAATAATAATAGCACCACCTCCCAGGGATGTTGTAAGGATAAAATGAGATGATATTTTAAAGTATTTTGCAAACTTTAATGTATAAATTTTAAGCTATTGTTATGTCACATTTATTTAAAAGTATTATTTTTTAAATTAAATTTTGTTTCATTCATCAAGCATTTTTTTCTCCCTTTCATTTCCTACCCCTTTCAAAAAACAAAGAGATAAACAAAATTAGTTAACAAATCTCCAGTCAAGCATTTCAGATTCTCACATTGGCCGTGTTCAAAAAATGTAAAATAATATATTTTGAACCGAATTCTAATATAAAGTATTTGGATAGTATTAGAATTCATTTTTATGGGATTTGCCTTGCATTGGAAATAAAAGATAAAACACACAATTCAGTGGAGCAGCTCTTGTTTTATATATGATGTGAAACATTTTCGATATATTGGTTAGTTTTGCTGAATCTTAATCTTTTTAAATTTTTTTTTCTTTTTGGAGGGGGGAGGGCAGGGCAATTGGAGGTAAGTGACTTGCCCAAGGTCACATGGCTTAGTTAAGTATTAAGTGTCTGAGGCTGGACTTGAACTCAGGTCCTCCTGATTCCAAGACTGGTGCTCTATTCACTGTGCCACCTAGCCGCCCCTTTTTTTATTCTTATAAGGGATAACTCTGGGAGGGCGTGGAGTATGTTGGTGAAGTAAAAACAAGAAAGCAATAAAATTTAGTTTGTAAAAAATTCATCATACTTAAATTGGATTATGCCATCATTACTTAAACAAGTATTTATTTTTCTAGAGAGTTGTAGCTGAGAAGCAAGAGAAAAGAAATCAGGAACGCCTGAAGCGCAGAGAAGAAAGAGAGAGAGAAGAAAGGGAGAAGTTGAGAAGGTATAGAACCTGCATGAAGGGATAAATATTTTAATTTGGTTATTACTAAGTTCAGGTTTTTCACTTCTGTAAAGCATGTGAGTGGGGTGTGGTAGTGAACTACTATAATGCCAGCTATTTGGGAGTCTGGAATTGGTGTATCTTTTGAGCTTGGGAGTTGACCTATTGTGGGCTGAGCTGATCCATTGTCTAGGTTAAGCTCAGAATTAATATGGTAAGCATTAATGTGGGAGTTGGAGACTACCAGATTGCCTCAGGAGAAGAGAACCAGCCCAGGTCAGAAAGGGAGCAGATCAAAGTTCCCATTTATTACATTTCCATTCTTGGTAAGATAGAGTAATGGTTAGTCTTTAAAAAAAAAATCAAAAAGGTTATGAAGGTATCAAGAAATAAAGTTTCTATAGATCCACTAGAGGGTATTTTACTTCTTTAAATCTGCCATGTATTGTGCTCAATATCACATTTTTATGCAAGTATATAATTAGTTGGTCCTTTAATTCTTTAAAAGTTTAATATCTTTTGAGATGAAGAAATAATGAGCAAAGTGAGCTATTTCTTTTGGATTTGGGCTATAATTTTTATAAGGGCCAATAAGTTTTTATTGATCGTATGAAAGAAGTTTTTATTTATGCTTTTTTTTTTCTGGACTCAAATTTGGGACTCATACATTTTCTCTGGCTTTTACTAAAAATAACTATAAGCATGCTGTTAAAGTAGATTTTTAACTCAATTTCCCTATAATTCACAGGAAGATGAGGGAAATAGGGTGGATTCTCTTGGATTCCTGTCTGTCAGTGGAATTTGAAGGAAGAATAGCTTAGGGAGCTAGCTAATCTTAAGGTAGTTAGATCTTTAGGGGAGATCTCATGGCCTTTCACTTTAGGAAGAATATTTATATCCCTGGGTGATAGAACTCATAATAGAAATTCCAGTGTGTGTCTCTGAAAGTTAAAGGTCAGAACACTGGGATTTCTTTTAGCCTGAGAAATGTTCCTGGAGAGAATTTGGAAAGGAGGAAGGAGGTGTTTTTTTGTGTCCCATTCAGATCTAAGAGAAGAGCCTATTGAGTTGTTCCCCCAGAGGGTATCCTAAGTAAGTTCCCAGATGGGAGGCTACTGGATTATCTTGAAAATGTACTCTTAGAGTCACTGTTATGTATAGGAAAGGAAAAAAAATTGATAAAATCATTGTAATGTCATATTTTGCCATTTATTCTTATTTATGGTCTGTAGCCTAAAAATAGCTTTTTTCTTCTTTTCCCAGGTCCCGATCACATAGCAAGAATCCCAAAAGGTAGGTGTAGCATATAGTTAGTTAAGATTAATTGTGAATTCACATTTTTTAAAGGTAATTTTTATAGACTATGCTTACACACAAATTGGGATGCATAGTCAACATATTCTTCGATCTCAACTGTAACTTCTAAGACCTTGGTCTGCCAACCTCACTCAGGAGTCTCACCCCTTTTGAGTTCAGTCAAGTCACTGATAATCTATTACCTTCCTTCCTGTCCTTGTCTTGGCTATATACTGATCTTCAAGACACTCTCCCACCTTATTCAGTGATGTTGGCACTTGGATTTTGATCTTTTCTACCCCCTTTCTCTTTAATTATCCTAAGAGACTGTTAAGTATCCATATTACTGATACTTCTAACACTTTTTCCTCTTGAGTTTCTTACCCATCTGAGATCGGTTAAAAGTGGTCATAACTTAGCCTCATTATCTTTCAGCAGTTCAGCTTCCAAAAGTATCAACTTTGAGATTTCCCTCTTTTGACACTAACCTCTTGCCCCTTCCACTTTTACCATACCTCTCTTTTGAAATTTGTCTTTGCTGTCATCATGGACCTGTCTCCCTGTTTGGCAGTTCAAAACCTCGTCCTGACTTTACTTCTAACTCTTTACAGTTTTGCATAGCTATATTCATTATTGTCTTTAATTATCTGTACTTGAATCTCTTGCCTCTTTGAAGTAACTATGCTAATTCCAATGCTAATAATTTTTGCCCTCTGACTTCTCTGCAACTTGTAATGAATCTGACTTCGTTCTTGGAGGAAGTCACAAAACAGCTCTAAATACTCCAAAATGTTTATTCTTTCTTACTTTTAATTATGGTCTTACTGTTGTATCAGCAGGCCTTTTGTTCCTCTCCTTCCAACAAAAGAAAAAAAAACCCAAATTCCAGTGGCTTTCTGTTGCCTGCTAAATAAAATCCCCTTATCCTGAGATTTAGTGCCTTTACTAAATCTTTACTATAACACTGGACACCTTCCCAGTGTTATTTTAAATTATTTCCCTTCACAGGAAGAAACAGAGTGTACATATCCTTAAAGCACTATATAAACTTTGTGTACTTACCTCTGCCTGTTAAAAACCCAGCCTTCAAAACCCCACTCAGGTATCATCTCTTCAGTGAAGCTTTGATCCTCTCAGGTAAGAGTGATTCCTGCATCTTGGAATCTCTCTCTCTCTCTTTTTTTTTTTTTTTAAAGCAATAGGGGTTAAGTAACTTGCTCAAGGTTACACGGCCAGTTATTTCTGGGTGTGGTGCTAAAATAAGTATCTGAGCCCAGATTAGAAATCTCTCTTTTTAAAAAAATAGTAAACCTATTTCCCCATTAGTCATGTTGTAAAAGAAGAATCAGAACAAAAGGGAAAACCCATGAGAAAGAAAGAGAGAGAGAGAAAATAGTTTATTATTTTGGTTGTTTTTTTTTTTTTGCAGGGCAATTGGGGTTAAGTGACTTGCCCAAAGTCACATGGCTAGTAAGTGTGTTAAGGTGTCTAAGGCCGGATTTGAACTCAGGTCCTCCTGACTCCAGGGCTGGTGCTCTATTCACTGTACCACCTAGCCACCCCTTAAATAGTATGTTTTGATCTGCATTCAGACTCTATAGTTCTTTCTCTGGATGTGGATAGCATTTTCCATCATGAGTCTTTTGGAATTGTCTTAGATCATTGTATTGCTGAGAAGGGCTAAGTCTAACAAAGTTGATCATTGCACGATGTTACTGTTACTGTGTACGGTGTTTTCTTGATTCTCATTTCACTCGATATCAGTTCATCTTAGAATTACTCTTGCCATTTCATTTGATCCCTCTGCTCTTAATCATTTTTTAACTTGTATACATTTCTTATTCCTTTATCTAAATTGTAAGCTCTTTGAGGATAGAGTCTGGAATTTTTTTCACCTTTGTATCCTTTGCATCTGGCATTATTACCTTACTCATAGTATTTAATGCTTGAATTGAATTTAATGGTGGTGAGGGCATATAAGGTCTCTATAGAATAGCATATTACTTCCCCTCTTGGCTTCTCAGATTGTAAATATCTTGTTAGATTATCGGGATACTGGAATTCTTAGCCTAGGAGGAATAGGAAGGGAAATACATTTGGAACCAGAAGAAACCTTAGAAATTGTCTACTTTAGTTTGCTCATTTTCAAATGAAGAAATACTTAAATAGTAGAGTTGGGAGAATACTTCGTTTTATTTTGTTTTTCTTCTCCCTTTGCCCTTTGGTTTAGTTCTCCCTTTGCTTTTATAGTTTGCCATTATTTTCTGTTTTGTGGATCCATGCATCATACTTCAGTACTCAGTATTGACTATCCTTTGTTCCTTGACTGTGTACACAAAAAAAGTAGCATAGCAGTTAGTATGTGGGGTGGAAAGGAATTATATTCTATAAGACATTTCTTAGGGGCTTCAGAGATGGGTATTCTTGAGTATTAATGTTTAAGGCCAGCAGAGTCTACCTCAGGAATAAGAGGTGAGTGACAGTGGCAGCAAAATATTCTTTTGGCCAAAGGAATGATCAGCCCTTAACAGTGGAGTTCTGTGTGAAAGGGAAGGTTCAAATCGCGCTAGAAAATGAGGAGAGCGATAGTTTTGGACATGGTGGAGTTGTCGGTCTTATAGTAGGTTTGGAAATGGTTGGAAATGCTATTTCTGGATTGAATTTTTATCTTGGGATAAATAGATTTCTTTTGGGCTGAATGGGTAAGAAAATAAAAGAGGAAAAGAAGGAGCTAAGAATCTTTGGAAGATTTGTTATTAAAGGAAGTCCTTCAGGGGAACCTGTTTTCTAAGGATGTCTTTACACATACCAAGCATTGAATAAATGAGGAGAGCTACTAGGACTTCTATCCTTTTCTATCTTGTTTCATTGTTTTGAGATGGAAACCACCCCCTCTCAGGACTGTTGTGAGGGACAAGTGAGATATTTGTTAAAACATTTAGCAAGCTGTAAAGCATTACATCGCTGCTAGTTAGTAACAGTCATAGTCATAGAAGTAGTAGTTGCAGTTGTATTCATATTTCACTGTATGACCTTTTTCTCATTAGTCCAGTGTAAAGGCTCTAGTTATTTTGGGGTGTTTTTATATCTTTTCTAAAAGAGAGAACCCTTTATTTTATTTCATTTTTTTAAAGCAGTCAGGGTCAAGTAACTTGCTCAAGGTTACATGGCCAGTTTTTTTTTGTGTGTGTGGGTGCTGAGTATCTGATGCGGGAACTGATCCCAGGTCTCCCTACGCTGGGGCCGGCGCTCCTACTCACTGCACCACCTGGCCGCCCCTAAGCAATTGGGGTTAAGTAACTTGCTCAAGGTTACACAGCCAGTTATTTTGTGTGGGTGTTAAGTATCTGAGGCTGGAACCAATCCCAGGTCTCCCTACTGCTGGGGCCGCCGGCTCCTACTCACTGCGCCATCTGACCTCCCCAAGAGAGACCCTTTTAACTTGTTTTCTGGGTCTATTAATTTTGTCCCAGAGAATGACAGGAAATATACCCTACTTAATACATAGTATTCATTCCTGTATAGTTACTATACTTATCTAGAATGCCTTTTCTCCTTCATATTTAAATTGTACCCATTCTTCAAGGCCCCAGCCATCATTGTTAATATCCACAAACCTATAAAACATGGAACATCTAGGTCTAGAAATGTGAAAACCAGAATAAAAACAAAATAACAACAGTAAAAATTCAGTTTGGGTAGATAAATAAAAATTTTGCCACCAAATTCCTTGGTGTTGTCAAATGCAGAAGCTAATATGATTTTATTGGTGGAAATAATATTAAAGAAGAGGCATGAGGCATGCTATTTCCATTAGCAGAAATAACATTAAAGAAGGTCATCTGCTTTGCTACTATACGCTAAGTATCATGGAATCTTTCTGTCTGATACGTACAGCCGAAGTTTCCCCATGTGTGGTCTCCCCCATTAGAATTGTAAGCTCCTGGAGAACAAGGATTGTCTTATTTTTCTGTTTGTATCTCCACCTCTTAGCATAGTACTTTGCACATAATGAGTACTTAATAACTGATTCATTCATTCATTCATTCAATTACATTAATGGTTTTTTGAGAACCTAATAAAAATTTAAAAAGCTCTTCAAGATACAAGTTGAGTATCTTAAAATCTAGAAGTTTAAAGAATATTTCATGAGGGTATCTTGAATTCCATTATAGAGCTCCATGAAGATTGTAAAGTCATTTTGTGGATCAGTCACTAGGTTTGAATAAAATAGTATACTTTTGTCAGACATTCTTTGTAATTTTTGAGACTTTCTTAAATTATCGGTACGGAAGAAAGTAAAGGGAAAGATGAAAATAATTTGAAATTGCTAAAAATCTTAGGTCCAGCTTCATTGCAGAAATGTAATTGCTACTACTACACACTTAGGACTCGATTTTGAAAAAGATACTGCAAATATATTAAAATAAACAATATTTTCAAATACTTGGTCCTAGCTTATGAGTCTGCAAAGCTTATTCCTTTTAAGGAGTAGCCATTTAATAAATGCTTGTTGGATTGAAATTAATCCTTTTTGAATCATGGTGGCAAGGCCATTGCATTAATTACTCAACCCTTTACTTTTGCTTCTTGCCTACTTCAGATTCCTCTGTCTTTAACAGTATTTGAAAAAATTGATCTTCTGGAAACTTTACTAAACTAGGAAATAACCTAAGATGTAAAGAAGTAGAGAAGCTTAACTTAAACAAATAAACTTTTTCTCTTTTCAAAAATCTTTAACTCTTATTTTTAATAATGAAAAATGAATTATCTGATGCGAAAATTGATCCTAAACCCTATAGCTCAGTTAACTGGGATAACTGAAACAGATTTCCATGTGGAAAAATTTGTATTTCAGGTGGGTTTTTTCCATCAAATTCTTTCGTAAAAATAAATGCATTCCACTTACTAGCCATGTGACAATGGGCAAGCCACTTAATCTTGATTGCCCTGCTTTCCCCACTCGAAAAAGCAAAAAATAAAACAAAAAATGCATTCTCTGTTTGACTCATCTAGAAAACAATATCCTGTTCATTTTGCTATAATTAAAAAATGTTGATGGTTTCTTCTGCTTTCAAGCTTTAAAGAAAATAATGTCAATATAGATTTTGTTTTTTCTTAACATTTCTCAATTTCTTTTCTTAACATTTCTGAAACTTCCCAGAAGGAAATGGGGAAAGTGAAGGTTTTCTCCCATAACATTGAAATCACATTGATGTTTCCCTATTACCTTTTTTATGTAGTCATTACAACATCATGTCATATCTATTTTTTTATTATTTGTATTTTCTCTTCTCTGTTAAATCCTTTATACCCTCCATTATATCTTTCACAAAAGAGGTACTCTAGAAATACTTGTTAATTGATTTGCCTGACTATTGTATAATGTTACAGAATTTTTGAATGGAAAGAGAAAATCCTTACCTTGGTTCATATTGCTTCTTGTGGCTTCTTCAACATAAATGTTGAAATTATGTACACTTATAAAAAAATTAAAAAAAAAAAGAAATTATGTACACATACCATTTATGCAATGTATTCTTGAGTCTTGACTTTGATGCATCGAGTCTCTGATTTCATTGGTATGGCAACTCTTTGTACAAATCATTTCACACATCATCTTACATGAAGACCACCTATGTGCTAAAAATCCTCTTGGGGTGGGGGTGTGTGTGTGTCCCAATGCTTTATGCTGTATTTATTATATCACAGGTATATGCCCTATGCCCCTCCTTCCTTCTATGTGATTGGCCCACCTTCTTTTTGATTACCACACATTTCTTTTATATTTTATTGATATTCTTTAATTTATATAAAATTTCCTGTTATTTATGACATTATTTGGTGTTCTTCATGCCTAGTGCCTCCTAACTCAGGAGTTTTTAAAATGTTTTATTGATACTCCTTTTTTTAACTTTCTTGTTACTGCCAAATGACTCTCCTCCCTTCCCAGTAGAAACTTCCCCTGTGAGAAGGATGTCTGGATATGCAAAAGAACCAGATCTTCAGGCATAGCTGGTAGTGTATTTTCTAGACCCCTGTATTCTATTCTCTTTCTGATGCTAGAGGAAACATGTCCTTGTTAGTTCTCTAGCTCTCTTATTGAAAAACACTTTCATGGCTTAGATGTAAGACTTCTTTCTGTCAGGGTACAGACCTCTTGCTTCTTTCATCTCTTGATAGGATGACTCATTTTGCAGTGTATTTTTCATTGGGTTCTTGTGTATACACCTTTGCTCACTGATAAGAGGATCTTTGTCACCATAGAGATGATGATGATTTAACAGGAAAAAGTGGGTAGAGTTGCACCTTGGTTCTGATTTTGCTTCTCTTTTTTCTGCAAAGGAGAATGGATGGTCTTTACAGTAGGAACGACAAAACAAAAGTGGCTAGCCATGGGTTGATGTTCAAGATAAATAAGAATATGGTGAGGGCTCACACAGCGTCTTAGGTGAAGTCAGGTTACCCGGTCCAGAAGAGTTAATAGCCTTGGGTACTGACGAACTTGGTAGTTGAGAGTTAGTAATATTTCAGAAATTGTGAAGGGCAGGAGAGACACCACAGGACTGGAAAAGGGCAAAATATACAATTTTCAAATGAAGAGGAAGTGAATAAGGTCTGTAAATAAACCAGTAAATCTGTCTTCAGTTTCTAGGAAAATTTTGGGACAGATCGCCTTTTTAAAGAGATGGTTAATGAACATCTAGAAAAAGTCATCTAGCTTCATGTAGAATAATTCATACTGGGCTAATCATATTTCCCTTTTTCATGAGCATTACTTAATTGGTAGAATAGGAGAATGCTAAGCCCCTACATGAGAATAGTGGATAGAGGGCTGAACTTGGAATCAGGAAGATATGAGTTCAAATTCTGCCTCATTCACAACCTAGACAAATTATTTAACCTCTCAGGCTCAGTTTCCTCATCTGTAAAATAGAGATAAGGCACCTGCCTTATTAGGGTTGTTGTGAACATCAGATGTTATATTTGTAAAGGGCTTTGCAAACCTTAAGGTGATACGTAAATACTAGTTATTATCATTCTTTTTATTATTATATGAATTTTACCTAGATGTTTAACAAAGCACATGATAAAATGTCTCATAATATTCTTGCAGAAAACATAGAGAGATGGGGGCTAGACAATTATATAACTAGATGAATTCAGAATTGGTTAAATGGCTAGATTCAGAGTAGTATTAATATTGTCTTTGCTAGAGGTCTTCAATGGAATGCTTCGGAGATCTCTGTTAACATTTTTATCAATGCCTTGGTCATACTTGTCAAATTTGCAGATTACTCCTAGCTGTGAAGGGTAGCGAAAGCACTGATTGACAGAATTAGAATCCAAATAATCTTGACAAGCTAGAGCATTGAAGCTGAATCTAAGAAAATGAAATTAATTTGAGATAAATGTGAAGTTTTACACTTGATCTCAAGATATCAACTCCGTAATTACAAGATGACATGAGACATGGTTAGACATTATTTGTTTGAACTAGATATAGTAGTTTTTAGGGATTTAAAGCATAATATAGATCATTTATGTGATGTGGCAGCCACATAAGCTAATGCAGTCCTGGCCTGCATTAAGAGAGGCATAGTTTCTAGGCATAAGAAAGGCTGAAACCTTTTGTACTCTTCCTTAGTCAGACCACATTTGAGTTATTGTGTTCACTTCTGAACATTCATGGATAAGCTGAATAACATTTGACATGGGATAGCCAGAATGGTAAAAGTATCATAAGTTTATTTCATGTGACAATAGGATGAAGAAGCTCAGTGTAGAGAAAATCCCAGGGTCTATGACAGCTGTATAAAAGTATATACAGGGTTCTTATGTAGAGGTGGGATTAGATTTATTCTGTTTGTCCCAAAAAGATTCAGAAATAAGTGGGAAGTTGGAAAGAGGGAGACTTAAACTTTATTTCAAGAAAAATTGCCTAACAATTAGAGCATTCCAAAAATGGTATTCTTTCTACTTTCAGGCTGCCTCCGGAGGTAATGGGTTTCTCTCCTCATTGGAAGTCTTCATATAGAGGCTGGGTGTCTACTTGTTGGGTATGTTGTAGAGGGGTTCAGGTTCAGGTTGGATTAGATGACCTTTCAGGTCCCTTCCAACTCTGAGATTCTGTGAATCTGTGATTCATTTTCTGCAGTTCAGATTCATGGTTGACATTTTGTTTATTTTTCTTATGAGTACTGAAGTGTGAGAAAGCCAAGTATCCCATGAAATATTGTTAATTGTATTTGAATACGTAGTAGAACTAGTTCCATTAGCTCCCTTATTTGTGTCTACAGCGAGAGCCTGTGAACCCTATTTCCATTTACTTTCAACTTCTTTATGTTTTTTGGTTTTATTCACATAACATTAATGTCAACATTCTTAGGATTCAGTTGCTCCACCAGAAGGTTGACTTACTCAGTGTTAAGATGTTTTATAGGAGGTCTAAAAGCTTTGAATTTAGCACCATCTGCTGCCTTATTCCCTACTGGCAGAGTAAATGAAAGCTGTTATCTTTTACTCCTACTACATGACCAGACCCAAATCTCTTTAATTTTATAGTCATACACATCCTTGGTGGTTTTTCACCACTTCTTGTACTCAAGTTGTCATTGGTAATAATGTTGAAGTCTGCTTAAGCGCAGCATGTGTTATACCTCTTCCTACTGTACAAATTATGATGGTTGCATCGGGATCCACAATTCATTGTCATAGAATCTACTCCTATCGACCTGTGAGAATCATTGATTTGAGAGTTCTCTCCTGTGATGCTGATAGAAGCCCATCCATGCTTGCATACCCTCTACTATTCTTGCCCATGTCCTAAAAATTCTCAACAGGTCCATCTTTTGATCCAGCAGTGCAGGAGGTCTGCCTCACTTTCTCCTAACATCAGATTCCTGCCAATGGAGCATTCCAGCCTACTCCCTGTCATCCTTTACTCTCCCTGTGTGACCAGCCTCTTTCTGTCATATAGTTCCTTGGTGGCATCTTTTACTCTGGTTCTTCTTTTGGAGTTTCTCATTGCTTATATTTTGCAACCTGCTCAGAGCTACCACATACTTTTCCTTCTGGATCAAAAAATCACCAGATTATTGATGTTGGCAAGATGTGTGGTTTTTTTTTTTTTGTGAAACAGATCAGCTTGGGTTAATTGAAGATATCGAGCATTTTCCCAAATGTGATACAGATTGCCCTCTCCTAGTTAATTCAAACCAATTCAGCAAGCATTTGTTAAGTACCTGCTAGTCCTAAACTTGTAAGATCCCTTCCAACCTCATATTTTTATGTTTTGTTGAACATGGCATGGTACTGTTCTTAACTCTTTCTCAGGAGGAAATCATCATTTTGTTCCCATAGGTACTTTTGCCCCTCTCCATATAGGCCAACGAAATTAATCCCCCTTGTTTCCTTATGGTCCTTCCCAAGTCATCTTCAATTAATCAGTAAGCATTTATTAAGTACTCATTATATCTTTGTCTCTCTGGAGTACCTACCAAGAGATAGATAGTAATGGACTAACTCAAGATTTTCCATATAATTCTGTGCCATACTCTAGGCATTATGATTTGAATTTTATTATGTTGATTGTTATGCCAATCTCTTTGGTATGGCTGTGGATTTTATTGAGAATCTCTTTAGTTATTCTGGGGCTGAGTAATCGGGACAGTGTTTTTCTATGAATCGAGAGCATAAAGGACCTCATTCTGTAAGGATAGACCTTTTAGGGAAGGAAGGAAACAAGCTTTTATTAAGAGCAAAATATCTCATTTGATCTTTTCAATGGGACTTTATGCAGAACATCTTTCATAATGTTTCTCTTCTATACTATACTTAATATGGTGATTAGAGTATTCTCAAAGAAAGTGACATTTGTGATTGCATCAATCAAGATATTCTGGATTATTTTAAATTGCATGGGATGTTGAAAGAACCCTTTTAAAGCTGTGTTTACCATGTCAATTTTTTTTTTCTCAGCCAAAAAGTTTATTAAAAGTTCACTTGCATTGGACACAGAGCAAGTCTGTGCTAGGTCATTCTATGGTGCTCTCACTCTTCCTTTTTTTTTTTTTTTTATCAAATCCTTTATTAACTTCTAGTTTACATCGTTCATTTCCATAAGATTTTGAGTTACAAATTTTCTCCGTTTTTCCCCTATCCACCACCCCAAAATAGCGATCCCACTGGATATCCCCTCCTCCAATCTGCTCTATCCCATGTCTTCTCCCATAACCCCTCTGAATTTCCAGTAGGGCACGGTGGATCTCTATGCCCCAGTGCCTGTATATCTTATTTTCCATTTACATGTAAAATAATATTGATAATAGTATATGTGTGTGTGGGTTTGTGTGTGTGTGTGTGTGTGTATATTTTAAACATTTGATTTTAAAACTTTGAATTCCAGATTCATTCCCTTCCTCCCTTGTCACCCAGCCTTACTGGGAAGATAAGCAATTCAATGTAGGTTGTACATGTGTAGCTGTGCAAAACATTTCCATAGTAGATATATTGTAAAAGACTGACTATATTTCCCTCCCTCCTATCCCACCTCCCACTTATTCTATTATCTACTTTAATCCTGTCCCTTTTCAAAAGTGGGTGCTTCCAACTTCACTCTCCCCCAGCCTGCCTTCCCTTCTATCATCCCCCCTCTCATCCCCTTCCCCCCTACTCTCCTGTAGGGTGAGATACCCTATTTAGTATGTATGTCATTCTCTCCCTAAGCCAAATTCAATGAGAATAAGGTTGACCCATTTCCTTTTGCCTTCCTGTTCTTCCCCTCCATGGTAACCATTTTCCCTTACCTCTTCTATATGAGATAGTTTACCCCAATCTGTCTTTCCCTATCTCCTCTCATTATATTTCTCTCTCACCTCTTAGTTTCACCTTTTAAGTATCATCTCTTCCCATTAAACTGGTCCTGTGCCCTCTATGTATCCCTGTACATATATAGACCCACATTCACATATGTATTCATACGCTCATATACCCACCTATATAGATGTGTGTGTGTATATATACATTTCTATTCCCTTCAATTATTTTCATGCTGAGAAAAGTTTCATAAGTTACAAATTTCATTTATCCATTTATTTGCAATTTATTGTTTTTCCATGTAGGAATGTAAATAGTTCCTTATGATTTCTTTTTCCTGTTTAACTTCTCATGCTTCTGTTGCTTCTTGTATCTCAGTGTCAAATTTTCTGTTCAATTCTGGTTTTCTCATCAAGAGTGCTTGAAAGTCCTCTATTCCACTGAATGACAATATTTTCCCCTGAAACATGATACTCAGTTTTGCAGGGTAGGTGATTCTTGGTTTTAATCTCAGCTCCTTTGATCTCTGGAATATCATATTCCAAGCCCTTCGATCCCTTAATATAGAAGCTGCTAGATCTTGTGTTATCCTGATTGTGGTTCTTCCTGGCTGCTTGTAATATTTTCTCCTTGATTTGGGAACTCCAAAACCTGGCCATAACATTCCTAGGAGTTTTCTTTTTGGGATCTTTTTAAAGAGTTGATTGATGGATTCTTTCAACCTCTATTTTGTCCTCTGGTTCTAAAACATCAGAGCAATTATCCTTGAGAATTTCTTGAAGGATGATTTCTAGGTCCTTTTTTTGATCATGGCTTTCAGTTAGTCCAATAATTTTTTGAATTATTTCTTCTGGATCTATTTTCCAGGTCAGTGGTTTTCCCAATGAAAATTTCACATTGCCTTCTATTTTTTTCATTTGTTTGGATCTGTTTAATAGTATCTTGATTTCTCATAAAGTCACTAACTTTCATTTGCTCCAGTCTAATTCTGAAGGAATGATTCTCCTTAGTGAACTTTTGAGATTCTTTTTCCATCTGGCAAATTAGGCTTTTTAAGGCATTCTTCTCTTCATTGTCTTTTTGAGCCTCTTTTGCCATTATAGTTAGTCTATTTTTTAAGGTGTTATTTTCTTCAGTCAGGTTGTTGACTCTCATTTCGTAATTTTCTTACATCATTCTCATTTCTCTTCCTAATTTTCCTCCACTTCTCTTATTTGATTTTCATAATCCTTTTTAAGCTCCTCTATGGCCTGTAACCAGCTTGTGTTTTTCTTGGAAGCTTTTGGTGCAGGAGTTATGACTTTGTTTGTCTTCCTCCTGTTCCATGCTTTGATCCTTTTTGTCCCCAAAATAGAAGTCTAATGTTGGATTCGTCTAATGTTGGATTCCTCTGTTTGCTTTGCTTCCCTGGTTTAGTCATGTTGCCACTTAGTTACTTAACTTTGGGGCTTTTTGCCACAGTACGACTGCTTCCAGAAAGGAGAGCTTTGTCCCAAATTGCTGAGGTTTTCACAGCTGCCAGAGGTATTATTTGGGTGCCCTCTCAGAAGCCTCCACTGGCTCTGGCACACTGGTCACACACCCCAGGACCTCCACCCTAGACAGCAATCCAGATCCAAGGAGGTTAAAGCAAGAGTGATTACCCCTCAGACTGGTCGCTTGGTCCCCGTACAGTCTGCAGGCCAGGAGTTGAAGTTGCCACATGGCAGCGGCCGCAGCGCCTCAGCGGCTTTTCCCTCCAGGGGATAAAGGCCCACTGCATTCCCAACTACTGGATCCCAAAGTCCACACTGCACTGACTTCTCACTTTGTCCTTAGCATCTATGTGTTGATAATTCTGGAAACTGCCACAACTGCTGGTGATCTGAAGCCCCTGCAGCTGGTCAGGGCTGTCCTGGGGCTAAAACCTCAGGGCTTGGCTCTTAGAGTGCTGTGCTTGCTGCTGCCTGCCGGCCTGCCAGGCTGTCCTCAGTGGGAGGTTAGCTTCTCTGTTTCATTTTGTGGGTTCTGTAGTTCCAGTTTGTTCAGAGTCCCTTTTTACATGAATTGGAGGAGGTAGAAGCCAGAGCCCCGTGCAAGTCCTGTTTCTACTCTGCCATCTTGACCCCGCCCCACCCGTGTCAATTTTTAAAAAATTATAATAAATACAGTGAAATTTTATGTTCACCTGTTAGTCAGTTTTGTGACTAAAAATGTGATGAACTGTCTAAAAACCTTGCCAGGTTTTTTACCATTTTTTTTAATGAAGAGATACATACATGGAGAATTTTCAAAGAATTCATTGTTGTCTTAGTCACTTTTTTGGTACTAATACTGCCTGTGACATAATAGAAAGAGTGCTGGACATGAAGTCTGGCAAGACTGATTGATATCCTTCATGGTACACTTGTGAGTTGTATGCTTGTGGGCAGGTCACCAAATTGCCCTAAGCCTTCACTACAAAATACAAGTTATAGTAGTATTTATCTTACAAAGTTGTAAGCATCAGATGGTGTCGAAGTGCTTTGTTAATCTTAAAACCCCACATAAATGCCAGCTATTTTTTTATTCCTTTTTTAATTTTCCCCCTTTTTTATAGCTTAAAGTTCAATCTTCTCCACAAAATTCACAATTTCCTATCTAATTTTTTTTTAATTTACTAATAATCTATTTATTTAGTGTTTGTTGAGTTTGAATTAAGAAAAGAGAAATTTAAAGGAAAATTCAGTCCCCTGTGTGCCATTAAAATTCTGTATATCTGTTTGCAGATTTTTTTTTCAGTTTCATCTATAAATGCTCCATTTACAAATGGCCCCAATTTACTTGCACTTCCATTCTCTTGCCTATTTTTTACTCTTTTGTGATGTGATAGTTTTAAATAACTTTCCATCTGTATATAAAATACTGCATATGATCCTGTATTGCCCTTTTCTTTCACATCTCTTCATTTGCAAGGAGATTAAAGTATTTGTCAGATAAGGTAGTTCTTTTGACCTTTTTTTGGTGATTGTTTTGCATTATTTAACTCTTCTGGGAAATGACAATAAACAAAGGTAGAGGTCTTTACTTTTACCAGTTTTCTATTGTGGGAACATTTTTGACCCTTCAAGGATAAATTAATAATGGTCCAGTAATTTCTGTTTTGAAATTAGCATTTGAACTTCTATTAGATTTTACATTGATGAGTGTCTGGATGAGCTATATTAGAATTTAAATGGTTAATTTTAGAGGCTTCCATATTTGTCCCTGTTCTGTTTTTTTTTTGTTTCTGTTTTTGTTTTTTTTTTGGTCAAATGACATTTTAAAGAAACCTATCAAATTTGTAGATGACACAAACTAAGAGCTATATAACACTTTGGTTGATGGTCAGGATTCAAAAGGATCCTGACAGTTATGAATGTTTGACTCAACTGAATAAGATGAAATTTAATAGGGATAAATAAAGTCATACACTTTGTGTTGAGAAAGTTGCAGTCCCAAGCACCTTTAATTAACAAGTGTTTATTAAGCACCTGCTGTATTCCATTTGCTATACTAGGTACTGGGGATACAGATTTGAAGAATGAAGCAATTCCTATTCTGAAAGACCTTATGTTCTCACAGGATGATATAGGTGGTTAGAGAAGTTTGTCTGAAAGAGATCTGGAGATTTAAGTGGACTGCAAGCTTAATGTAAGTCAGCAGTGTAATAGTACAGCAAAGAGTAAGGCACTCTTGGCTGCTTTAAGAAAAGGAATAGTATCTGGGACTAGGAAGGTGATGGTCCTGCTATACTCTTCCATGGTCTGACAGTATCTGTAGGATTTTGCACAATTCTGGGTGCCACATTCTGGGAAGACATAAAAGTTAGAGAGTCCAGAGAAGGGCAGATAGAGTGATGGAAGGCCTTGAGCTCATGGCGTTGAGAATTGAAGGAAGAAGGAATGCTTAGCCTGTAAAAAGAAGTCTGAAAGGATGGAGGTGGAAGATGGAGATTGGCAGCCACACATTATAGCTGTTTTCTAGTACCTGGTGGACTGTCATGTAGAAGAGGAGTTAGGCTTGCTTTAATTGCCTCGAGAGGGCAGATTTAGAAGCAATGGACAGAAGTTGCAAAGAACCAAGTTAGGCTTAATATAAAGAAAGACTGAAAAGAGTAAGAGCTATTTCAAAGTAGAAGGGGCCACCTTAACATGGGCTGAGTTCTCTCTCACTGGAGATCTTCAGAGTGACCATGAGTTTGGTGTGTGGTGGAAAAGATTTTTTAGGTATGGATTAGATTAGATGGTCTCTGAAGTCCTAATTATGAGATTCTGTGAATCTGTTTTATTTTATCTCTGCCTTTTAGATTAATAATGATAATAGTAATAATATAGAGGTAACATTATGTAGTATTTTAAGGCTTGCCAGGCACTTTACGTATATTAATCTCATTTAATCCTCACAATAACCCTGTGAGGTGGGTTCTATTATTTCCATTTTACAAATGAGGCAACTGAATCTAAGATAGTTTAAGTGACTTGCCCAGGGAGAGTCATACAGCTAGTAAGTGTCTGAGGCAGGATGTGAATTAAGGTTGTGTCGAGTCCCAAGCCCTGTATTCTATGTGCAGTGCTCCCTACTACTCTTCTATCTGTCTACTCCTTATTTAACCCAGTTTCTCCTAGCACTTGCTCAGAGATACAGAAGGAGAATTTTTAAAGTCACAGTCCTTTCAGTAAAAATAGAAAATTAAACTTGAATTTCACCTGATATTATTAGTATTTTCAAGTTTCTCTACCCATGAACAGATTTAGTGAAGCAATAACAAGGTTTCATAAGGATTTCCCAAATCTCATCTTGTTTATTTACAGATCCAGGTCCCGAGAGCATCGTAGACATCGATCTCGCTCTGCTTCACGAGAACGAAAAAGAAGAACTAGATCCAAGTCCCGTGAGAAACGCCATCGTCACAGGTCACGCTCCAGTAGCCGCAGCCGCAGCCGTAGCCACCAGAGAAGCCGGCATAGCTCCAGAGACCGGAGCAGAGAGCGATCCAAAAGAAGGTATTAGTCTAACAATGAAATACCAGTTCATAGCACTGCTTTACCCTGTGTGAGGTTAGAATTTTATTAGTTTAGTTAATGGATATTAAAGAATACATTTCAAATATAGCCACGTTTTTTTCTTTTAAATCACAAAATCATTTGGGTGAAAATCATGCCTGATATAAACAGAATGCAATATTTACTGTTATTTTCTGATCACAAAAATTTTATTTTTTAGATAAAATGTTACTTGTAAATGGATATACAGTTGTTAATTATTCTTTAGAATGATAACCTTTACATTTTTGTTACTACTGGAGGCACCTTATCATATAAAACACTGTAAGGGATGCAAAAGAAAAAAGAATCCCTGTCCTCTAGGAGAAGGACAGCACAGTAAGAGGAACATATCAGGTAATATCAATCGGTACAAATTGTAAATGTCGCTTGCACTGTATGTCAGCTTAAGGGACTTAACAAGAGGAGTTGGGGTTAATCAGAAAATTAGTCCTTGTAGGAATTGATTTTTGAAACCACTTTTGAAAGTGATGAAAGGAATGAATTAGCAAAAAGGGAAATGGGATGAATAAGTGAGTCTTAATTTGAGTTGAGTAGCTTGTTACTTTGTATATTAAGAAATGAAAATGATAAAACAAGGGGATGTAGTTGTGGGCCAGACTGAGGATCTTAAAATCGGTGTAATAGAAGCAGTAAGGACTCAGACATCCATCATCTATTCATATGTGCATGTATGCATACAAGCATACTGTGTGTGTGTGTGTGTGTGTGTGTGTGTGTGTGTGTGTGCGTGCGTGTGTTGTATTCCTGAATATAGGAGAACATTGTAAGGCAGTTTTTTAGCTCTATCGAGGATGGATTACAGTGGTGAGTGATGAGGACAGAAACCAGCTAGGAAGCAGCTGTTTTGGATGAGGACCTAGATCAGGATGTGGCTCACAGGTACAGTCAATCAGTTCATAAGTCTTGAATGTGTAAGTATTATGGATATATAGGAGAAATAGGAAATATAATTCTCTTCAAAGAATATGCTTGAGGGAATAAGACTAACACATGAAATTTATGATTATGAGAACCATACAAAATTAATTCTGTCTTTCTCCCCCCCTTTAAGAGAAAGAAATTATCATCTGCAAAATAAGATCTCTACAAATAGTTGGAGCTAAACAAGATAGCTTAAGAGTGCCATAAGTACAAAGAAGGAAGAAGGCATTTTTGGGGGTGGGTAAAATTGCATGAGTAAAAGCAAGTAAAAATGGGCACAGCATTTGTAGAGGACCATATGCAGATAGAAGTGCCTGATTAAGTAAAAGATTTTTCATGGTCTCTTTGGTGGTGGTTGTTTTGTAGATGGGGTGTGAAATTAATGCTTAAAAAATATCAGTGTCATCCATGACCTTTCTCACCTTCCTACCTACTCTTTCCTGCCCTGATAAACCTGTAGTCAGATAACACAGGTCAGTATGTGAGGCCTATCTGGATGACTCTTTCCTGACTTCTCCTCCATTCTGTTGAGAGAGGGAGGTAGGTACCATCATCAGTCTTCTGAGAAACATGATTAGTCACTCCGTGTGTCAAACTTCTGACATCTTTCAGAGCCATTTCAAGTTCTTGGCTACTATAATATGTTGTGCTATGATTTTGTTTTGTATGTATGGAACTTTTTGGAGGGCACGTGTTAGTAATAGTGAGAATTTAGAGTTGATATGCCTTGAAAGGTTCTGTTCATTTCCCTGTCTTCCATAGTTGCTCTAGAATGTCTCATGAAAACGAATGTCTGTGCTATTTATTTGCTGTTTCACTTTATTTTTAAAATACTAATCCTCTGGGATTTGTTGATTTTTAATCTTTTGAAGTCATCTATTTTTCTGGTGTAATCTCCCAGATATTGGAAGTGAGTTTAAAGATATTTAAATTCCCTTCTCTGTTATGGATTAAATAAATTAGTCTATGATTATCTGGACTTTCTTAAGGGGTGCTGTTTTAGATAAAATTTAAAAATTTTTTTGTTTCTCCATTCAGTGAATACCTTTCCAAAAATGCACTAGTATTATTTCATGCTTTAGTAAGAAGATATTAAATATAGTTTATAATGATTTAATCTTTTCTTGATGTAGGATCTTAATAACACCTCAGTATTATCATTCTGCACAGTTTTTATCCTACAGGATAGGTTCTGGGATTATGATTCCCAGCTCTGCCATTTATTAACTGTTATGGGGGATGTGTTGGGGTGGGAGTGTTATTTGTCTTGTTTTTGTTCTTGAAATCTCAATGAATTTTAATCCTGGCTTCTTTTTCCTTATCTTTTCTTCTTGAATTTTAAAGACAAGATGACAGTAGTGTTTCATTGATTGCCAAAGTGATGGGGTGATAAAATTTTATTTTAAGGTTTCTTTTTAAGCTGAGATAAATCATTGCTAGATTTTTTTCCAGAGAATTTCCAAAAGAAGTAAACCAGGATAATAATTAAAATGGCGAAGGCCCTTGAGTTCATACATTATAACAATAAGTCGGAGAACTGGGGTGTATATCCAATAGAAGAAAAGACTCATGATATATTTTTAAGTATTTGAAGGACACTTCCGTGGAAGAAGAATTACCCCCAGAGAGCCAAAGTAACAGTAGCGAGTAGAAGTTATAAAAGGGGCAAATTCAAATTTAGGTTTGATATAAGGAATTACTAATAATTATTAGTAATCAATAATTATTATTATTGTTATCACAAATGCTTTTAATTATTAGAACCTCCCAAAAGTGTAATGTACTACCTTAGATAGTAGAGGGTTCTCTCCCTCTTGAGTTACTCAAGTAAAAACTGGAAAACCACTCCTCAGATTTTGGGGGGATGTTCTGATTCATACATCATTTAAGGTAGATAATTGACCTTTGAGGTGCCTTTGAACTTTGAGATTCTGAAAACATGTATGTCTTATTCATGTTCTTATTAAGACCGCTACTCATTTAGCTAAGTTAGAGAGAATAAAAGTTTTCTTCTTGCTATAAATATTTTGTATTTAAACTCTCTCACCTATTAAAGTAGCCACCTTCTTTCCTGTCTCCAAAGCCTATCTCATTCTCTGGGCCTTGTACTTCATTTTCTAGGTCAACAATTTACTTCTTTGGAGTTGACCTACCTTATTGTTTGTTTTAATTTAGTGACATTATTTGGTGGAGTTTTTAGCCATAGTGTGCTACAGTGAGTGCACATACCTAACATGTTTGGTCTAGAAACTAGAATTAAAATTTCTTTTTGTTTCTTAATTTTGGCACTAAATTATATGGCACTAAAACTAATGTGGATGTTGAATTGTTCAACCTATATTTGTTATTTAACTCAAACTTTACTTATATATAATTGCAAGTTACATTCACAGTAGAATTCTGTACTTTCTGATAAGTGTTTTTATTGCTATTTTCCCTCTGTTCATTCTCATACTAATTGCTTTGTACAAATCATTATTCTTTCATTTGTGATTCTAGGCTTCCTCTATTTAGCATGTCCAATTTGGGTTCTCAAATAATATTTTTCAGATCCTCAAAAGAAAGGTCTTCTGGAGATAAAGATCGGTCATTAAGAGACCAAGACCTAGCATCACGTGACAAAGATAGGAGTTCAAGAGAGCGGTCTCCTCGTGACAGAGAGAGAAAAGATAAGAAACGTTCCTATGAGAGTGCTAATGGCCGATCAGAAGACAGGAGGAGCTCTGAAGAGCGTGAAGCCGGGGAGATTTAACAGGCTCTATCTACATTTCCTCAATCCTTAAGCTTCCTATGGAGTTACATACAATTGTTTAGTTTACAGCTGTTCAAGACAACCCCGCCGTTCCAGACACCGATCCAACTAGGCTAGATGTACAGTATCTAAAGTTTGGCTATAATTCAATCTGAACTGAATGTCTTTTCCTGGATGAAGTAAAAAATTGCATCCATAATTTCTGTTGAACCCTAATACAATTCTGAAAGGTTATTCTGTTCACAAGTGCAGTTTTATGTAGTAAAATGCAGATCTATGTTTTATTTTCAGTAGAAGTTAGAGTGAACAAATTGTGTTAATATCTTTGGGCTTTCTTGAACATTTGTAAAATTCTTCTTTTCTAGTCCAAATAGCAGCAGCTTTGGGAGTCTTGTTTTGATTTCTTCTTCTACCCTTCTGTCCTACCCTCCCACCTGCCATCCCACATTCCAAAGTGGGGCAGGAATTGGACAGGCCATATAACTCGGGTTAGAAACTTTTCTGTTCCCACTGATTGATTACTAGTAGGTTACATTTCAGAGCATTTATTGCTGGGGTGTGTGTTCTGGAGAAAATGGAAATGTTTGTTTCTTTTTTCCCTTTTTTTTAAACAGTGCCTATTTAGATTTGGAAGTTGAACAGCTGTTGCATTACACCTTTTGCATTTTTATTGAAATTTTGAAATCAAAACTTGTCTTGATTTTTCTGTTACATTGAATTACTATGTTCAGGTTGTTGGGGGAATTATTTCTTAAGCACTTCTTGTCTTTATTTTTTCTTGTGGATTGTAAAGGCTACATCTCTTAATTGTTTAAAATAAAATTAAAGCAGCAGTCATCATCATCCACCACCACCACCACCACCACCACCATTACCATTAAACAACCTGCATTATTCAGTAAGTTGTCATCTAGCACTTTCTCCTGTGGACATTCCTTACTTTTTTTCTTTCATTGATAATTCCTTTCTATGTAAGACACAAAAGATGTAAGGAGACACTTGCAAAAATTCTCAACTCTGGGCATAACTGTTTAACCCAGGCCATCTATACTGCTTGTATTTAACTATCAAGGTTTATCATTTGTGCCACAAGGAGGGACTTGGATGTGCAAAAGAAGTGTCCTGATTTTTCTGTTTACTCAGCAGCACAAAATGAAATTAAAACACAGTGTATATAAAGCAATGAGAGGAACAGTATTTGGTCAGTTAGAGTCGATTTTAAACCCAATAATGTCTTAAAAGAGGGTTAGGAAAGCAGTACATGAGTATAGAAAGACATAACGAACTTTTATCCACTGAAAGTTGTTTTATATTTAATGTAACCAACTGAAATGTCAGATTTTCAGAGATGAGTATGGAGTTGCAAGAATGCCATAGAAAAGAGAGTTCTAGAAAGTAATATTTTAGTTGAATAACAATGAATTTAGACCTAAAAGGAACCCAAATCCAAATCCCAGGCTTACTGGGATTTGTTGAAAGGTTTCTATTAATTTTTTTTTTCTTTCGCCTGTGTTTGCCAGTATCCTTTGTTCATATGTTGTTGCATTTGGTGCTTGACTATATCATCATCTGGAAAGCAGAAGGTTAGGGACAGTTATGATGCAAGATATAGATCCAGAGCACAGAGTAAAGAAAACATTGAATTGAGAGAGAAGATAGACTAGTATTGGCAGTTAATTGAAAAATACTGCACAGTAATCCTAAATTTAGATCAGACTCTTGTGAATCACTCAGATGGCTAAGACCCTTAATACTTGTTTCTCTGCTGCATCTCTGCTTCATCTGTTTTAAAATAGCCAGTGATTTTAAATTTGTGCTCTTACAGGGACTAGGTTAACATCTGTGAATGCTCTTTAGGTGAGGAAGTTATTTTCTGGAAATCAGAATCCAAATATCTTCAAAATGTGAGTGATTGGAAGATTTGTGGTTCCTACCCTTCAGGTGGGTGAATACTTCAACCACCCAGAACATATTTTTTAACAACTAACCTCTTCTTGGGTAACTTTTGTTACTAAGACTTTGCAACTTCCCTAGTAGCAAAATCCAATATTTTATTTCTGACCATTTAAAAAAATATATCATTATTATAAACTTGATCATAGCCAACAACAATGAACACTCTTGGTATTTATTATGTTAAACTGAAATTTCACCTGCATTGATTTAAATCCATTGTTTTAAGTCCTTCAGTGAACATAGAAGAGCAACTTAAAATGATTTGTATGACCCCATATGGTTAAAAACAGTAGACCACAGTGCTAACCAATTCACAGTAGCTTTGGGCACTTTGAGAAGGGCATTGACTTTTTTAGGCCATTAGGAAACCAGATAGCAAATTACCAGATAACCCTCTCTAACTCAGAGCAAGGCCACTCAGTCTAGGTTAGAGAATAATGTGAATTTAAAAATATTTATATTAAATATATTAACCCAATAATATGGCCTGGGTTAAACAGTATGTGAAATCTAGGTCTTTCCTATGGTATAGTTTTTTTTTTTTTAAAGCAATCGGGGTTAAGTAACTTGCTCAAGGTTATGCGGCCAGTTATTTCTGGGTGTGGTGCTGAGTATCTGAGCCCGGATTTGATCCAGGTCATCCCGACACTGGAGCCGGTGCTCTTACTCGCCTGTGGTATAGTTTTATAATTGACTTTGGATCTTAAATTTCATCCTTCATCAATCCAGCCAGTCACATATTTGGTGTCCTGATTCTGACATCAGATACATTACCTATGCTGCCTAGCATTAGGATTGTATATGAAAGACATCATAGTTTTAAGAAAAAAATAGGCTTTTCTCTTTCTCACCTCAAGTGAAGATAACTCAGGAAAACATTGCCAACGCTGAGGCTTCAACTAAGGATTAGCACTGGCTATCAATATTGGAATTGTAGAGAGATAGAGGGGAAAGCAAGGAGGCATCAGGATTTCAAGTAACCAGCCAGAGCCATCTGGTGGGGTTGCAGAAGGTTAGTGATCCCTCTAAGACTAGGGGCACTACCATTGAGTCAGTGAAGTAGGAGTGCCATGCTGATTGGAAAGAGTAGACACCAAAGGACAAAATGGGTTCAGTAAGCAGGTCTGAAGCAGCGTCCAGGAATTCAGGGAGTAAAAAGCTGCTACATAGCTGGTGCCCAGTGGGGCAAGTTTGGAATTGAGGATGGAGTGGGCAAGTGTAGTCATTGGTAGGCAGTGTAATCAACACAGGTTAATGTGAAAGATGTTAAGCAGTAGAAACCTAGGTTTCCACTTAACCGTGAACTCCCTAAGGGATTGATTGGGCCACACAGAATCTTACACTCAAATACTGGCTACCATGACTACAGGTGAAAACCCTGGTAGAAACTTAATACAGAAACCTGACCCCACAATGCTAAGCAGTAGGTATAAAAGGGGAGCAGAGTGAGGGTAGGAATTCAGACCCCAGTGGGTAGGGCCACTAGCAAGACCATTTTGAACTTAATCTGAAGTCAGTTTAAACAATTCTACGTTTCTTGCTCAGAGGCCGGGTTATGGTTCAGGTGAGGAACTACTGAGTAGAGGAATGAATGTCTTGTAGGGTACCCAGGCTTTCTCCACTATATAGAAGTCTTTTTCTTCTTTTTTCTATATAGAAGTCAAATTTTCTTTTGCCTGGTTTGAAGAGAAAGAGAGATTTGGATCCCAAATTTTTTGGCCGGAGCTGGTCACTAAAAATCCCATAAATGAGCAGTTCATGGAGACAACTACTTATCTGAAGAAAGGTTTCCTTTGTGTGTAAGCATCAATCAAACAAAGGAGCATGGAGGTCAGATTGCAGCAGCAAGTATATTCCCTGGGCTTCCCCGCATCCTGATCACAAGAGGGACAGTAGAGTAGAAAGATTGTTTGAATCATGAGTTCAAATGCCAACTATGTATCTCTAGTACTTGTATGACCATTGGATGTCACAACTTCCCTGGGCCTTGTTTTCTTATGTATGTCCTCTAAAGTCCCAGTTCTGACTTTTCTAAGCTTGTTAGTTGGAGTTTTACAAAGAGTGTGCCAATGTTTCCTGGCATAAAGGGGAAGAGACACTCTCCTAGGGCAATTCTACCAAGTGGGGGGTGAGGTGGGGTTGGGGGCTTTTCCTTTCCCTTTTATATCAGTATTGGGTACCTGCTAGGATGGATCTCAAACCACCAAAGAGTCTTTCTGGCTTCTCATCCCAACTCACTTGGGATCTCCACATAGATGGCACCAACTAGGGCATGTTTATAAGGGCCTATTGAATTTGATACAGTTGGCGAAGGGGGAGACAGTACCTTCCTCATTTGTCCCAATCCAACAGTCTCTATGACCACAAATAATTCTTTTATCTCCTTTGCAGTGATTTAAAGGAACCACTCCTGGAACAACAGACTAGAGGACATTTACTATCTAAAGCTTACCATGTTTTTTCCCAGATTTAAAAGGTTTAGTATTCTTGGATGGTTTTACATGTTTGACTACCCATCTTGACTGGGCAGTGGACTCTTGACTCCACGAGTTCCCATTTTGTGATTGCTTCCATATTTCCCAGAATTCTAGAGTTGGTAGGGACCTTGAGTCACAGCAAGAGGCTTCAACTTCTCATACATATTTAATTTTTGGATCAAGAAATGGCGTTTTCCCCTACAATAGCCAGGCTTCTTGGCAAAGCTTAAGGAAAGTACAAAATTTTGTAGAGATCATCTAAACCAACCCTCTGGGCCTCAGTTTCCTCATTTGCAAAATGAGAGTTAAACTAAATATGGTCCTTTTGGTTCTAAGTTCCATGATCCTTTTGTTTTACAGATGTGGAAATTAATAGATTTGGAAGAAACAGATCTTGATGAGGAAACAGGCCCAGAAAAGGTAGATGACTTACCCAGGGTGATAGACTGGCAGAGCTAGAACTAAAATTCCACTAATTTTTTTATTTTTTGAGTAGGTGGTTATGTTATATAATCACCTACGAAAATCAACCATACCATGTATGGAATTTACTTTTAAAACCCAATAAAATTACAATAAATTGAAATTAAGCAATAATGATATATAGATAGATATAAATGTATGTGTGGGTGTTGCACAGTAAATATTTAGTTCATGTAAGCATTGCAATTGACATTACTTTTATTCAGCTGAATCAAATTTTCAGGTTTTTTTCCTTTTCTTCTTGTTAATTCTTTGTAATTGGTGTCAGTGCTAGCCTATTTGTGGGCTTAACAGGGACCTCAGACACTAATTTAAGCTCCTCAGTTTAAAGATGAAGAACCACTTTTCTTGCTACTATTATGATGTTGTCTTACACACCAGCACCTTCAATTCTGGATCTCATTGACTGGAAGGAGACTTTAGAAGTCGTTTAGTTCAATCCCCTTTTACAGATGAGGAAAACTAAGTCCCAAAGAGATTCAGCAGCTTGTCAGAGATTATATAGCTCCCCCTATCAAGGATTTCCTTGCTTTCCACCAGAGGGCTGAGGTTTCCTGTGCTCATTAGTTTCCATCCCAATTCTCTACCCCACATTCATGTTCAGTTGAGGGATCTTTGAGTAGTGCCTTCCTCCCTCGTATATAGGACTGGCTACACTGAGAAATACATATATCTGTGGATTCCTTGTTGGAGAGTGAAAATAGGATCCTTCTTATTCTGGACTGGGATGTGGGGAAGTCTGGATCAAGAATGGTAGCACTTCACAAAATCCCAAAATTGAAGGGAACACAACTATTTCGTTCCAACTTGAAAATGATCATCAATTGTTCTCCAACTTTGCCTGAAGACTTCTTGTAAAGGTGAATTCTTTACTTCCTAAAGCCATTTATTACACTCTTGGCTAACTCTAATTGGTAAGAGGGCTTTACCTAAATTTGCAGCACATTTTACTCCTTTACCAAGTTTTGACTTGTAGGATCAAGCAAAAGCAAGACTAATCCAGCATTCACATGATAACTTTCAAGTATTTGAAGATAGCATTTGTACCTCACTCTGTTCACTGCCAAGGCTTCCCAGACGTGAATATGGGATTCCAGGTCTGGTGGTCTAATAAAAGCAGATTTTCTTATTTCATTGTGTCCAACTCTGACCCCATGGACTATATATCACCAATTCTGACCATGGGGTTTTCTTAGACAGTACAGTGGTTTGTCATTTTCTTCTTCAGTGGATAAAGGGAAACAAGTGACTTGCCCAGGGTCACACAGCTAGTGTCTGAGGCCGAATTTGAACCCAATTCTCTGTCCACTGAGCCACCTAGCTGTTTCCAAAGTCAGATTACAGAAAGAGTATTACTCTTTACTGGAAGCTATGCCTCGAAATGAAACCTAAAATTGCATTCACTTTCTTGGCTACCTTATCATTAAATGACTCCTACTGAGTTTTCAGTCCTCTAAAACACCAGGGTTTAATTTTTACTACTGTTAGAATTTCTGTCTAGCTGTGCCTCCCTTTTCCCGTTTTGTAGTTAGCCAATTTTTTTAAACCCAAGTGTAAGATTGCATTTTTCCCTATTAAATTTCATCTTATTAGTTTGACCCAAAGTCTCCAGATATTTTGGGATCCTGATTCTTAAACAGTATATTTCCTTTGAACCCTAGTATTTTTACCATCTACAAGTTGTCTTTTTTTTTTTAAGTATGCTATCTATACCTATCCCAATCATTGATTTAAAAATGTCAGATAGTTTAGGGCCAAGGTACTCCCAAGGGCATCACCATCTTCCCAGTCACAACCTAGGAGTTAGCCTGGATTTTTCACTCTCACACCCCTTTTCCAAGCTGTTGCTTGGCCTGTCCATTTCACCTTTGTATCCTATCTTCAATAAACCTCCTTTTTTCCTTAGACAAGGCTGCCTGCCTCAGGTCTGTCCCCACTCCAGTCCATCCTCTAGTGGCCAAAGTGATTTCCCTGAAGTGCAGATCTTGACACCCCCACCCCCAATCATAGACTCTCTTCTAGAATCCAATACAAAATCTTAATGGCATTCGAAGCCTAGACCCAACCCCCACTGCCCTTGTGGTCTGATTACACCTTACTCTCCACCATGAATTCTTGAGTTCAGTGATACTGACCTTGCTGTTCCACATCTCAGCTCTGGGCATCTTGTCTGACTTTCTCAACTAAGCTCCACCTTCTACATCTTTCCCAGCCCCTCTCTCAATTCTAGTGCCTTCTTTCTGCTATTTCCTATTTATTTATTTACGTAGATTACACTTGTTTACTTGTCTCCCCCATTAGACTGTGAGCTCCTCAGGGGCAGGGACTGTCTTTTGCCCCTTTTTTTTTTTTTTTGTAACCCCAGTGCTTAGCACGTTGCCTGGCACATAGTAGGCGCTTAATAAATGTTTATTATTGACTGACCTCCTTGCAAGTTGATACAGAACCATTAATGGACTCTCTTTTTTGCCCAGTCATTTCATCCACTCAGAGCGAGAAGAGGACATAGAATAGACATTCTATTTCTGGCATTTGTGAGTCTGGTAGCAAGAGACAGAGAAGAAGAATTAGAGAAGGTTATGTGTCTGACAAGCAATTAAAACCAAAGCTGATTTACTTTCAGGGCCAGCCTTAATCACAGTAGGATTTCAGGCAAAAAGAATCTCCTTAAAGCTTAACTTTTTTTTGGAGGGGAGAAGGCAGAGCAATGGGGTTAAGTGACTTGCCCAAGGTCACATGGCTAGTAAGTGTTAAGTGTCTGAGGCCAGATTTTAACTTGGGTCCTCCTGACTTCAGGGCCAGTGCTCTGTTCACTGCAACACCTAGCCACCCCTAAAACTTAACTTTTATAGGAGAAAAGGTCAATGAGCAATGAAAAATTAAGAGCCAGAAGAGACTTTAGGGTCCAACACCCTTATCTTATTCACTCATGTCCAATTCTCTGTGATCCCATTTGGGATATTCTTGGCAAAGATACTGCAGTAGTTTGCCATTTCCTTTTTCATCTTATTTAATAGATGAGGAAACAGGGTTAAGTGACTTGCCCAGGGTCACACAGCTAGTGCCTGCTTTTTGTCCTTTCTCAGGACCGTTGACCACAGGGAAGAGATGCCATGATGTGCAAGTGAATTGGATTTAAGTGAGAGGGCTGTACACAGTCACCAGCCTCACTTTCGCCTCAGGAACCATCAGGGTCCAGTGGCCAGATACAGATCAGGACAGCTGGAGAAGGCCCTTCTCTAGTGTCTGAGGCCAGATTTGGAAGATGAGTTGACTCCAGGTCCAGCACTTACTGTTCCTTAACTTACAAATGCACAAATTGGAGCCCCACATAAGTTAAATGAATTGCCTAAGAGGTCACAGTTAAGTTAAAAAGTGGGGCTAGAACAGAAACCCAGGTTTTTTAATCTCCCAGTTTGACATTTCATAGTGTTAAGAGTTGGAGAAACATCTATGGCCATTCTATACCTGACAAACAGTCAGGTTATAACAAATGCTGAATTAATCACCCTGTTTTTGCTTGAAGACTTCGAGTGTGAGGGGAGCTCTCAGCTTCTTGAGGCCGACTGTTCATTTTGGGATAGCACTTTTTGTTCGGAAGTTTTCCTTAGGTCAAGTCTGAATTAAAAACGTGCCAATATCTGAAATATTTGGCATATTCATATGAATGAGTTTTAGTCAAAATGCAAATGATTTCTTACCATCTTTTCTTGAGGTAATTAGAAAACTGGACAGAACTAGACACCTGAGAAAGTGGTATCCCCAGAAGGGAAAAGAAGTAGAAAAGGGAAGCTAAGAACAAACCTTCCCATTTTCTGGGACCTTTTCTATTTTCTTACCTATATTCTCTCACTTAGTGATGTCCTCTGGATGTATAGAGCTGGAATGTAGATGATTAAAGCCATGAGAAATGAGAATGTTTTGAGCTGGGCAGCTTGATGGTGCCATCGAGAAGTGCTGGGCCTGGAGTCAGGAAGACGACTCATCTTCATGAGTTCAGATTTGGCTTTGTGAGCCTGGGCACATCACTTAACCCTGTTTGCCTATGTTTCCTCCCCTGTAAAAGGAGCTGGAGGAGGAAATGACAAGCCACTCCTGGATCTGCCCAGAAGACAAGAGGAGTTAGGAAGGGTCAGACACCACTCGACACTGAGTGATTTCCTGAGCTGTAGTCCCACCTGCTGCCCCGTACTCCTGAAATATCCAAAGAGAACTCCAGTCCTGAATCTTCCCCTTTTCAACTGACCTCCTATGGCTAAGGCCCCTACTGTTCTCTCAGTCACCTGGGCATGCAACCAGTGTCGTCCTCAACAAATCTTGTTTCTACCATTACAAGGTCTCTAGTTTGCTTCTCTCCTCCACTTACATATCCCCCACCTTCCTTCAGTCTCTCACTGCTTCTCGCCTGGAATGCTCCAGTAGCCTTCCAGCTGATCTCCCTGTCTCATCCCTCCTCATTCCAACCCACCCTCCACTCAGCAGCCAAGGTAATTAAGGCTCATGTTCACCCTTCCAGCTCCCTATTACTGTCAGGATCTCATTTGGCATTTAAAGCTTTTCATAACATGGCCCCTTCTTCCCTTTGCAGGCATCTTACGCTGCGTCCTGTCGTCCTCCGTGTGATGCAGCTACATTTATCTGCTTGAAACCCTTCACACATGATACACCATTTCATGTCTTTATGCCTTTACCCTTCCTGGCCCCCATCCCTGGAATGGAACCTTTGCCCTCCTAGCTCCCACCTCCTGCAGAAGACTTGTCCTGATCCATCTCCACTTCCCAGCTGCTGGTGTCTTCCCCTTACTCACTCTCCATATGCCGCATGTACCTAACTACCCCTCTTTTGCCTATTCCGTTAGAGTATATGCTCCTTGAGGGCAGGGAGCTGTTTTTGCCTCTTTTTTTATCCACAAGTACTTAGCGCACTGCCGGACACATAGTAAACATTTAATAAATGCTTGTTGAGTGACTTCATAATTTGACCAAGGGCCAATGTTTATTTTAATCTGGATATTTGGAAGCTCTGCCTTTAGGTGTTTGTCCTTTGTGACTACACATTCCTATTACTATGCTTTACACTGTTTGCACTTTCTGATCCTTACTCCTTTCTCTTTGAATGCATCCTAGAGAGCCTCTTTGTTTTTAGTCTGTCTTCCTCGACTGTGCTATGGCCTGCCATCTTAATTCCCTCCATATTGCCGCCATCCAGTGTGGATTGCTGTACCACTTCTCTTTTTCCTTTTCATGGTCTGAGCCTCCTTTGCCAATCTTCTTCTGCCTCTTCCCCTGGTCCGTGTTGACAACACTCACTCATCTCTATCTCCTTTCTGTCCCAGAACTCTTTCCAGGATCCCTGAATTACTCTACTATCTTCACCTGGCCCAGTGACACCCTAGTCACTGTACAATATCTTATACCTGACTTCATAGAACACATTTAAGTTTTATTAGCAATGACTTTTGACCTCCACATTTCACAAATAACCCTAGACCCTTTCTAATGAATCATCCTGAGATTCATAATCCCTCATGGGGAGGGGACAACCCTCCATTTTGTCACCCCACCACCACATGGAAAGTGCCCTCATGTTGGGTTGCGGTATTAATAGCTAGCATTTAGATACATCGTTGCATATGTTGTCTCATTTGACCATCACAACAGCCCTGTGAGGTTGGTGTGGTTTTTATAGATGAAGAAACGGAAACATAATTTTTTTTTGGCTGACATAAATTGACTTGCCTACGGTTGTATAGTTAGTATAATCCTCAGTTCAAATCCAGTTATATAAGGCTTCCCTCACTGATGGAGACTGATTATGCCATGCTTTATGCCTGCATGAAGGATGGAGAACTTGAGAGAGCAAAGAGATCCTGAGCTTTTGGCTCCTAGCTTCAAGAAAGAAGATAATGGAGTCCCAGAATCTCTTCAGGTCCTCGAAGGTAGAGAAAGACTTCTGGGAAGACCTCAACATGTAGAGGAGCTGGCACCTAGATCAGAGCCCTCTTCTCAACTTACCTGCACTAGAGACTTGGGGAACTTCTCCTTGGGTAAGACCGGGGACACTATCAGTTGATATCACTATAAGTGACTTCCAGTGGGAGAGTTTATTCAGTCTGCATATTGTCTGGTATATTCTCATCTGTATATCTTATCTGATTTCTATTTGCTGTTGGCTTGAATAAATGAGTTTATTTGCTATATGCTCTGTGTGTGTGTATGTATTCTTTGCAGAACTTGCATTTGATGAAAAGGAAGTGAAACCAATTAAAGAATAGAATCAGGAATATACCCTGAATGTAAAAATTATCTCTTCCAGACTAATAACATTTGGGGAGATGGGATAGAAATAATTTTAGCCTGGTCCTGGAGAGCCAAGTTGCCAGATCTGTCTACTGATTTCTCCCTCTATACCATCTTCTGCTCTGAGGCTGGCTAGTTTAGCTAACTAAAATAATGCAAATGATTCCTGGCAGAATCAGTTGGCCAATCACCTCTCAAAGAAGAAGGGAACTTCTGTGCACCAAATGCCAAAGGCAGCTTGAGTAAGAGACTCAACCATCTTCCCAGATTGTTTGAAGGAACCTTGATGATCATCTGGTCCAACCCCCTAATTTCATACTAAGAAGATGAGAGCAAGAGAGATGATGAAGAGATACCATCTAAGTCTACATGAGACCAAAACAATCGATTATTCTATATATCCAGTACAAAAACCAATCAAGAAGTGGTTTGATGTCTTGTATACCAAATAATGGGCTGAAGTTTTAACTTTTCATCTGAATGTTGTAGTAATATTTCCCACCCTGTTCCATTCCATGACTTACATTACTGAAAGAAAAGATGAGGGGAATGCAATAGATGAAAAAGAACTATGCCAATTCCCTCCCTACCTTCCATCCATCATCATCTATCTATATCTCAAACCCTCAGTGAAGGAGCTATTCATTTTCAAGTGGGCAAATATGTTTGTTAATTAGCAAATTAGAAGGGACTTAATCCGGGATAGAGGAAAAGTATAAATTGAGGTTTAAAAAAAAACACCGAAAACACTTTTAAGTTCAAAAACAAATTAATAACATTGCTTTTCCTTTTTTACTTCAATGCAGATATTTTAAAATTAACTTCAGGCTTTAACTCACTAATTCAATAAATATTTCACAATTCGCTATTTTTAACTCAATAATGACGCTTTCCTAGGTAGGGCTTCATTGCACCTCATTGCAGAGGAAAGAAAGGAAGAGGTTGATCTGGACAAAATAAACTAGGAGAGTCTGAATGTTCAGAACATGCCTACATTGAAATCTTCCTGGATGTTTCATGTGTCATGGAGACAGCCCTGCCTACTCCAAAACCACTGGGTAACGCTCACGCTCTAACAGATACAACCAAACTAGAAAGCCTTAGCATATGGCCTTACTGACAGATTGTGTCTGTGGCTCATCACTTAATTGACTGTTGTATTATTTCAGCCACAGCAACACTAAAACTATGTGGGTTGTGGTCTACTCACATGAATGAAATGATACAGAGACTTTAAAGCATCCATATCCCAAAAGGGATGTCAATCCCAATCCATTACATCATACAGATGGGTAATAGTCCTTGTCTCCCTCTACCAACAGAATATCTGGGCAGAGGTGTCAAAGTCAGGTCCCTAGTGCTGACTCCAACTTGATTAAGATATAGTTGGGAAATGTTTAACAAAATGTTAATGTTGTTGTTCATCCTTTGTTCTCAAAGAGGACCAATGACATCCTGGAGTGATGTCTTGACTTGAATTTTAAGGGAGGCAGAGCTTTGGAAAGTCAGCAGCCTTACTTTTGCCTCCACAGTCATGGAAATCCAGTGGCAGAATGAAAGTCAAGTGCCCTAGGATGCAGTGGGTAACCTCCACCTGTTTAGCAAAATAAATTAAAATACAACATAGATAATGTTACTTTGTAGTTTTCTAAGTCAGTATGCCACCAACAAGGATGTGTTTCCACTTGAGTTTAACACCACTGTATTGGGGGACTATGAGTCCTTAAAAAACCAGGGAGCCCCCTAAGAAAATGGTTCCCCCCCCCCGCCTGTCATTCAGTCTGAGGTGATTATTATTAGTATTTATTATTATAGTTGCTGTTGTTGATAAGAATGAGGCAGAAGTCAAAGATCCAGTCCATAGCTCAGACTTAGCTCCAGCCAATCATGTCCCAAGATTTAATGTATCCTTTATTCTGGAAGCAGTGATGTTAGGAAAAACTCAATGTAGAAAAAGAAGGTGCAGCCAGGTGCAATCCAGCCAGGGACCAGGGAGGCTCACCCAGGGCTCCTACATTAGGCATCAGGGGAACAGATACCAGAGACAGTGAGGGAGAAAGAGAAAGGAGAGGAGACAGACAGGCAGGAAGAGAGAAAGGGGATAGGAGAGATGAGTGAAGAGGAGAGACAGAGAAAGAAAGAAATGGAGACCCATAGAGCTAAAGGGGCCTTGGACACTATGCAGTCCAACCACTTGAGGGAACTGAGGCCCAGAGAAGTTATGAATAGATACAGTCACTGAACCTTATAACCTACTAGGACAAGTAAGTTGCTTTTCTGTGTGAACTTCCATTTCCTCATTTGTAAAATCAAGTGGGTGGACTAAACAGTTTCCAAGGCTCCTTCTAGCTCTTTTAGTCTGTAACCATCTCCGGGCCATGAGTTCTAAATCTTTTGACAGCCTGGGGAGGCCTAATGGATACCTCAGGATCGTGTTTTTAAATACATAAAATACATGGGATTACTAAGGAAACCAATTTCATCAAAATGCAGTTAGCAAAATTATTATTGTTTTTAAAGCCATTGGAGTTAAGTAACTTGCTCAAGGTTACACAGCCAGTTATTTTTGGGTGTGGTACTAAGTATCTGAGCTCGGATTTGATCCCCAGGTTATCCCAACACTGGAGCCAGCACTCTTACTCGCTGAGCCACCTGGCCACCCCTAAGCAATTGGGGTTAAGTAACTTGCTCAAGGTTACACGGCCAGGTGTTTCTGGGTGGGTGCTAAGTGTCTGAACCTGGATTCGGTCCCAGGTCATCCCAACACTGGAGCCGGTGCTCTTACTTGCTGTGCTACCTGGCCGCCCCAAAATTAATTTTTTTGAAGTCCAAAAAGCCCAGGTTAAGAATTCCAGCCCTACACTACACTGGTGACTTCTGATGTTATTTCTAGCTGTAAGTCTTATTTGTGACCTTCTGATCTTTGCTGCCACCACCTAAAAGTAAAGGGTGAATTTCTGCCCCTAGAAAAGGTTCTCATGCTCCTTTCTCCCACCTAGTCACAAAGTAGATTCAACTGCAAAACCAAACTTTTCCACGTGTAAAGAAATTTCAGAATAAAAAATTAAGGTGTGCCTCTTGAATAAGGACTCAGATTTTCACATGTGCCTGGTAGAAATTCACCTCCTTACTTTAGTATCACACCTCCAGCACTAGGAATAAGTAACAAAAACAGTCTCACATTACTCAGTTTTCAAAGGCTTTAAAAGCCCTTTCAAATAATTCCCTTATTGTTGGTCAGGGCCACTAGGCCCTGGTTCTTCTGGTTGAGTCCATAATAGGTTGAGCTAATACCTTTAATCCCCTTTTTGTTTTTTTCCTTTGTTGATTGATCATGGCTACACCCCTTCTGCCTTGTGGTAGAAAACACACGAACTTTGAAGCCACCCCTATCACCAATTCAGTTAGGTGCCCCAGGAATACTGATTTGTCTTCATCTGGACCCAATCTTCACCACCAAGCACCAAAATATCAAAAGACAGATGTTGCAGGGAGGCATATTTTGGCTCAATGTTAAGGAAAAATTTGCTGGCAATTAGCAGTTTTTAATGATGGAATGAGCTGCCTTGGAGGTCTTTGAGTGAGGGTGTCTACTTGTTGGGCATATTATGGAAGGGATTTGAGGTCACAAAGGAACTTTGTGTTCCTCTAATGCAGAGACTGCAAATCCTGTACCAATTCTCTAGCCCCAGCATGGTGGGTCTTAGTAGTTGGTAAAAAGTTGGGGGTTGGATGATGAAAGCGGAGAGAATCTAGTTGTTGTTCAGGATGATAAACAAGGATTAAACAAAAATTGAAGGAGGGAAATGAGAGTCAAATTAGTAGGATACAAGGAGTCTGCTTTTAAAAAATAAGTTATAGGTAAAAATAAGAACTTTTAATAGTAAAAGCTTTACAGGGAAATGAAAATTTGTGATTTGGAAATACTGATCTTCAAAGTGCTGCAACAGGGGTGGAAGAGTAAGTGAAGAAAGCCTTCAATCAGTCATTTAATCAACAAGCATTTTATTAAGTGCCAACTATGTGGTAGCACTGCAAATACAAAGACAAAAATGAAACAGTCCCTTGCCCTCAAGGAACTTACCGTTTATTAGGGAAAAACAACATGTACACATACACGTAAATGCAAACATGTATATACATATACAGTAAACAAAATAATTCCCAGCACACTTAACAGCTGAGAGGGGATAGGAAAGACCTCAAGTAGGAAATGGAACTAGCTGAGCTTTGAGGGAGCTAAGGATTCTAAGCAACCTAAGTGAGAAGAAAGTGCATTCCAGGCATGAGGAACAACCTGTGCAAAGACATGGAACCTTTAGAAAGAATATCAGTACGGAGAATAGCAAACGGTCCATTTTGGTTTGAATGGAGAGCGTGTAAAAAGTGAAATGTAAAAAAATATCTGGTAATATAGGATTTATCCGATTGTGAAGGGTCTTTGAATGCCAAACAGAGATGTTTAGAGAAGTCCTTGAGGCTGTAGGGAGCCCCTGGAGCTTTCTGAGGAGAGTGACATGATCAGACCCTTCCTTTAGGAATATCACTTTGGCAACTATGTGGAAAGTGGATTGTAGAAGAGAGTAACTGGAGGCAGGGAGACCAATTAGATGTAAAGAAGGTGATGACCAGGGGTGGTTAGGTGGCATGGTGAATAGAGCATCGGCCCTGGAGTCAGGAGGACTGGAGTTCAAATCCAGCCTTAGCCATTTAACACCTACTAGCCATGTGACCTTGGACAACTTGCTTAACTCCATTTGCCCTCCAAAAAGAAAAAAAAAAAAGGTGATGACCACAAGAGTGCAAAGAAGCAGATAGTGTCAGGAGGCATTCAGGAGATAGAAACAAGACTTGGCCACGGGAGTAAGGAATCATAGATGACTCGGAGGTTATGGTCTCCATGGAAGGACAGCAGTACCCACAGCAGAAATGAGGACATTCTCTTTCAGCTCTCATAAGCATCTCTCATTTCCCCATCATGTCATTCAGCTACCTTTTGTGTTGTGTCTTCTCTTCCCCACCTCTTTATAGCATCTTAAAGTTTAAAAGCTATGATATACAAGTTGCTATATAGAGAACCTGATCTTGAAAGAAAACCCCAAGCAACTTCACCAGAATCTGGTTAGCCCACAACACTGTAATAAAGTCCCAGTCAGAGTAATGGGGGTTAGCACCTAATTCATGAATTTACAGAGGTGGAAGGGACCTCAGATACCATCTAGTTCTACCCACCCCCCCCTTTTTTTTTTACAGAGTAGGAAACTGAGTCCTAGAGAGGTCAATCAACTTGCCCAAAATCACACAGCTAATAAAATTCCAGGGCCAGGGCTTGAATCCAAATCTCCTAATGTTAAGGCCAATGCAACTTCAACTACGCATGTTGGCTTTCAGATGCAGAATTAGAAGAGAAAAAAGGACACATTTTAGTGAAAGGAGCAGGAAGCAGAGAGAGGGAAAAGGAGTCTTTTTGAAGTATATCTTTAATGGTTTTAAGAAGTAAGGACCTATAATGGCAAAAGTTTTACAAGATGATAAGATTTTTCCCATGATGCGACTCAATTGCCTCTAGCCCCTACCCTTTGGATCCGTCCAAGGAAAACTCTATTCAGTTATCCTGGTCTCCTTCCCAGTTACCTTGGTTTCTAACAAACCCACTTTTATGTGTTGACAGTTTCATCTTTTTCTATAGCCCACCTGAGGTTGTAGTCTCTTTCCCCAACTGGGTTTAGAATTCATTTGTAACACCTGCAGACTTGAAATATAATGCCTAATAATGTAGCCAGCCATTATAACTAGAGGTCACTGTAACAAAGCAATTTAGGCATTATCTATTGTTCAGTGTACTGTAATGAAACTGGCAGTTCAGTCACTAAAGGAATTTGACTTCTTAATTCTCCTTATCCCTTGGTAAAATAAAGTGGATATGTATGTATATGATGTTGGGGATGAGGGGAGCAGGAGCCAGACTCAGAAATACTAACTGGCCAGTGACTGAGCAAAGTTCAGAGGCTGGATTAAAATTAGGGTTAAGATTCCACAGTCTATAAAACCAGTTTTCTTTCTCTCTTCCACAAGATAGGGTCCTCTTGGCTGAGCATGGAGGTCAACTACCTGAGTTTTCTATGAAAAATTTGTGTTTTTCAGGGTTTGTCTCTGGGCCCAAGGCTGAGGTTTCATGGAAATATTTTTACTGAGAAACCATAACCTCCTCAGTATACAATCCACCCTGGTCTATGTAATACCATGATGCATTCCTGGCTCACTTATTGTGAATTTGGACTTGAAGAGTGAGCAGATCACTTGGTCCCCCTGACACAGATCCAGGGTCTAGAGGAGGCACATTCTAAAGCTTTGAGCTTCCCTTCCTCTAAGCCCCCACAGTTCTGGTTCTGAAGGCTGTCTTCATCTTCCTCTGGGAGCCTGGGAAAAGGAAAAAAAAGAAAGATAAGGAGATGAAGATATGTGTCCCTTCCTTTCCTTCCCTTTGATACAGTGACTCTTCCAGGAAACCTTCCCCAATAGCCCACCCCCAGTGAAATCCAGTCACTTACTTATTGTTCATCCCCTAGTATCCAGGTACTCTTTTTTACACAGGTCTGGTCTGTTTTTTTGCTAAGTATTATTAACTCATTTCAGGGCTGTGGGATCACAACAGACTCCAACAGTGTAGAAAAAAAGTGCAAAATCTGGGGGTGAAGGGCTCTTCTGAACCTTCCCCCAGATAATCTAGAAATGGTGATGGTAGGATCAACCCAACACAGTAGAACTGTGTAACGCGGCCAGGGCACAGAGGGCTCACCCAGGGTACCCTGGGTACCCCTAGAACATCATGTAGAAGAGGAACAGACACCAAGTCTGTGTCCATAACCCTTCATCCCATGAATGAGGCCACAGCCAGGGGAGAGGAGAGAGGCACTGTCTCATCCACACAGGACATCCAGAATCAGTACAGTCACTCACAGCTGGGGGGCCAATGGAGCCCCATTGATCCAGTGCCAGCCTTCCGAACCTCGATGGAGACCCACCCAATACAACCTGCGGGTCTGGTATCTGCTTAGGAAGTCCTAAGGGAGAAAAAAATACAAATGTTTCACTCTGTGACCTAAGAGACACCCCATCCAGCATCCCTTATCTAAATATTCCTCTACATTCTCCAAAGTCCCAGACAAGCTAATAAGTTCGTGGTTCTACCAAGCCCCCAGACATTTTTTTCTCACTGATTCATTCAACAAACATTTCATGACTATGTGCAAGGCACTCTTTTGTGTGCTGGGGTGAGAGGGGGCAGGGTGGGGGAAAAGGGAGATAAAGATGATTAAAATATGAGCCCTGCCTTCTGAAGCTACTGATCTAATTTAACCCTAGAATTTTAGAGATGGAGGGCACTTAGGGTGGAGGAGACATATACGCAAGTAACTATAATGCAAGGTAAAACATGCCAGTTGTCATGGGGATGTGAGAGGGAATCAGGAGGGAGAGAGAGCACTTCTGGGGAGGGTGATCAGGGAAGTCGTTGTGGAGGAGGGAGGTATTAAAGGATGAGTAGTTAATAAAGTGCCAGGCCTGGAGTCAGGAAGACTCATCTGCCTGCTTTCAAATCTGGCCTCAGACACTTGCTAGCTATGTGACCCTGGGCAAGTCACTTAACTCTGTTTGCCTCAGTTTCCTCATCTGTACCCTAACCAGGAGAATGAAATGGCCAAACCACTCCAGTATCTTTGCTAAGAAAACCCCAAATGGGGTCAAGAAGAGTCAGACACAACTGAAAGGACTGAACAACAACAAAGTGTCTGGATAGGGAGAGATGGAGGCGTGTGCAGAGACAAGGCTTCTCTGTTTGACATTCAAGCTCTTGGCAATCTGATAAATCCTACATTTCCATATTTCTTACATTTCACTCTTCTATACATGCTCACCATTCAAACCAAAATGAACTGTTTGCTAGTCTCCATACAAGATATTCTATAGAAAGGGTCCATGTCTTTTTGTAGGCTATCCAGCCCCGCTACCTCATCCCCACCCCCATGCCAGGAATGCACTTAGGCCTCTTAGAATTCTTAGCTCCCTTCAAAGCTCAGCTCAACGTGCCATCTGGAGAGTGATAGTAATAACAAGAGTTCCCATACAGCATCATTTTTTTTTTAAACAAAATACTTTTCTCACAACAACCCCAGGAGGCTTGGAGTCCAGGCAATATTCCTCCCATTTTACAGATGAAAAGGCTCAGTCTCAGAGAGATAAATGACTTGCCTAAAGTCACCCAGCCAGTAAATGTCAGAACCAGTACTTGAACCCAGGTTCTCTGATTCCAAGTCTAGTATTCCTTCCACCACATCACACAGGAGGAGGATGGCATGAACAAAGAAAGGCAGGGGAGCATACTGGGGGAACAGAGCAAGTTGGGTTAATTTCGGGGTCTTGGCCTTAGAATCTTGGACTTCATTCAGTAGGAAATGAAAGCTCAGTAAGGTTTTTGAGCAAAGGAGTAAAAAAATGATAAAAACAATGCTTTAGAAAGATTATTCTGGTGGCCAGAGTAAAATGGCTTGGAGAAGGAAGATGACTGTAGAAAGGGAGACCAGCCAGGAAACTACTGCAGAAGTCCAAATGTGAAGCAAAATGGGCCACAGTAGGATCATGGAGCCAGGGCTAGGAGAAACCCTACAGAGCACAAGGCCAATCATTTCCTTTACAGACTTGGATACAAATGGTTGTCATCAGAGTTGGGATTTTGACCTCCAATCCCCTAACTCCAAAGCTTTCATTAGTGGGAATGGAAAGAAAGAGACAGCTTGGAGAGAAAAGAATCAATAGGACTTAGTAACTGATTGGACATGGGCAGAGAAGGAAAAGGGAGAGTCTGGGAGGCTGGCAAGCTAAAGAGACTGTTAGTAAGAAAGTGAGAGTGATGATGCTGGAGAGATAGCCAGCTGGAAATGTCCAGCAGGAAGCTGAAACGTGAGACCGGATCTTGGGAGGGAGGACAGGACTGAAAGTCAGAGGGTCGGTCCAAGGGGCATGGACTTGGAAGGCCTTGGCGTGGCAATCCCAGTGGAAGTCACAGTAGTAAGGGAGAAGAGGATATCTCTGAAGGAATTACTCTGAAGAGAAAAGGAGAGAGGACCAAGTACAGAACCTTCCTGGGCCTTTCTAAGCCCACAAAGATAATTCCTCCAGGAAGTGTGCTCTGATTCATGGTCTTTCCCTGCCAATGTATCCCCCTTCAGCGTTGACATCTACACCAGAGTGGCATCCCTTCCATCTTGCATTATTGAGGGACAACACTAATGGCAAGCCACTTTTCCCCAGCCTCTCCCATAAGCAAGCATTGATTTTTTAAAATCAGATATCAGGCCTTTTCTACTTTTCCTATATTTGGTGGACCATGCCTCGATCAAAAAAAAAAAAAATAAAACCTTCCCTCCCCAGGGCTCAAATTTCCATGTGGGAAATGGGAGACAGAGAATGCCAGACCCAGGGGAGACCATCTTGGTTGTTTTACAGATGAGCAAACAAAACCCTAGGGATGAAATAATATGACCAAAGTTGTGTAAGGTTCTCTATCTCAAAGTCAGAACTAGAACCCAGGTCTTTTGACAGCCTTCTCCCTCCCCCCCTCTTTCCAATATACTGTGCAACCTCTCAGAAACCATGGGTGAGTCTAAGCAGCAGGGGCGTGAGAGATTTTCATTAAGTTAAAATGTCACGTTCATATTGCTCTTCACAAAGCTTTTCCCTCACTACAGACCTGTGAGGTAGGGATTACACATGTTCTTATCTGTTTTAGAGATGAGGTTATGTGACTTGACCAGGGTCCTACTGCCTGTAGTGTCAGAGCTAGGACTCCTGGTGCCACATCTGATCCTTTTGCCACTACTACAAAGCCTTGATAGAGCTACTCTATCAAGTTTGTAACATCAGTTTGTAAAACCCGTCTGTAAAATCACATTCCCCACCCACCCCAAGTCTGAGAGCATTAACTCTGCCCCTTCCCCCAGCCAGCACTCTGCCCAGCAGCAACCCACGAACTGTTTATCTGTGCTTGGAACAATAACAAGCTACACCTATGAATCCTTCACTAAACCATCTATAAACATTTTAGCTTAGGCAAATGTTATCTCCCCTTAGTAAAGTGGCCAGCTGCATCTATGAATCCTTCAATGCACTATCTATAGGTTAACTCCTCAGCCAATTATCCACATACTGAGTCTCGGTTAGCCTTGGTTCCCAACATCCATCTTGTCAAACATGACACTGATGGGTGGCAGACTAGGCACTTCTCAGTCAGCCCTTGACTGCTGGCTGACTTAGTGACATTTCAAGCCTAAAACCACACCTCCAGATAACCCCCCCTTGGGCTATTTCCCAGTGAATTATGGGCAATACGCCTGCTCGGTTGACATTAAAAGTGCATGTTCCTTTAAGCACTGACTACTCCTTAACTCCTCCCTAATCCCACCCTTACTCACCTAGTTAGCATAATTGACATCTGATTAATTGCCTAGACTCCTTAAAACTATGCCTATGTCTTCTTTAAGTTTGCAGGTTGACTGAATCACAGGCATTCTGGTCTTTGATAAGGATCAGAGTTCCTGTATAACCTATTGCCATCCCCCATCAGTATGGCTAGATTTATGTGCTGTGAAAATGTCCAGTCAATATAGCAAAGCATTCACATGTTTGGTTTGTCTGCAGTCACTCTGAGTCTTTTTCCTTCTTCTGCAAGCCATGGCTTTATAATAAAGCCAAAAATATAATAAATATAATATAAAGCAAAGCAACAACAAAACTCCAGATAGTTAGTTGTTGTTCAGTTGTGTCTGACACTTCATGACCTTTCTTGACAAAGCCACTGGAGTGGTTTGCCATTTCCTCTTCTAGTTCATTTTATAGATGAGGAAACTGAGATAAACAGGGTTAAGTGACTTGTTCAGGGTCACACAGCTAGTAAGTACCTGAGGCTGGATTTGAACTTGGAAAGATGTCTTCCTGACTTCTGGCCTGGTGCTCAATTCAATGTGCCACCTAGCTGCCCAATAGTTAACCTTGGAACTAAACTAGAAACTGTCACTTTGCCAGGGTCAACAGAACTGCTATGACCTGCAATAATCATTCAGAAGGACAGTAGCCATTAGGTAAAATCATTTAATTAAGAGCAGAACTTAGCACTTCTGTTAGCAGAAATGTTAACACAAGTACAGTCTATAGACAGTATCCAGTTGACTGGCAACAACACAAGGCTAAGAACCTAACTATTTGGGCTTTTAAAAAAATTATTATTTTTATTCTGTACTTAAATGACAAACAAAATAGGTGTTTCCACATACATACTAAGTAGAGTATAGGAAAAAAAGAGGACTGAACATGAAACTTTGGTTCTCTATTAGTACAGTTTACTCTTCTTAAATATAAATATATATACACACACACTGGAACTTTCAAGTCGTCCTTAAAAGAGGTCAAACAGCAGAACCAAAAGCCTAAAAAGGAGCCAAAAAAGCTTCCTTTGGCCTGTCTTTAGTATTCCCTCTGTATTGCATTGTTCTAGGGGGAAGGGAAACTCTGGATGGGAGCACTGGGTGTGGTCAAGGGAGAAAGAACATTGAGAACCTGGGGATATCTGTGTGTTCTTGGGAGACAATGAATGGGTAAAAAACTGATTACCAAAAGAAAGAGAAAACTATCTCCTCATCAATGCCAAAGACCCAACTGGTTCTTCCAGTTCTAACATCTCTCCCAGGAGTTAGCTCCCTTGTTTTCTCTCCCTTCTTCCCTTTGGCAACCCACCCAACATCCATGGGAAGAGTAACTTAGACTTAGACCATGATAGTGAGGCATATGTGTAAGAAATATGTGTGACAGAGGCCTAACTCACAACACCCATTCTGGAAGTCCTTATCTCTCTGTAGAGACCTGGTATTGTTCATTCTTCTTTCTCCAAGAGGACCAATGACATCGGGAAGGGGAGGCAGATCTTAGAAAAGTCATCAACCTCACTCACTCCTCCAGAGTTCATCCAAGTCCAGCGTCAAGACACCTAAGTGAACATGTGGGTGCCCTGTCTGTAAGAATATATAATTTTTGCTCACTTATATTTTGTGAGATATTTTGGAGTTTGGGGGTTAGATTTAAAAAAAAAACTTTATTTCTCTATTCATCTGTTTATTTGTTTATTTATTTTCAAAAAGCTGGGACAATTTACTTTTTGTCCTGCAGTTTCATTTATGATTTTTTTGAAATATAGCTCTGAAAAAACAGGCTTTTAAAAAAGCCCATTGTGTTTCAAATGGAGTTAACTTGACTATACCTTTAAACTTAAATCACTCTGGCTTTAATTGAATGGCCAATAATAGGCCCCAGTCCAAGCCTCTACAAATCATGTATTAGGTTTTGATGACTTAAAATAAAGTGTAAATAGCAATTGTTTTCTGTTTTCCAGAAACTCTAAGGGTCTTCCCCCTCCCCAGATTGATATTTTTGTGATGGTAGATTGGGCCTTCTTCTGTCTCAATTCTTACCTAGCTCTAAGTCACTGAATGGGTGTTACCTCAGTCAAACTGTGAATAGGGAAAGACTTTAATTTAGAAAGGCCAAGGCCACCCATTACATCTTTGGGCATCGCCAGTTGTCCTGACTTTTGTCCTGCCACTGGCATTCGATGACTCTGGAGAGAGTAAGGCTGACAGTTTTATACAGCTCTGCTTCACTTAAATCCAACTCATGCTCAAGTCAACGTATCATCACCCTCATGATGTCACTCTTCCTCTTCAAGAACAAAGGAAAGCAACAACATGGCGATCCAGAAAGCCCCCAAGAAGCCCAGTTCTTCATCCAGATCAGCCACTTACTCTGCCACCCCCAAAAGGGGGTGTCTGATGTTTGGATTCGATCAAAGGGCTACACTTGAGGACCTAGAGGGCCACCTGTGGCCTCAAGGTTGAAGGTTCCCACCCTTCAAGTAATCCTTTAAAGTCTTAGAAGAAAACATCCCTAGGTCCACCTTCCAAGGGTCCCTCAAAGATTGACAGAGAAGGGGCAGCTAGGTGGCACAGTGAATAGAACACTGGCCCTGGAGTCAGGAGGACCTGAGTTCAAATCCAGCCTCAGACACTTTACACACACACACAAAAACTTGCCATGTGACCTTGGGCAAGTCACTTAACCCCAATTGCCCTGTCTTCCCCACCCCCCTCCAAAAAGCAAAAAAAAAAAAAAAAGATTGACAGAGAAGCATCTGCCCTTCTAGGCTGGCCTGTGGACTTCTCCCTTCAGCTCCTGACCTCAGTAAAGGGCAATACTATCACCCGTTCTTTTTTAAGTCTAATCTCCCTCAGTCTTACATGCACAAGTAAGACAGGTTTTATTCACCAAATATTTAGTGAGTGCCAACTACATGCAAGGTTCTGACTTGGAGGGGGCTGCAAAGACCAAAACAACATTGTTCCTACCCTCCTGCAGCTGATAATCTTAAAGCTGATAATCACCTTACCCAGGAGTCTCTGGGTCCCAGGAGTTGCTGTTAAAAACTCTCTTGGCAATTGCTCTCATACAACATAACTTTTCCCCAAGGACAAGAAGGGAATTAGGAGCTGCAGGAAGCAAATTGGAAAGTGGGGATGGGGATGGGGCAGAGCCCAGAAATCGTTTGGAGAGGAATTGGCAAAAAAAAAAAAAAAAGGAGAATTCACTAGAGGCAGTAACCAGGAGGGATGGCATGCTGATTTGAGAAGGAAGGTAATGTAAAAGCAAAAGCTATCCATAAAAATAGAATTTTAAAAAAGCACTTCCTCTTCCCTATCTTTCTCTCTCAATTTCCTTGGCTCTGTCTCTTTCTGGGAGGGCATAGTCTAACTTAGGATTCGTCTCTGTCTTTTGACCTTTCTTTTATCTCCTTTCTTTGTCTGTTTTTTCCTTTACCTGGCAATCTAGTGGAACTGAAGTTTGTGTAGTTTCTTTTAAGTATTTGAGATACTGGATGGAATTTTATGTCGCCAGTTCTTAATTTAAAAAGTGGAACATTTTGTATTTCTCTTCCCCAAAAAAATCCCAACCTAAACTAAATCAAGACTTTTTATCTTTTTGTGGTTCTCAAAATTGATTTATTTCCCCCTGAGTAGTTGGGGAGTTACTAAACCTTGAGAGGAAGAAAAGGCCTCTCAATTTAGTGTCATTCTAGGACACTAAAAATAAATATATAAGTATAAATGAAAAGAAAAAGTGCCATGGAAACCAAATAAATACTGAAGGAAGACAGATTAGCATTGGACATGGTTGCATGGGGTTAACCAGGGAAAAGTTTCTTATGGAGGTACAAATTTTGAGCTTGAATTTGGAGAAGAAATGACCCAAATTGATACAAAGATGAGAGAAAGAATCAAGGTGAAGAGGATGGTTTGTGGCAAGACAGAGTTACCAAGAAAAATGTCTCATGAATGGTAGAGTACTGAACTTGAAGTGATGAAGACCTGAGTTCAAATTCTGACTGATACTAGCTCATTTTGGTGTTTACTCATTTTTAGTAGCATCCAACTCTTCATGAACCCATTTGGGGTTTTCTTGGCAAAGATCTTGGAGTGGTTTGCCATTTCCTTCTCCAGCTCATTTGACAGAGGAGGAAACTGAGACAAACAGGGTTAAGTGACTTGCTCGGGGTCACACAAATACTAAGCGCCTGAAGCCAAATTTGAACTCGGGTCTTCCTGACTCCAGGTCCTTGTTCCTCACTCTATCCACAGATCCATCTAGCTCTTCCTGGGCAAACCACTTAAACCTTTCTGACACTCAATTTTCTTGTTTATAAAATGAAATGTAATACTTATAATACTGACCTCACCGGGTTGTGAGCATCGAATGAGAGTTTATACATAATGTACTCTGGAAACCTTAAAGTGCTATTTTACAGCTAAGTCATGTAGGGAGATGGCTCAAAGAAGGTCCAAGAGAACCAGATCTGTGCTTTAATCAAGTGGAAAAAGGTCAAAGGACTTGGCTTCTAGGCCCTACTTTGCCACTAATAAGTCATTTGACCTCTCTGGGCCTCAGTTTCTCCATCTGTAAAATGAAGTGACCAGAGTAGGGGACTTCGAAGGGACCTACTAGCTCTGATTCTATGAAAGTGTATCTTTTACAAAATCTAATCTATTGTTAATTGGGTTAATAGATGGTAAGAGCCACAGTTGTAAAAACTCAGCAAAGAATCATTTTAGGAATAACGGCAACCCTTGGATACTATTCTGGGCTATCTGAAGCACTGCATATCTCTTCCTAGATTGCACCCCAAACTTCTTTCACCATATAGTCTCACAGTTATTTCAAACAAAAGAATCAAAGCTTTTCCACTCATTTAGGAAGGTTTCTGAACCTTCCTTCATAGCTGTTGGTGATTAGGAAGAGTTATCAGCCTAGAATGTCTCATTGGTTCTAGATTAGTAAGCATACATAGATATAATCTCACTGCTCTTAGACATGTCCAGTTCCATGTTTTTATAAACCACTTGGATGAAGATATGTGATAAATTCTTTATCAATTTTCAGATAAATACAAAGCAACTAGCAGACAAGATGGTGCCTAAATGGCAGGCTGACCGCCCAGCTCCCACATACCTGCTCCAACAAAACCCTGATCAAGAATCCCAGGAAAAGCTAGCGACATCTTTCAATTCCAAAGCCATCCAGAAGCCCACAAGCAGGTAGGAATTCAGCAAAGGGGCTCCTCCAGCAGTGAGTGAGCCTGTAAGACTGTGTGTCAGCAAGAGTAGAGGGCTCTGTTGTAAATGGTCAGAAAGCCCCTAGGTTGGGGACCTTGCTCCTGAAGAGCAATAGCAGACAGAGACTAACTGCAGCCCTCAGGCCAGGATTCCAGGCCCAGAGGCTCTGATGTCCCTAGCACTCTGTCCTGGGATGCCATAGAGGGCCCTGAAGATTCAGTACTCTGAACCGACAAGATCGGGAAGGGGGGGGTGTAAATCCCAAGAGATGGAGGTCAGAAGACCCAGGACAAGACTATGAAGGGCCACTACCCCCTACCCCAAAATACAGCAGGGCACTGAGCCTGGCCCTGGCACAAAATCTTAATTCAGGAAGTAAATCTGGAGAGCTGGATAAATCATAGAAAACACTAGGAGATATAAAAATTATTGTAAATCTGTAGACTCCTATTGCCCCCAACCCCTGCCAAAAAAAAGGAGCAAACTTTTGCAATTCAAAGAAATTGCAGAAATTCAAAGAAAAAAAAATGGGCTTCTACAAAGACTACATAAGAGTCTAGAAGAAATTAAGAAAAATAAACTCTCTGGAAGAAAACACTGTAGGAAGAAAAAGTAGCTTGAAAGAGGCAAGCCTTAGCTAAGAAATAGAATCCCAAAAAACAGAAATAAGTGACTTCATGTAACAGCAAGAAACATTAGAACAAAGTCAAAATATTGAAAAAAAATAGAAGAAAATATAAGATCTGATTTTTTTTTTAAAAACTGACTAAGATAATTCAAAGAGGTATAATTTTTAGGAATCATTGAACTCCTTTAAAAACATGATTAAAAAAAAAGAAAAACCTGGATAGTGTATTTCAAGAAATGATATATGAAAACTACCCAGATCTATTAGAAGCATATAGAAAAGCAAATAAAGAATCTACTGATCCTCTCCTGAAAGGAACCCCAAAAGGAATATAGTCCCAGGAATGTCCCAGCCCTAATCCAGAACTTCCACATCAAAGGGAAAGTCCTGCAAGCACACTGAAAGAAGCAGCTCAGGGACAAAGGAACTGCAGTGAGGAGCAAAGAAGCCCTGGCAGCTTCTTGTAAAATCAGAAGAGACCTTGGAACACTGTAGTCCAAAAAGCCAAAGACAAAGGCTTAAAAGATGATGCAAAGATGGGAGGGGTAGGAATTTGTCATACTAATTTGTAGCATCTTCATCTGCCACTAGATTAAAAGCTCTTTGAGGGCAAGAAATGTAACGATGTTTTGTCTACAGTGGTATGCTAGTAAATATTTAATAACAAGCACTTTGAAAAAAAAAAAGGGGCAGAATACACTTTAAACTTTGGTCTTCGTTAACATTTTTCCTCCACTTTGTCAAGTCTAGAAATCAGTAAAACAGTAAATCAAGCCCTGATTTGTAGCATTTGTCAGTTTCTAAGGTATAAATGCTAACACTAAAAATTTAAGAATCTGCTAGTTGTTAAGAGCTGGCTCCAGCACTGTGGATAGAGTGTTGGGTCTGGAGTCAGGGAGACTCATGGTCTTGAGTTCAAATGTGATCTTGGATACTTACTAGCTGTGTGACCCTGGGCAAGTCACTTAACCCTGTATGCCCCAGTTTCCTCTTTTGTCAAATGAGCTGGAGAAGGAAATGGCAAACTACTCCAGCATCTTTGCCAAGAAAACCCCTAGTGGGGTCATGAAGAGTTGGACATGACTGAAAATGGTTGAAAAAAAAAATGAGGGGTGGCTAGGTGGCACAGTGAATAGAGTATCAGCCCTGGAGTCAGGAGGATCTGAGTTCAAATCCAGCTACAGACACTTAACACTTACTAACCAGGTGACCTCAGGCAAGTCACTTAACCCTAGCTGCCCTGCTTTCCCCCCTTCAAAAAGCAAAAAAAAAAAAAAAAAAAGGAAAAATGATCATATGAGAGATCCCAGATTCAAAAATCTCTGTAGGCTGAGATGATAGACTAAAACTAGAAAGATGAGGCTTAATAGAGATAGTTCTGATATGATTTGGTTAAAAAAAAATCTACTACACAAGTTCATGATTAGGGAAGCCCTGTTTTAGCAGCAGTTTATGTAAAAAGAGATTTAGAGATTGTAGTTGACTGGGAGCTCAATGAGTCAATAGTGTGATGTGGCTGCCAGAATAAATATCGCCTGATCTCTTAACTTACCTTACTGGAAAGAGCACTGGATCTGGAGTCAGGGAGCTTGGTCACAAATCCTGGTTTGTGATCTTGGCAAAGTCATTGAACATATCTGAGCCTGAGCTCCCTCAGAGGGACAACTGGGCTTATACAAACAGCTAATTACCTAACTGAATTGTCATGTGATGAGATGAGACGGGGTCTTCAAAGGAGTATGTAAAACAATAGAGAGTGATAGAACTATGGCTGTCTGTTCTCAGAGGAAACAGCCCTGCTGTGTACTACTTGGGCACTCCCATGCTCAGATCAGCTCTGGGGACTGAAGGGGTATACTAAATACAGGAAGAGAAGGGCAAACAGGATGGGGTGGGGTGTGTCTGGAAAGAAGGTCCTATGAGGAAAGGTTGAAGGAATGTTTAGCCTAGAGAACAAAAGACTAATAGGGAGACATGAAAGTTATTATCTACCCTTTGGTAAGCTATCAGTTATAAGATGTATGGGTTCTTAGCTTGGGGTCTGTGAATTTTAAAAAATATATTTTGATAACTGTATTTCAATATAATTGGTTTTCTCTGAAATCCTGTGTATTTAATTTTATACAATTAAAACATATTTAGAAAGGCTCCACAGGCTTTGCCAGGCTTCCCACAGGGTCCAGAATTTGCACAAAAAAAGGTTAAAAGTCCTAGTACAAGAGGAAGTAAATGTCAAAAATCAAAATTAGGTAGGACTAGTGGGAGGAAGTTAGCAGGAGGCAGATTTCAGAAGCTCGATAGGAAAGCTTTCTAACAAAGCTGTCTAAAAGTGGGATGGGGCTGCCTGATCAGATGTGATTTCCCTGTCATTGGAAATCTTGAAGCAGAGCTTGATGGAACACCTGGGAGGGATGGTGGAGAGGTGATCCCTGCAGGACACAAGAAGTCAGAGTAGGTCCCTTCCAAAACTAAGACTCTATTCTCCTAAATCAGGCTTAACACAAGTGTGAATTCAAATTCTCCAAGGACCAGAAACAACTGGCCTAGAATTTCATCTCAAGGGACTTTAGGATTGTACAGAAAGATTGCTTCATCAGATGGTAGCATCCTTCTCCCCTAACTCGCAACAACTGAGGAAGCAGTTTGCTTTATTCGGGTTGTCTATTGCTGAAAAACACAACTGTGGTTTTTACCCAAATCCAGAGAGGTGAAAGTAGAATTGATTTTCAAATATCACTGTATTTGGCAGTAGAGGACAGGAATACTTAGCACAATCTTCTTGATTAAAAAAAAAAAAGGATTAATTCCTACTGATTGTTTGGGAACACAGATTTTGAAACCCTCTTTTCTGAAGCATTTTCATTGAGGGAAAAGCCTCACCTTACTGCATCAGAGAGGTAAAGGTGGAGTATCCCATCTGTACCCATAAGTCCCATCCCTATCTTGCAATCCATCCTTCCATCATATCAGCTGGCATTTTCACAACCACAGAGTGGTACAGTAGACAGAGGATAGGGGCTGGAGTCAGGAGGATCTGAGTTCAACTTCAGCAGCTTGTGCCAGGCAAATCAAAGTGCCACACAGCTACCAAAGATCAGGAGAAGAAAGTTCCAAGCGTGGGCCCTTTATGTTGTCAAACAGTTCAACAGCAGAAACTGATATGGTTTTATCAGCAGAAATGACATTAAAGGAGATGCTTTACCACCAGCCCTGAGTGGTGGTAAAGTGGGAAGAGATATGGGCTTGGAGTCAGGAAGACCTGAGTTCAAGTGTGGCCTCAGACACTTACTAGCTGTGTGACCCTGGGCCAGTCACCCTCAGTTTCCTCATCTGTAAAATGGGGTAGTAGCCTCTACCTCCTATGGCTGTTGCAAGGATCAAATGAGACAATAATTGTAAAGCAATTAGGACAGTTATTAAATAAATGTTAATGATTCTTACTATTCTCATCATACATGTTAGTTTTTAGTACTTGCCTGACAATCAGGAGTGATTAAGGCAAGGGCTAGGTCTGGCATATGGGTGAAAGTCACCATTCTTTTTGCAGCATTTGCTAGAACTGATCTGTCTCCTCACCTTGATTAGAATCTCAATGAGAGTGGGGACCCACCTCTCCCCATAAACCTGGTCAATAGAGGGATGCATGGCTGGGGGGTGGGGTGGGGGGCGGGGACTGCCTCCTGATCAAGCCTGATTTTATTGCTGCCTTGTCCCAGGCTCCCTCCCTCTCACCTGTGTGTGGCTCAATACTGGGAGAGATGCCTGGTGGGCTGAGCAGAAAGCCTTGCTGTCTTCCCAGCTCTGAACTTCCAAGGAGAGATAGTAACAGTGTTCTTCTGACCATACCCAGCCTTCTGGACAAGGTCGGCACTTTGCTCCTGTGGACACAGGGACAAAATAACCAGCTTGGCCACTGGGGTAAACCTTGAAGAATAAGAGGGGAATTCCAGTTGGGAGCGATGGTGGGGGGATGGAGGATGGAGGGAGGAGAAATCGGGAAGGGGATACTGAAAGGGAGGAAGGGGGAGAAGGGAAGCAGAAGGTGCTGAAGGGACGGAGGAGGAAACTTTCAGGAGTTGCATTACCTACTCGAGAGGCCAGGGCCACGATGGTGACCACAGCCACAGCCAACAACACTGCCAGGACGGCCAGAGACCAGCGTAGGGATTTCATGTATGCTGGCAGGCCTAGAAGGTGGAGAGACACAGACAGAATAGGCAAAAACAAGGAGAAAGCCAAATCATTTTGGGGAAGATGGGAGCAGAACAGCACCTGATCCGGGTTATCCCATATTGATTACAGAAGGGGCAGAGGCCAGTGACCCCATGGAGGAGTGGGGGAAAGGACAGCAATCAACTGAGAGCTATGGGAGTTTTTAAAAAAATTTAATTTTGTTGTTGTTCAGTCATTTCATTCATGTCTGACTCTTTGTGACCCCATTTGGGGTTTTCTTGGCAAAGATACTGGAGTGGTTTGCCAGTTCCTTCTCCAGCTCATTTGACAGATTCAGAAACTGAGGCAAACAGAGTTAAGTGCCTTGCCCAGGGTCACACAGCTAGGAAGTGTCGGAGATTGGATTTGAACTCAGAAAGATGAATCTTCATGATTCCAGGTCAGACATTCTATGTACTATGCCACATAGCTGCCCCAAATTTAATTTAGAATCTTTTTTTAAAGCAACAGAAAATATACCACTCATCTACTTTTAAAATTAGGAATAAGGAACATAAAACTAACTACTTGGGAAATATAATGAATAATCAGTTTTTATTGAGTACCTACTGTGTGCAATGACTATGGGGAATACTGGAAAGAACTTACCAGATACACACACACACACACACACACACCCCACATACTTTTGGGTAAGTCACTTTTCCATCTCAGTCTTAGTTTAAAAAGAGGAAATTGAACTAGATGATATCTACACACTTTTCCAGCTCAAATATCCCATAATCTATTTCCTTTTTGGCTTGTGAGAAAAGGATTTTAAAAAGTGTCTTCTATGTTTTAGGCACTGTACTGTGCTAAGCAATGAGGATACAAAGGCAAAAAAAAAACCCCAGCCCTCGCCCTTGAGGAGCTCACACCCTAACAGGAAAGGGGAAGAAGGGGAGGGAAGGATACAACATTCAAACTACTGTATACAAGATATGGATAAGACAAATTGGAGATAATCAGTAAAGGGAAGGCATTAGCATTAAGAGGGATCAGAAAGGCTTGTGGAAGATAGAATTGTAGCTGGGACCAGAAAAAAGGTAGGAAAACCCAGGAAGCAGAGATGGAGAAGAGAGAATGTTCTAGGCATGGGCATTTAGTAGCCAATAAAAATGCAGTTGGGAGGTGAATGTCTTGTGTTAAGGAAGAGCAAGGAGGCCAAAATATCACAGGACTGGAAAGGTAAGAAAGGGTCGTATCATAAAGGGCTTTGAATGTTAAATCCTAGAGATAATAGAGAGCAGTAGTCAGCTGCAACACTCAGATCTGAGCTTTGTTGTTGTCCAGATGTGTCTGACTCTTTGTGACCCCATTTTCTTGGCAGAGATACTGGAGTGGTTTGCCATTTACTTCTCCAGCTCATTTGACAGGTGAGGAAACTGAGGCAAACTGGGTTAATTGACTTTCCCAGGGTCATACAGTTAGTAAGTGTCCGATTTGGGATTTGAACTCAGGTCTTCCAGACTCCAGCTGCTTCTGGTGGAGGCAGATGGTAAAGTACAGTGCAAATTTTAAAGGACCCTATAAATTCCAGTTACTATGATCATTGTTATCTGCCTGGTGAGGATGACATCATTCTCTGAGCCTTCAGCTGTACTCCTCTTGACCTCAAGCAATATTTATAGAGGAATACGGGGGTGTGCTGGTAAATGTTTACCAACCAGGCTCTCTGGCAGAAAAAAAATAAATGTGCATACACTCTTACATGTAATCTGCATTATTAACACTTTCTTAAATCTGGGCAATCAACGAAATCATAAATCTGTCCCAGATTGGTAGCATTTGCCAAATGCTGAGTGGTAAATGCTCACACTGAAAAGTTAACAATGGATTACAATGGGTTGGGTTGGAGTTGCTTCTGACCTCTACTAGCAAATGCAAGTCACTAATCCCCTTCATCTTTGTGAGTTCAAATGCAGCCTCAGACACTTACTAGCTGTGTGACTGGACAAGTCACTTTAACTCTGTTTGCCTCAGTTTCCTCATCTGTAAAATGAGCTGGAGAAGGAAATGGCAAACTACTCCAGTACCTCTGACAAGAAAACTCCAAACGGGGTCACAAAGAGTCAGACAGGACTGAAAAATGGCTGAACAACCACAATCTCTAAATGTTCCAGGCAGCTGTCTAATGCTATGACTTACAAAGGATTGCTGATCTGTATTGGTCGTTTCCCCACAGAGTTCACTATACCGATGAAATCACAGAAGGAAGAGGAAAAAGGAACTGGCCTGGAGATGGCAGGAGATGAGGAGCTGGGAGAAGGGGGAAGGACGAAGGGGGGAGAAATGGGGAGAGAACAGGCAGCAGACAAAGCCATCTGAGAGGGAGACTGAGGAGTTGGGGAGGAAAAAGAAGAAGGGAGGGAGAGAGAACAGGGGAAGGGATAAAAGGAACAGGCAGGAAAAATAGAAAAATGGAGAGACACCTGAGAGAAATGGAGAGATGCAGTGGGTTTTGTTGTGAGTGTGCTCCTGATGTCAGTATTAAGTGGTTGCAGTTGGGTAGCCACTTAGAGTGATAGTGGGGGACAGGGAGAGGAAGAAGGGAGAGAGGAATTGAGGGGGGAGGGGGTAAAGGAAGGGGGATGGGTCTGCACATACTGCATCATATAACAAAAAAAGGAACTCCAAAGAAAAGCCAGAATAAAGAGTGCCCTCAAAGAACACGGAATAACCAACAGGATGCCCATGGACTCTAGACATCAAGAGAAAATAAGGAAGGCCCCCAACATCGAGGTTCTGAGACGCAGCTGCTTCTGTTTTGTATTTTAGTTTCATTAATGTGTTTTCCTGTGAAATTCTGAAGGTTTTGTATGTCTAGGAAGGAAGAGCTTAGCCTTGAAATTTTGCTTTTGGACCTTAGATATCAAATGATTGTCTAAGTCTGAAAGTCCCTTTGATACACAAAATCATTTTTTATTCTTTAGAGATGCCCCCTGGCCTCATTCCAGCATGCCATGAAATTAGAATTTGAACATTTGCAGCATTTTTAGAAATTGCTGAGCCTTCAATTTTCCTTTAGCTCAGGTGGATCAGTTTTTTAAATCAATCAATTAATTAATTCTTAGTTTTCAACATTCACTTCCATAAGTTTTAAAATTTCTCTCCCTCCCTCCCCTTAGCGCTCCCCAAGACAGTGTACAATCCGATATAGGCTCCACATATCCATTCTGATTAAACATATTTTTCAGATTAGTCATGTTGTATAGAAGAACTAGAATGAATGGGAGGAACCAGGAGAAAGAAAAAACAAAACCAAAAAAAGAGAGCAAATTGTCTGCTTCAGTCTGCATTCAGATTCCATATTTTTTCCTCTGGATGTGTATGGCATTTTTCATCACAAATCTTTTGGAGTTGTTTTAGGTTGGATCAGTTTTTTAAAATTTTGTTTTGCTTTCCTTGGGGCCTACTTAGGAGTCCCCATCCCATCTCCCCCAAACAATAGTGATGAATCCCCTTCAGGAATAAATAAATGTGTTCACTCATCCTCTGCTAAATTTTGCTCTTGGGTAGATTTTCTGTCTTATATACATTCTTTTCTTTACTGGGATACAGAAAAAAATTGCAGTACATTAGAAAGAGAACATTGAATCTGGGGACAAAAGGCTTAGATTTGGTTTCTCCCTCTATCTGCTTACCTATGTGACCTTGGGCAGGTCACTGACGCTCAAATCACAAAGTAGAAATAAATGTATGAATAAAAGTAGAAATAAATGAATTAATGAATAAAAAAGTAGAAATAAATGAATGAATAAAAAAGCATTTATTAATCATTAGTTATGTGCAAAGATGGTACTGTGTACTAAGCACTGAGAATGTAAATAGGAAAGCAAGATAGTCTCAGTTCTTAAGGAGCTCCAGTTTTAATGGGGGAGAAAACATATATAGAAGGTTTCAGTTCTGGGTCAGATGGAAAGGGACTGTAGTCCTTGTAGCAGCAAAGTTGGGGGCGGGGAGTGGGGAGAGGAAAGGGAATATGGCATCTTCTATGTACCAGACACTGTGCTAAGATCTTCACAAATATTATCTCATTTGCTCTTTAAATAACCTTTGGAGGTAAATGCTGTGATTATCCGCATTTTACAGATGAGGAAACTGAAGCAGAGGCTCAGGGTCACACAGCTAGTAAGTGTCTGAGGTCACATTCGAACCCCGGTTTTTTTTTTGACTCCAGGCCCAGATCTCTGTCCTCTGCACCACTATCTACTACTGATGAAAATGCATCTATTTCAATGTCATTTTTGCTGATAAAACCACATCCATTACTGACAGCACAAAGGATGCTGAAGGGTAGAATTTTCTTTTCCTGATTTTAAGCAGCTGCGCGGTGCCTTGATTTCCCTGGTTCCCCATCTCTTTGTTAAAGGGCCTTTGTGTCTTGACGAGGCAGGCTCATCTGCTCTTTGGGCAGTGGTGGGACAGACAGCTGGTGGAGAGCACTGGTCCTTTCTCCACAGGGATTGCCCCCCTGGCATGAATGCTGTGGAAACTGGCCTGGAAGCCATTTCCTGGGGCTGGTGCCTGGGGTCTTGGGCTGTCTACCTCAAAGTCTGAGGGGAGGTGATTGACTTGCTTGGTACCTGTTTTCCCTCGTCTCTCCCTTGGGTGCCTTGTTGCTTCAAAAGGGACTTGGGCAGGTCTGGCCATACCTGAAAAATCCCTCCTATAACATACCACCAAGAGGTTAACCAACCAACCTTTCCTTGAAGTCCTTCAGTCAAGGAAACCTCACTAGCTCTTGAGGCAACTTACTCTACTTTTATCTTGTTTGCAAATTTACTTTTCATTTTTGACCCACTGCTTCTAATCTACTTTCTGAGATCAATCAAAACAAATATAATTTCTTTTCTACCTAGTGATCCTTCAGATCCTTAAAGATAGCTACCATCTTCCTCCTTAAGTCTGTTTCTCTAGGCTAGACATCACCAGACCCTTCCAAGGGAGATACTCCTGCAGCATGAATCTGATCCTTCATAATCCTGATTGCTGTCCTCTGGACACTCCCCAGCTTATCAGTCCTCCCTAAAATGTAGCACCTACAACTGGACATAAAGCCCACAGGGACCATCACCTCTCCCTAGTCCTGGATGCCCTGTCTCTTATCATAGCCCACAGTCACACTAACCTTCATTCCTGCCAGACAATACCACTAGACAATACCACTAGCTCACGTCCAACATCCAATCTACTGAAGCCCCCAGACTTTTTTCATCTGAATTGTGGCCTAGCCAGGCCTCTCCCCATTTTGTACTTGGGAGGCTGATTTTTCAAGCTGGTTCCCAGCTTGGCATCATCTGCATGTTTGTTAAGAATGACAACCTTTTTCTAAGTCATTGATAAAAGTATTAAACCAAACCCTATGGGACCACCTGGGCTCCTCTGGCCCTCACCAGAGATCTCCATCTCTTTCAAGCTCATATCTAACCATCTATGACTATTCTGTGACTTGCCTCATTCAAAACCTTCTAAATCCACTCAATGTCCTATTTAAAATCAAAACAAAACTTTCAAAAAATTCCCAGTTAGTTATTATTTCCCCCTCCCTCTGCCCACCTGGTTGAATAATAAAAAATGAAAAATAAAGCTCTCATGGAAAATATGCATAGTTCAGCAAGACAAATTCCCACCTTGTCTATATCTAAAAACGTGCCAGTTTCTAGCCTTTATTTCTACATTTTCTCCATAAAAATAGCATGAGAAATTTTATCAAATACTTTGCCAAAATCTAGGTAAACTCTATGGCATTCTTGGCCAGTCCCGGTCAGACTTGACCTTGGTGGATCCATGTTTCACAATCACGGCTTCCTTTTATGTTCATTAATTATCCCTTTAGAAAGGGCTTTTTTTGGTTTGTTTTAGACCTTGGATTTCATCCCTCTATCCATGCAGATCAACACTTCATCTCTAATGTGCAGTCTTAGAGTTGCTAGGCCACTAAGACAGTAAAAGATCTAGTCATGACCATACAGCGAGGGTATGTCCAAGGCAAGGCTTGACCTCAGGGCTTCTCTCTGAATCCAAGGCTGGCCCTCTACTCACTAGCACAGGCTGCTTATCTCTAATAGTAAGGGCTAGAATTTTGCTAGGAATCAAAGTCAAGCTCACTGGCTTTGGTTTTTCAGGTTTCTCTTCCCTTTTTTTTTTAATTAAAAAAAATTTTTTTAATGGTTAATCTGCACACATCTTTTAAACAAATTTAAGTTAGTTGGTAAGTTCCCTTTCCATACTCAGGAGTTTATTTAGAAAACTGCCCTTTACTGAGGAGAAATAGGAGAATAATCTACACAGTCACAGCAATATTGTAGGATGATCACATGTGAAAGACTTAGTTATTCTGATCAGTGCAATGATCCAAGATTATTCCAGAGGACTTATGATGAAAAATGCTGGCCATCTCCAGAAAAAAAAATTTGATGGAGTCTGAATGCAGATTAAAGCATATATTTTTCTTGTTTTTTGCAACATGACTAATATGGAAATCTGTTTTTGCATGATTTCACATGTATAATTGCAATCATATTTCTTGCCTTCTTAATGGATGGGGAAGGAAGGGGTGGAAGGGAAGGAGAGACTTTGGAACTCCAAAATTTAAAAAAATGAATGTTAAAAATAAATAGTAATTTGAAAAAAAAAGCTTTCCTTTTTCCACTTCATTGGAGTTATTTCTTTGTGTCTTCAGAATTTTACTCTTGAAAATTTACCATCCCTTTTAGGCAGACTTCCACCAGTCAAATTTTAGTCCATGGATTGGTTCCTCCCTATCCTTTGAACACTTTGAAAACTGTTCTCCTGAAATCATTTCCCCTCTCTCAGCTTCAGTTTTCCTCCTCTATAAAATAGGGGAGTTGAACTAGATTGTAAAATCTGTTCTAGATCAAAGGCTAAAATTTATAAACAAGTCTCTTGGCTCCTGGTATTTTCTCTGGCTTTCTTCCATGCCTGGAATGCTCTCCCTCCTCATCTAAACCTACTGGTTTCCCTGGCTTCCTTTAAATCCCAACTATAATCTCATCTTTTACAGGAAACCTTTCTCCACTCCTTAAGAGAGTGCCTTCTTCCTGTGCCTTCTCTCAGTTAATTATTCCCTAGTTAACCTGTATGTATATACTTTGCATACATTCCTTTGCTTCTTGTCTCCAGTATTTGATTTTGAGCCCTTTAAGGGCAGGAACTGTCTTTTGCCTCTTTTTATTAGCCTAAAACTGATCACAATGCCTGGCATATAGTAGAGGATTAACAGATATATATTTATTGATTGGAGAAATGTTTTTGCAACTCCTGGCTTGTCAAACTAAAATCATCCTCTAGCTATATGATAACTCCTGGCAGGATTATTTTTTTTTGAGGGGGGAAAGCAAGGCAACTGGGGTTAAGTGACTTGCCCAAGATTATACAGCTAGTAAGTGTTAAGTGTCTGAGACTGGATTTGAACTCGGATCCTCCTGACACCAGGAACGGTGCTCTATTCACTGTGCCACCTAACTGCTCTGACTTTTAGATTTTCTTTCTTTTTTTCCCAGCAGGATTATTTTCAAGTCATTACCATAGCTCTCCCTGTTCTGTACCCCAAACAAACCATACAGTTTGTAGAATCCTTAGGCAAAAGAAATAATAATGATAAGCAGCTCTTATGCTTAATGATAAGCAGAGACCTTGGAAGATCTCTGAAATGCTAATTCATATCTATTTTTAGTTTTACATAATTATTAGCCTGGAATGTATCATCTATTCAAGGTAACTGAATATTTTTGAATGTAATTGCTTTTTTAAAACCAAAGTATGAAATCAAAGGAAAAAACATCTCTTCTAGACCTTTGTAATTTCATTTCAAGGGACACCAGAAATATATAATAACAACTCCCTTATGCTCCAAAGCGCCTCCTGGTTAGTGTGATGGTTGTAGAAATAAAATGGAATATTTGTCAGACTCTGGAGTAGCAAAGGTCTAACTTGCTCACTAATATTGCCCTTATGGTAGAGAAAATTCTCAATAACAAAATTCATCTGGAAGAACAAAAGGTCAAGAATATCAAGGAAATCAATGAAAAAAAATGTGAAGGAAGTTGGCCTAGCAGTACCAGATCTCAGCAGTGGTAGCAATCATGATCTCATACAAAGCAAAAGCAAAAAAGGTACCATGGATAATGAAGTACTAGCAATACTAAATATATATGCACCCATGGTATAGAATCCAAATTCTTTTTTTTTTAAGCAATTGGGGTTAAGTAACTTGCTCAAGGTTACATGGCCAGTTATTTTGTGTGGGTGTTAAGTACCTGAGGCTGGAACCAATCCCGAGTCTCCTGACAACAAGCTCTTACTCACTGCACCACCTGGCTGACCCTAGCATCCAAATTCTTTTTTTTTAAAAGCAATTGGGGTTAAGTAACTTCCTCAAGATTACACGGCCAGTTATTTCTGGGTGTGGTGCTAAGTATCTGAGCCCGGATTCAATCTCCAGGTCATCCCGACACTGGAGCTGGTGCTCTTACTCGCTGAGCCATCTGGCCACCCCCATCCAAATTCTTTTTTTTTTTTAAGCAATCAGGGTTAAGTAACTTTCTCAAGGTTACATGGCCAGTTATTTCTGGGTGTGGTGCTAAGTATCTGAGCCCGGATTCAATCCCCAGGTCATCCCGACACTGGAGCTGGTGCTCTTACTCGCTGAGCCATCTGGCCACCCCCATCCAACTTCTTGTCCTCTCCTAAGCAATTAGGGTTAAGTAACTTGCTCAAGGTTACACGGCCAGGTGTGTCTGGGTGGGTGCTAAGTGTCTGAGCCCGGGATTCGATCTCCAGGTCGTTCTGACACTGGAGCCGGTGCTCTTACTCGCTGTGCTACCTGGCCGCCCCCCATCCAAATTCTTAAAAGAAAATTTAAATGACTTACAGGAGAAAATGGACAGTAAAGCTAGGCTAGTGGGGGACCTCAACTTTTCCCTCTCAGAGCTAGACAAATCTAACAAAAAAATAAAGAAGAAAGAAATTAAGGAGAGGAATAGAATTTTAGAAAAGTTAGATATGATAGACCTCAGGAGAAAACTGAATGGAAATATACCTTTTTCTCAGTGGTACATGGCACTTACACAAAATTTGACCATGTATTAGGACATAAAAACCTTACAACCAAATGCATCTTTTTTTTTTCTGGATCAGAATGCAATAAGATTACAACAAGGAGCGTGGAAATAGATTAAAAATTAATTGGAAACTAAATAAATAATGTAATCCTCAAGAAGGAGTGGGTAAAAGAATAAATCATAGAAACAATCAATAATTTCATTAAAAAGAACAACAATGAGACAACATACCAAAAATTGTGGGATGCAACCAAAGCAGTATTTAGGGGAAAATTTTTATATCTAAAATGCTTACATAAATAAAATAGAGAAAGAGATAATCAGCTAATTGGGCATGCAGCTTAAAAAATTTTTAAAAAGAACAAATTAAAAATCTCCAATTAAAACCAAATTGGAAATTCTGAAAATGAAAGGAAATTAATAAAACTGAAAGCAAGAAAACCATTGAACTAATAATAAAACTAGAATGTTGGTTTTATGAAAAAAAAAACCCACAATAAAATAGATAAACCATTGGTTAATTTCATTTGAAGAAAAAAAAAGAAGAAAATCAAATTATCAGTATCAAAAATGAAAGGGGTGAATTCACAGTCAATGAAGAGGAAATGGAAGTGATTATTAGGAGCTATTTTGCCCAACTAAATGCCAATAAATCTGACAATCTATGTGAAATGGATGAATATTTATGAAAATATAAACTGCCCAGACATACAAAAGAGGAAATAGAATATTTAAATAACCCTATCTCAGAAAAAGAAATTGAATAAGCCATAAATGAGCTTCCTAAGAAAAAATTCCCAGGACCAGATCAATTCACAAGAGAATTCTACCAAACATTTAAAGAACAATTAATTCCAATACTGTATAAACTATGTGGAAAAATAGACAAAGAAGGAGTTCTACCAAATTCCTTTTATGACACAAATATGGTGCTGATACTTAAGCCAGAAAGAATCAAAAGAGAGAAAGTAAACTATAGACCAATTTCCCTAATGAATATTGATGAAAAATTTTAAATAAAGTACTAGTAAGGAGATTATAGCAATATATCACAAAAATTATGAACTATGACCAGGCAGAATTTATACCAGGAATGCAAGACTGGTTCAATATTAGGAAAACTATCAGCATAATTGACCACATCAATAACAAAAACAACAAAAATCATATGATTATCTCAATAGATGCAGAAAAAGTTTTTGATGAAATACAATACTCATATCTATTTAAAACACTGGAAAGCATAGGAATAAATGGAGCTTTCCTTAAAAATAATAAGTAGTCTCTATCTAAAACTACTAGCAAGCATTATCTGTAATGGGGATAAGATAGAAGCCTTCCCAATAACAGAATTCATCTGGAAGAACAAAATGTCAAGAATATCAAGGGAATCAATGAAAAAAAAAGTGTGAAGGAAGTTGGCCTAGCAGTGTCAGAACTCAAACTCTATTATTACAAAGCGGTAACCATCAAAACAATCTGGTACTGGCTAAGAAATAGAGTGGTGGATGAGTGAGATAGATTAGGTACAGAATACACAGTAGTAAGTGACCATAGTAATTACTATTTGACAAAAATTTCTGGAAGAACTGGAAAGCAGTTTGGCAGAAAATAAGTGTAGCCCAACATCTCACACCATATATCAAGATAAAGTCAAAATGGGTACATGATTTAGTCCTAAAGGGTGATCTCATAAGCAAATTCAGGGATCCTGGAAAATTTTATCTGTATTATCTATTGATAAGGGAAGAATTTATAATAAAACAAAGATAGAGAGCATTACATTGATTACATTATATTAAAAAGGTTTTGCAGAAACAAATCAAATGTAGTCAAGATTAGAAGGAAATCAGAAGACTGGGGAAAATATTTTTATAGCAAGTTTTTCTGACATTTATTTATTATTTCTCAAATATAGAGAGAACTGAGTCAAATGTATAAGAATATGAGTATTCCCCAATTGACAAATGATCAAAGAATATAATAAATAGGCAGTTCTCAGATGAAGCAATCAAAACTATCTATAGTCATGTGAAAAAATGCTCTAAATCAATAGTGATTAGAGAAATGCAAATTAAAATAACTCTGAGGTACCACTCCCTACCTTTCAGTTGGCTAATATCACAGAAAAGGGAAATTAAAAAATTGGAGGGGATGTGGAAAAATTGGGACACTAATGCATGGTTGGTAGAGTTGTGAACCAATCCAACCATTCAGGAGAGCAATTTGGAACTAGGTTCAAAGGGCTATAAAACCGTGCATACCTTTTGACCCAGCAATACCATTACTAGGTCTGTATCCCAAAGAAATCAAAGGAAAAGGAAAAGAACTTACAAATACAAAAATATTTATAGCAAGACTTTTTGTGGTGGCAAAGAATTTGAAATTGAGGGGATGCCCATTAATTGGGGAATGGCTGAAGAAGTTGTGGTATATGATTGTGATGAAATACTATCGTGGTATAAAAAATGATGAGCAAGAGGGTTTCAGAAAAATCTGCAAAGACACATGAATTGATACAAAGTGAAGTGAGCAGAACCAGGACAACATGGTACACTGTATAACAGCAATATTGTATGATCAACTATAAATGACTTAGCTCTTCTCAGCAAAACAAGACAGTTCTGAAGGACTTACGAAGAAAAATTCCATCCACCTCCAGAGAAAGAACCAATGGAGTCTGAATGCAGACTGAAGCATACATTTTAAACTTTATTTTTTTGGGGGGAGGTATGTGTGGTCTGTTTTCTTTAGTAACATGGCTAATATGGAAATTATTAAAATATATAATCTATATGAAATTTCTTGCTTTCTCAGGGAAGGAGGGAGAAAATTTAGAATTCAACTTTTTAAAAAAATGAAAGTTAAGGGGGTAGCTAGGTGATGCAGTGAATAGAGCACCAGCCCTGGAGTCAGGAGGACCTGAATTCAAATCCGGCCTCAGACACTTAACACAAAAACTAGTCTTGTGACCTTGGGCAAGTCACTTAACCCCAATTGCCCTACCTTCCCCTCCTCCAAAAAAAAAAAAAAGCAAAAATGAAAGTTAAAAATTGTTTTTAAATGTAACCAGGAAAAATAAAATACAATTTTTAAAATTTGAAAGTGAATTTAATGCAACAGAAAGACTAATCATGATTTATGGTCTTTGGAAGTCTTGGAAGTACACTAGTAATCTAAGAACTAGGCAGTGAACTTAGAAGAGCTCAGATAGAAGCCTTCTCCCATAAGCACATTCTTGATACTATTAGCTAAGTACCAGGGCAGTGAGGAGCCTGATAGGAAGAGAGAATCCTGATGGCTAACCAGCCCTTGGTGGGTAGTTGGGTGGCTGGGGGACTGGTATTGTTGCTGAATGGGGGCAACCACCACAAATGGAGATCAATGACATTATCCCAGTGGGGTCTCAATGTTTTGGTTAGGCATGAGCTCCAGTGAGCCTAATTTAAGACTAGATCATCATTCATTGTTCAGAGGGCATAAAGCAGGTTAATGAGATGAGACAACACACAGGTGCTGATGCATTCATTTATTTTAGCTGACTTCCATATGAGAGGCAGCATGGCATAGTGGAAAGTGCTGGACTTGGAGCCTGAGGATTAGATGAGTATGAATCCTCCATGGGTCATTTTATTACCTATGCAATGGTGCCAGTTCATGAAACTCTATGGGCTTTGGCTTCTTCAGCTGTAAAACAAGGGGGCTGAACTAGATTCTTGGAGACTCTTAATCTGGGGTTCTTGACCTGATTTTTTTTTTTAGTTCTCAACATTCACCTTTATTAGATTTTGAGTTTCAACTATTTCTCCCTCTCCCATCTCCACAAGACAGCAAGCAATCTGATAGGGGTTATATATGTACAATCATGTTAAAGACAATGTCAATATTAGTCATGCTATGAAAGAAGAATCAGAATTAAATGGAAAAACCATGAGAAAGAAAAAGCAAAAAAAATAGTTCTTTCTCTGTATGTGGATAGAATTTTCCATCATGAGTCTTTTGGAAAGGTCTTGGAACATTTCATTGCTTTTTTTGGGGAGGGGGTCTTTATTAATTTATTTACTTTTAGTTTACAAGATTAATTTCCAGAATTCCTTGAGTTTCAAATTTTCTCTCCCTCCTCCTCCTCCCACCCTGCCTCCCCCTGTGGTGGCATACAATCAAGTATAGTATCTGCTAGTACTTTCACATTAGGCATTAGTCAGGTTATAAAGAAGGATTACATCAGATGGAATGAACAATGGGAAAGAGGAAACAAAACCAAACAAGAAAAAGAAAGAGAGCAGGTAGTTTGCTTCAGTTGACCTGATTTTTAAAGATATTTTGATAACTATATTTCAGTACAATTGTTTTCCTTTGTAATCCTTTGTTTTATTTTATGCACTTAAAATATTATTCTAATTTAAGCTATTTTCAGCAATACAATGATCCAAGACAATTCTCTAGGATTTATGATGAAAGGTGCTGTCCATCTCTAGAGAAAAAACTGGTAGAGTCCGAATGCAGATCAAAGATACTTTTTCTTTATTTTTCTTGGGGTTTCTTTTGTTCGTGTTTTCTTTCACAGAATGACTTATATGAAAATGTGTTTTGCATGACTACACATGTATAAGCTATGTCAAATTGCTTGCCTTCTCAATGAGGGGGAAATGGGAGAGAGGGAAAGAATTTGGAATTTGAAATTTGAAAGAAAAAAAAGAATGTTCAAATTGTTTTTACATGTAATTGAGAAAAAACAAAATGTTAAATGAGATTTTAAAAAATAAACTAAAACTATTATTCTGCGAAGGGGGCTATAGGCTTTACCAGACTGCTAGAGGGGTCTATGAAAAAGGTTAAGAACCCTTGGATTAGAGAGCTTAGAAGGTCACTTCTAGCTCTAAAATTCTTAAAGAACCACATGTAGGGGGTTCTTGCCCCTCTACTGTCTGAAGTTCTACCCTCTTTCTTTCCTTTCATTGTTAAGTTTCTCAAAGTACTTGCTTCCTCATTACTCCCTGCTTTAAACCTCTATCGTTTCCTGTTCTATGAATCTATTGAAGCTATTTTCTTGATGATAGAGAAACTCTTCTGGCCAAATCCAATTAACTGCCTTTTTCTCCTTCCAGCTGTACTTGGCCCTAGTGACTACTCTTCATTAACCTCACTGCCATCTGGTAACTTTTTGGTCCCTTAGCTTTCACTGGTTTACCTTCCTCTGCAAAGCCTCTCTTCTTTGTGCCCACTTCCTAAAATATGGGACCCTTGCCATCTACTTTGAAATTGAGCCGGACCTTGAAAAGTAGGTAGAATTGGCAGGGGGAAGGAACAAAATTAGAAGGTTGGAGATAGAAATGTGGGAGTCATTGGTGCTTTCCTTGGCTACTCCAGGACATTGTTCTTCCTTGCCTCTGAATTCCTATACCACTTGTCCTCTCTGTCCATATAACATTCATTCATATTCTCTCCCTCTCTCCCTCCCTCTCCTTCTCCTTTTCCCTCCTTCCCTTTCTCTATCTCTTTCTGTCTGTGTCCTTGTATCTGTCTCTCATTTTGGCACTCAGCACACTTAGCGGCTCCCATGTACATTTCTTCCCCGCCACCCCCCCCCCCATTAGATGGTAAGTTTCTGAAAGGCAGGGATCAACTTTCTTTTGGCTCCTTCTCAGAGCCTAGCAAATGGCTATGCATATAATAAATGATTCGCCAGTAAAGCAAGAGTTTCCCTTCCAGGTGATATCCTAGGACTAAGGGTCTTATAGATTCAATTTTACTATATCTAAACACAGTGGGCTCTTGTCCTGCTGAAACCACCTACCCTTCATCCCCTGTGTTCTGCTTGCAAATCCTTATTTCAGAAACTCCAATTAACTCTCTGCTCACTCTACCATGTTCTAGTTCAATCAATAAACCAAAAGCATTTATTAAATACCTATCATGTGCTAGGCACTACGCTAAGTACTGGGAATGCAAAGACAAAAGTTAAACAATATCTGCCCTAAAGGTATTTGACTGGGAGGAGAAAATATAGGTATACACTTATAGGTATTTATTAAGTATATGCAAGGTAATTTGTTGTGAAGCCACTAGGTGGCACAGTGGAGTGCTAGAGTCAGGAAAATTTATTTTCCTGAGTTCAAATACAACCTCAGACACTGAATGTATGACCCTGAGCGAGTCACTTAACCTTGTTTGCCTCAGTTTCCTCATCTGTAAAATGAACTGGAGAAGGAAGTGGCAAAACACTCCAGTACCTCTGCCAAGAAAACCCCAAATGGGGTCATGAAGAGTCAAAAATGACTGAAAAAGACTGAACAGTTTGGTGTGGGGAAGCATAAACAGCTCAGGGGAATCAGGAAAGACTGAAGGGAGCTTTGATAAAAAGTAGGAATTTTAAGAATCAGAGATGAGGAGACAGTACATTCCAGACTTGGAGGCTAGTCAGGGTCAAGTAGTGGGAAGGGGAGAGATAGGAGTGTTGTGGTGTTATAAAGGAACAGCAAGAGGGCCAGTTTGGCTGAACTGTAGACTGTGAGAAGACTAATCAAAGTGGGAAAGGCAGATTGCAGCCATGTTGTAAAGGGCCTTCAAAGCCAAGTAGAAGAGCTTATACTTGGTCTTAGAGGCAATAGGGAACCATTGGGATTTATGGAGTAGGGAATTGATATGGTGAAACCTGCACTTTAGGAAAATCTCTTCAGCAGCTGTGTAAAAGATGGATTGGAAAGGGGAGTAAGGAGCCCCAGAGAACAATTAGGAGGCTATTGCAAAAAGTCCAAGCAAGATGTGAGTTCAAGAACCTCCCCCAGTGGTTTCTTCCCTTTCAGGAACTTTCTCTTAGAAGTAGAGGAGGGAGAAAAGGAGGTTCATCTTAATTGCAGCCTATTCTAATAGACAGCAATCCCTAAAGAAGGGCTAGAGCAGTGAACTGAGAGACAAGGACATGGGGACTGGGGCACTAGGGGATTTTATCATGGAATTATGTAATCTTGAGTGTAACTGAGCTGTTCTATACCTCAGTAACTCTCTTGAGAAAAAAAATCCAGACACTGTTTCATCAGTGGAGAGTTTTGTTGGAAACTTTCAGCTATGCAAAGGGAGAACTCAACTCACCCTTCTTGGACTTGCCTTGGCACACGTCCTAAGACGTTAAATGATTTTACCTCCACAGTTAGTGTGAGTTAGAGGAAAGGCTTGGACTTAGGTCTTTCCTTCTTAAAGCCACTGATCCATGCATGCAGGGTACCTGTTCTCTCTTGTTATGACAGAAACACATTCTTGGGGAGATCAAAAGGGAGCTTTAGCCCAGATAGATGACCAGTAATACCACTGTCCAGCAAAGTTGGATCAACAATCCTACATTCATTCATTCAACAAAAGTTATTAAATGACTGCTGTGTACAAAATACTGTGCGAAGGAGGGCTGCAAAGATAAAGACAGTGCAGGGACAGGCTCAGTTCTATCTCTCCTTTCAGTATGGGTTCCTCCAATTCCCCATCTTGCCTACTGAAACCTCAAGGGCTGAACATCTTGCCCCAATTTCCCCAATCGTGGGGAGACTTAGTCTGATTTCCAGCATTCCCATTTACTACTCACTTCCCTTCCCCTCCCCTAGTCTCCCACAAATTATTCGAAAAGGAACATTCCATGTTGGGTAGAGAGTTCATTTAGCCAAAAGTATGTGAGTATGTGGAAGAAATGAGCCCAAAGAGAAATCAGACTTTGAACAGGATAGCATGGGTCAATAAATTCAGCCCTGGACTGAGAGCCCAGTGTCCAGGTACTGGTTAGGACCCTGGCTTATAAGCAAGCTTTGGTGCAAGTAAAACAAGGTTGAGAGTTCCCTCCCTACCGCTTAGCAGATGTGCAGGGAACAAGTGTGCTGGGAAAGATGCCTTGAAAAAGTCTAATTGAAATCCACAATTGCAGTTTTATTTTTATTTATATCTTCGAAGAGTCAGGCAAATAATAAGATGCAATTAATTTGTAACAAAATATCAACGTTCACAATAACAGGAAACGTCACATGACTAAGGTAGGGAGCTGAAAGAAGATGTAGGGGCTGGCATTCAGGGAGGAAGTATTCTCCAGCATTTCCAGAGTTAATTCCCCTGCATAACAGGCCAGCTGGGTCCAGTGGCGGGCACAGGCTGGATTTCCCTCTCTCTGGGTTCCTCCCTCGTCCCCCTTCTCCCACACTGGGAAAGGCAGGCGTGTCCTGATGGGACACTGGGGCTTTCCCTCCCCATTCCAGCCAGGAAGTGCGGGCTGACTAGGGTTCCCGGGTCGGGGGACCTCAGCAGGATGCGGTCTCTTACCTATGCGTGTGATGGCTTGGTGCAGCTTGTCTCCGTCAGCCCCGCACCCGGGCAGCAGCTTCTCCCACTCCTTGTCCTCCAGCCCCAGCTCCCGGCACCTACATCGGGGAAGCCCCGACGGAGATTCCCCGAACCGCACGGGTCCCGGGCTGGCCCGTCCCTCCTGCTCCCGGTACCGATCGGCCCAGCCGGCGAGGGGGTGCGGACTTCCCCCCCATGTGCTCCCAGGGGAAGGAGTCCGGGGCACCCCAGAGCGGGAGAAGGAGGAGTGGCGCGAGAAGGCGGGGGAGTCCGGCACGGGCACCGAGAAGAAGCGGGTGGTGGGCACGGGAGAGGGAGAGAGCCCCGAAACCGCCGCGCCCACGGGCTTCACTCGCACATCCACCTGCAGCTCCACCGGCGCCCAGGCCCCCGATCCCGCCTCGCCCGGCTCCCGCAGGGCGCCCGGGGTGGACGTCTCGCCCTCTCGAGGCTGAGCTTCTGCCGGGGCCGGGACGGGGACCAGAGCCAGGGTGCCCTCCCGATCCCCGCGGCCCTGGAGCTGCTCAGAGCTCGCAGATCCCCGACAGCGGAAAGAGCCGTAGCCCAAGCTCGGCTGTGGCACCCGGAGGAAGGCGGGGCGCAGAGAGACCGTCTTTTCCCCCGGGGGATCCCGGGTCCGAGTCGGGCTTGCGGCAGCCGTCGGCTCCTTGGGCCCCTGGGGATTCCCAACAGGCTTCTCCTGGGTCTCCGGCTGCTCCGGGGGCGACTGCTGTTCCCTGGGGACCTGCTGCTCCGGGGAGCCCAGCTTCTCCGGCTCCTGGGCCTGATTCTGGATCAGTTCCACTGGGAACTGGGACCCAGCCATTTCCTCGCCTAGGGCCGTCTGGTTCCGAACCATATCTCGAACTACCGGCTTTCAGCAGACAGAGAGGAGGGAGACCTCCTCACCTGCATGCAGGTAGAACTCAGCTCCGCCCTGCGGGCAGTTCTGATTGGATGAATGAAGAAGAGCGTTTGCTCACGCCGTTGGCTCGCACCCCACCGCCCCCGACGTCGTGCTGCGATTTGCTGTGGCTACGTTCCAGTAGTTACACCCCCTTGTCATAACCTCCCCGACCCCTCAACACCCAGACCTCAGGGCTGGAATGAGGTGGGGCAGATACTTGGCTGCTGCTGACAAGTGCGGACTAGCAGCTTTGGGAGACTCGGGCTATCCCAGGACCATAAAGGTGGTGGGTGTGTGGGCAGGGAAACCATGAAGTTGGAGCCCTGAAAACACTGCCCTCCTGTCCTCTCTTTTCCCTGTGTTGTTAGAGCTGGGAAACCCAGAGTTACAGTTTTGCCCTTGGGTCATCTCAAATGTTTCCTTAAGAGACTAGTAATTTAAAAGTTAATAAATATTTGGAGGTAACTTTAAAGGTGAGATACACCTCCTCATTAGATTTGGGTTGAGAACCTAGGGAAATCTTTAGGTAATAGACCCAAAGGAAATAAGGGAAGAGGTTCAATAAAACAAAGAGCTAATATGTGTTATAATGTCTGAGCAACAGCCATTTTTCATCTCTTTGGTTTTTCCTGTGTAGATGACCAGCATGTTAGTTTTTAGAATGCCTTGTAGTATCCGAGGACTTGAAGAAATCCTCCCAATATCACCCATAAACAGAAACATCCAGAGGGTCAGTTTTTCTACAGAAAACTCTCTTCTGTTTGAACTCCGAAGATCCTTCAAGACATCGGTGAGCATCTTTGGTGAGTATTCTCTACTTGCTTTGTGGTTGACTTGATACTGACAATCAAAGATGGTCGAACTAATTGTCGTTGTGGTTGTAGCCCAAGGGATGGTTGGATCTTTGGAGGATCTTAGCGTATAATGAGTGTGTTTGTGAGCTCTTACTTTAGACTTGCATTTGGCCTCAGCTCACTGAGAAACTGCCTCCATGTCTGGAGAGGTCAAAGACCAGAGAGCTGTCTATGATCTGGGATAAAAGTCATCTAAGGAACTTCTCTGGAGAGTTCCCAAAGAGAGCTCTGGAGAAGGACCCTTGAGTCTGTTTTGCTCTAAATAAAATGCTTAACACAATAACAACAACACATACGTGGAAATTGTTATTCAATGCATTTTTCGGTACAGAATGGGACCAAGATTCTGAGATGGTAGTTAGATGGTCAGTCCATTGAGTCAGTCCCTCCATTACCTATGTCTTGTACAGATGCTGCAGATAGACCATGACCTAGTGGGGAGAGAACTTAATAGAAAGAAAAGAGCAGACTGGCTTGTATTTGGGGAATTGCAGTGTCCCTTTGAAGATTCTGCACTGCTTAGACACAAAGGTCCATCTTTGTAATTGCAGGTTGGAGGGCCTGAGAACAGATGACCTGTAGAATCACTCCCCTAGGATCATTTGCTCTTGGGATGATGTAGGTATCAAGTCACAAATTGTTTTGGAGATAGTCCCTATTCCATGTAATTGCTGCAGATGGGGTTGCTTCTTAATCACAATCCATTGAGGTTGGTGCAGCTCCGGAATTACAAATTGCTGGGGAATGATAGTGTTTCCATTGATCTGCATACACATGATCTATATTCTATCCTTTTCTCACCAAGATGTTTTGAAACTTTCTCATTATTTTCTGGTTAACAGTTAAGGGATCTATAACTAGTTATCAATCAGCTTTGGGGACAATGGGAGGTACTAATATTGCAGAAAGTTAGCAGCTGCTACTCCCCCCCCCCCCATCCTGGTCTATCTTAGCCTGTATTTTACATTCCCCTAAATGCAGAGAATGAACAAAAACTCCATCATTATCATTATTATTTTCCTCCTAAAATCAATAGTACTCAAAGAGAACTAATTCCCATCACAGAGTACCTCTTCTCTAACAACTAAGCATCCATAGTTACTCAAAACAATGCCATATCAACAACAGTTTCACAATAGCAATTCAATAATTAAAAAAATTATAACAACACTTTGACATGCAATAGTATAATATTTATTTTTAAATTAACTGATCTGGCTTATAAAAATCATAGCAGAAAGCCCTGCTGTCCAAAAATAGCCTAGAAAATAATATAAAAGTGAAAAATCAACAAACTTCTTCAATGCTAGAGCATTCTCTCCCCAAAAGAGAGATCCCAGACAAACCCTCATATGTAGCTCACATATTGGTCCCTAAAAGTTACAACCAGGTTCAAGTTATCCTTAGTATCTATTAAAAACCATTTGGGGCCATCTCCAGTGGTCCTGATCTATATCTGCCACTGGACCCAGATGACTCTAGATGAGAGAGTGAGGCTGGTGACTTTGCACAGCCCTCCCTCACTTAAATCCAATTCACTTGCAAGTCGTGACATCACCCTCCTGAGGTCATGGTCCTCTTCAAGAAAGAAGGACAAACAACGAACACAAAAAATGATGATTAAAAACCACACTTTCAACCAATGTTTCTCTTTTTCTAGATGAGAGGACACATTAATTCAATTAAGGAAACATTTAATTGAAACAGAAGAGTGTGACAAATAACAAGGGAAATTCCTTCATACACATGCAAACATTTCCCCCACAAATCCCCAGGCCAATAGGGGGCTACCTGCATAGCCAAAGGACGTATATGGAAGAGGGAACTATTATAGTAAGGGCAACTCATGTTCCTAAAGTTATATCACAAATGAAGACTTCTCTTCCTCTATAGCTGTCACTTGTTGCTTCCATTTTCTCTGTTTGCTGGTAGCATCGTCTGGGCTGTTGGGAGTGCAAACAAGGTGGGATTTTGCTGTTTTTTTTTTCATCTTGTTGGAGTTCAGTTTCCTAGGCTCAAACTAAATTGTGAACATCTGAAGGATTGATCTCTTTTGAACCCTGATAATTCACAGCTGTGCTGAGTCATATAGTTTCATGTCCTACTGACTCTGAGCCAATCAGATGCCGAATCTTTGTTATATATTCTGGGAGGTTAGCATTTTTTGGGGGGTGGGGGTCTTTGCTCATGAGAAGTATCTTTTGATTTCCTGGTTGAGACTCTGAGTAGCTGAATGTTCAGAGCCTCTCCACTGCTTGGATGTCTGTGTTCTCTTGATCGAGTGATATGTAAAGTGTATAGCAATAGTGCTCTACTCATTCAGTTGGAGGCCTGGCTGTTGGTCTTTATGCTAATTTCTCTGCTTGTATTTTCTCTGTTTGCATTTTCTCCAAGTTCATGACCTTTTCCCTGAATGAGTGAATGTAATTAAAAGTAGGATTGTTAACCCCTTTTTGAGCAGTCTTTCCTTTAAAAGGAGATCAAAGAAACTGTGCTAGCAGACCATCCTGGGTGTGCTAGGGTGCTTGCTGTCATATCTGTCTTTTCTGCCATCTTCTGATTCTCTGCTGAATTTTAGCTGCTACATACTTCTTTCCTAAAAGAGGATTGGTCAGAGCTCTTTTGTGAAACAGCTCATATATAGCCCAGGGCTATTTCAGCATTTTTGTGAGTCAGATTTAAATTGTAGCCAGTTAGCCATCCACCATACAAAAGCATGCAAATCAAATCCATACTTTAAAATTCTTTGCTTCCTATTCAGTAACCATTGCTACAAGCCTGCCCCCTGTTTGGGTTGGGTTGGAAAAGTATCTTTCAACTTTTATCTTGTTCCTGGCAGCTAGCACTATTTTGGAGTCCATACCAGCAATGAGATTATGAATCAGTAAATCTCTTAATTGGCATTAATTTAAAGCAAAAGGAACATGTTCTTAAATTCAACAAAGTAAGCAAAGTTTTGAATACCATAACCTCCTTCCATCTATTCTGCATGTACCTAGTTATTTACATGCTATCTTCCCCATTAGACTGAGCTTCTGGAGGGCAGAAACTGTTTTTTATTTTTCTTTGTATCCCCATGACTTATTACAATGCCTGGCACATAATAAGTAATTAATTTTTTTTTAAAGCAATTGGGGTTAAGTAACTTGCTGAAGGTTACACGACCAGTTATTTCTGGGTGTGGTGCTAAGTGTCTGAGCCCGGATTCGATCCCAAGTCGTTCCAACTCTGGGGCCAGTGCTCTTACTCACTGCACCACCTGGCTGCCCCTCATAATAAGTAATCAATAATCAATCAATCCTTCTGGAAGTGAAGAGCCAGACACCTCCATTCTACTTAATCACACATATCTAGAAGCAAGTTTACCAGATAGCTGAATGGGTCCCCTGCACATGCTTCTGAGATGTGCCTTCATTGGCCAGGCCTGTTTTGATTCCCCAGTCATGGGAAGTGCTCCAACAGAGACTGTATAACCACTTGTCAGGGAATTCTAGAGGACATCTGTCTCTCAGTCAGGGAAACAGACCTTAATCTCTTACAAATCTATAATTCTATGACAGAGACACCTATACAAAGGATATAGAGACAACAGAGACCCATGGACCCATCCAAACACAGGGCACAAAAACCATGACCAAAGACTAATATTATGAATGGCAGCCAACCATATATTCCAATGCTTGTGATTCTGGTTAGGCTCTTCCTCCCTAGAATGTAAGCTCTTTGAGGGGAAGTGGTTTTCACTTTTGTCTTTGTTATTCCCATCAACGAATACAACTGAGACTTAGTAGGTCCTTCAATGTCTGTTGATTTAAGTTACTAGTCTTTGAATGGGAGGAAGAGAGATGGATAGGATTCTTTCCTATTTGAGGAATGAAAACGTTCTACTTTAATAACGGTAAAAATAACCAACCCAGAAGTGAAGTTTGTTTAGTTGGTTAATATACTAACTGTGTACAGCATGCTATATAGACCTTATGGAAGCATACCTACCAAATGAAGGCCTAGACAGAGCACTGATGGGATGTCTGGGACACATGGGCCCTGCCATTGGCTAGCTGTGTGATCTCGGGGAGTCACTCTGTCTTAGGTTTCCCATGTGTAAAATGAGGGGCCTGTGCTGCTAGACCCCAAGGAGGTCAAAGACAGAAAGAATGGTCCTTTATACATTGAAATGTTTGTGGCAATACCTTTTTCTCTTCTTAAATGTTGCATTTTAATATTTATTGATATTACTGTCAAACCAAATGTTCCCTTCCTCTTTCCTCCAAAAGAACTCACTTGCATCAAGTAAGAGCAGTCAAGCAAATCAAACTAATACACTGGCCATCTCTGAAAATGTACATCTCATTCTATGCCTGTTGCATACCACTATTCTGAAAGCTGAGAATCATGCTTTGCCGTTAAATCCTTTGAAGTCGTGATTGGCCATTTCCTTGATCATAGCTCTGAAGTTTTTCAGTGTTGTTTTCTTTTATATCATTGGAGGTCAATGGGGAAATTGTTCTCCTGGTTCCAATTATTTTGCTGTATATCAGTTTATAAAGTCTTCCCCAATTTTTCTGAATTTTTCATATTCATACTTTCTCACAGCACAATAATATTCTGTTGTGTTCATGTTATTGTAATTGTTCATCCAGTCCCCAGGCAGCAAGCACCCATTTTCTTTCTCGTTCTTCAGCAATTTTTGCAGTAGCAAAAATAATGGAGCCAAAATGTGTGCCTGTTTGCTGTGGAATGTCAAAACAAATTATGGTAGATGAATTTAGTAAAGTATTACTGAATTGCAAGAAATGATTGCTATGAGTTGAGAAACATCCAAAGGCTCATATGAACTGATGCAGGCTGAAGAGAGCAGAGTCAGGAGAACACTTTGCCCAGTAACTGAAATAATGTAAATAAAAATGCAAAAAGAGAGCTGAGCTGACAATTGCTGTGCTGGTCAGTTGGACAATTGGTCAACCCATATTGGTCCCAGAGAAGAGATGATACAATACTTTTTTTTTTAAGCAATTGGGGTTAAGTAACTTGCTCAAGGTTACACAGCCAGTTATTTCTGGGTGTGGTGCTAAGTATCTGAGCCTAGATTTGATCCCCAGGTCATCCTGACACTGGAGCCAGTGCTCTTACTCGCTGTGCTACCTGGCCGCCCCTACTTTTTTTTTTTAAAGTAGAGAAGTGGAAGAATCATAGGAACAAAATGTTGCCTACTTTGTCAGATGGTCATCGTGTTGGTCAGTTTTGCTTAATTGTTTTGTTGCTGTTACTAGGCAGAGGTCAAGGTGGGGAGGGGAGGGTATGGGCAGTGTATATTGGGAAATTACTTCAATGCAGAAAACAAAAGGCAGCTGGGATCTCCAGATTGTCTGTAATGATTGGGTGGTTGCCCCAGTCGAGTAAATCAGGGGTTCCCTGGATCACTGGTGGACTAATAAAGCATTAAACAATAAAACACATTAAGGGAGTTAGATTAAGATTAGTTTCTGAGGTCTCTTCCAGGTATAACATTCTAAGTTTCTGATTCCATCTATTTTACTGGGGATATAAGACAAACATACAGAGAGATAGCAGTGACTTTAATATATTACTGCAAGCAATTGGGTAATGAAGTACAAATTCTGTCTTCTCTATAGGTACTTTGAGTGTAAGAAAAGTTGGCCCTCATAGACTCAACAGAAAATTCAGAAACAGAGTGGTCCTTTCAAGCCTCACCAAGTTTCCTTCTGTTGTCAGTACCAGGTCACTGGCCAATCCCAGGAAACAGCAGACTCAGTAGGAAGCATTGGTCAATGGCCAGTTCTAGAACTAGCTTACAGAGCCAATTGTCAGATTTTCATTGTGTGTTTATACTTAAATTATCAACTACTTGATTTATTGTTTTGTTGATTGTCCAGCCTTAAGAAAGTGATGGAGAAAATGCCGATTAAATTTGAGTATATTGTGAGTATATTTTTCTCCCAGGAAAGTGGGTTGTTAGAACATTTACCAGCACATGCCTTCCTCTTCCCTGCTGCCTAGCTTTGCATCTTCTCCCTTTCTTCTAACCAAAATACCTAGGCTATTATTCCCTGGGCAGTGGGAGAGAGGGTAAGGCAGGATATGGCTTATTATCTCCCTCTAATCAGAACATTCCAAAAGCTTCTCAGGGCATAAAATTAAAACATGCTTCATTGCACTGCAGGTAAAACAACTTATCCAACCATGTCTCCTCAGTGATGTCACCTCATTTTTGGGATCCTTATCATATATCCATATATATGGAAGGTGTAGGAAAAGGCAGATTTTCCTGGCTTTCTTGGTTTTACTGAAGTCTGATGCTCAAAATTCATTCAAAGTTTGTGGGTGGGTGAAAGTGTTTGTGTATTTATTCATGAGATTTAAGCATCTCTGATGCCTCCCCCACCTTATACATCTCCAACATTATGTCTTATAGAGTCAGAGTTAATAAGATGACTGGATCTTAGCTGAAGGAGTTATCTGGTCTCTGTTTCTTTGATACCTGTGGACCTGCAGTCACCAATACCCAGTACGGTATATAAAATGTGACAGAGAAAAGAAATCAGAGGTTAGTCCTGCTCATTAGTTCTGGCTTGCTGACTCTCTGATGTTCCTGGGACACAGTAAGCACTTACTAAATGTGTTCTCTCTCTATCCTACCTCCCCAAATCTGTTTGTCTGAACTTATCTCAAACCAGCTTTCTCTCTTCCCTGTCTTAGCCTGATATAGGTGTGTGTGTGTGTGTGTGTGTGTGTGTGTGTGTGTGTGTGTTGGTACGCATGGCATTCATGAGCTGGAGAGCTAAAGATAGCTGTGCAAAGCCCTTGGAGGGTGCAGCATAAATAAGTTGAATAGTGTTTTATAAGAAAACAAAGTTGAGAATCTCTGATGTACTTTCATCACAAGACAAGCTGCAATATCTGTAGGCAAAACTGAGAGACACCAAAAGGTGTCAATAAAGATGAAGGGATTAAGAAACCATTCTGTCTGGGTGATGTTGTTGTTGGGTTGTTTTTATCTTGTGTCTGACTCTTTGTGACCCCATTTGGGGTTTTCTTGGCAAAGCTACTTCAGTGGTTTGCCTTCCCCAGAGCAGATGAGGAAACTGAGGTCAACAGGGTGAATTGATGCCCAGGATAATAGACAGTAAGTGCCTCCAGGGCTGGCACTCTATCCACTGTCTTGATGCAGGCTTCATAAGATTGAATGTAAGTATCTGGGGTTCTGCCTCCTGTTGGGGGGAAATCCCTCATTAAGCTGTTGAATCTGACATGACTTTAAGGGACTTCAGAAGCTGTGGAGTCCTGGGATAGGAGTCCTCCCTACAATATCCCCAAGCAAGTAAGTGGGCGTCCACTTTCTATTTGATGACTTCCAATAACAGGAAACTCTCTCCCTCCTGTGGTGGCTCATTTATTTAGCTTTGAGATAGGAAATTCAAAATTGTTTTTTGGAAGGGGGAAGGCAAGAAAATTGGGGTTAAGTGACTTGCCCAAGGTCACACAGCTAGTAAGTGTCACATGTCTGAGGTTGGATTTGAACTTAGGTCCTCCTGACTCCAGGGCCTGTGTTCTATTCACTGTGCCATCTAGCTGCCCCAAGGAAATTCAAATTATTAGGAATTTTTTCCTTTAGTAGAAATCTACCCCTTGGTAACTTCTATTCATTGCTTCCAGGGCAGCTAGGTGGCAAACTGGATAGAGTACCAAGCATGGAATCAGGAAGACTCATCTTCCTGAGTTCAAATCCAGCCTCAAACATTTATTAGCTGTGTGACCCTGGGCAGGTCACTTAACCCAGCTTTCCTCAGTTTCCTCATCTGTAAAATGAGCTGTAGAAGGAAATGGCAAACCACTCTTTGTCAAGAAATCTTTGCCAAGAAAACCCCCAAATGGGGTCACAAAGAGTGGGATGGATCTGAAATCACTCAGCAACCACAAAAAACAACATTTACTGCTCCTAGCTCTGCCTTCTGGGGCCAACTAAAACAATCAGCATGATACAGTAGAAAGAATCCTGAATTTGGAGTCAGAGGACCTGAGTTCAATCCCAGCCCTGCCATTTACAGCCTGTGCAGCCTTGGACGAATTATTCACCCTCTCAGAGCCTCAGTTTCCTCACCTGTCAAGTGAGATGGCCTCTAAATTTGTGGTCTTAACTGTAATCCCTCTTCTGCCTGACACTCTGAGACAGCCATTGTGACCCCCAACCCCAGGTCTTCCTTTGCGTCCGGTCATGCTATCTGATCATCACTACCTGAAGTTTAGTGGTATATTTAATGAAAAGGCAGCACCTTCAGTTCTAACAGGGCCAAAGCAATCCCTGTTTGGGGGGAGGGCCTTAGAAACAGTTTGAAAGCAGACAAGCAAAAGCAGTCCATTCTCAGTGTCCTTATCTATAAAACAAGGGGGTGAGGTGGGTGATCTCCAAAGCATCTTCCAGTTCTGGCCCTCTGTTGTTCTTGGGTTCCCCCTGCACTGTCAGCTGGCTAGAAAGGCTTTTTGCAAGTTAGGAAACCTGAAATTACCCTTTTCTCCACTAGATGAAGCACCAGCATCCTTAGTAAGATAAAGTACTGAATGAATTGTATTTGACAGTTTTCCCAGAAACCTGTTAGAAATGAACTGAGTTCCCACTGCAGAAAGGGAAAAGCTGATTTTTTAAAAGGATGTTTTTATGAATGGGTCAGTGGAGAGTCAGGTTGGCAAAACGTGAAGCAGGCAAAAGAGACTGCTCTGATAAAGAATGCGTTTGTTCAGACTGGTCAGTAGCCCAGGACAGGTTCATTGTCCTCAGCATGAATACTGGTCAGTGATTAGCTGCTCAGAAGGCATTGTCAGTTTTGGTCAACCAGTTACTGTGTATGCTTAGAGCTTGGTCGGACATTGAAGATGCCAAGGTCATTCATTGCATCCCGGGTCAACTGTTGGAGTAGAGTAGTGAGAACATTTCCAGGCAGGGGGACAGCCAGCAAAAGTGCCCAGAACCCAGAGAGGGAGCATCTTGAAAAAAAAATCTTTTGGAGTTTTCTTTGTACTCCAAATACTATGTTAATTTAACGATCACTCATGAATTTGTTAATTGCCTGTCCTGTTCCAGGAACTGTGCACCGGGGAAAGAAATACTAAATACCTATCTTCAGGGAGGGTGTATGCTGTTAGTAACGCCTCTTTTCCCCAGTTATAAACCCTGGCATGAAGACCCATTAGGTCTTCATTGCAGTGACATCATCATCATCATTTAGAACATTTCAGTGAATGTAATGCTTCAGACCCTGCCAAACTCACTACTTTTCTCTTCATGTTTCTATTTAGTGGCCAATTATTAGCAGATCAAAGAATTGTAAAGCCATCCATTTTGTCCTTAAAGACTCAGTACAGTCAACCATTGTGATAGTCCTGGCCAATTGCCTGTGTAGGAAAGTTACAAAAGGCCAATTTCTTTCTAAAGTCTTTATAGTTTAACAAAGTGATTTCTTACAACTGCTCAGACAATAGATCAAAAAAATTTTTTCCCCACTTCACAAAGGAGGAAAGTGAGGTTTTGGGAAGATTAAGGGCTGCCCCAAATTTCCCTCTCAGAGTCAGGATTACAGAACCAGTTCTCCTAGTCCAGGGGTGGGGAACCTGTGGCCTTCTAGGTCCTTGGGTGCAGCCTTTTGACTGAGTCCAAGTTTTACAGAACAAATCCTTTTATTAAGGGGATTTGTTCTGTGAAGTTTGTATTCAAAGGGCTGTACTTGAGGACCTAGAGGCCCACATGTGGCCTTGAGGATGCAGGTTCCCCACCCCTGTACCTAGTCAAGTCCAGAGTTTTGTTTATTTGTTTGTTTGTTTTTTGGAGGGCAACTGGGGTTAAGTGACTTGCCCAAGGTCACATGGCTAGTTTTTTGTGTTGTGTCTGAGGTCAGATTTGAACTCAGGTCCTCCTGTCTCCAGGGCCAGTGCTCTATTCACTGCGCCACCTAGCCGCCCCTGTTTGTTTTTAAAATATACCAAGTTGCTAGTGATTGTTTTTTTTTTTTTTTACTGTTTTCAGGCAAACTCTGTCAGGGGATATATAAATGATATATCGGTACATAAATTGGTATATAAATGATACCTGTGCACTATAGCAAAGGGTACTTGGTGTACCCTTGATCAGACAATCGTGCAAATAGGCTTGGATGGTACATGATGTATTTGGGTTTTGAGATGGGGGTATGGAGCTCATGACTGGCATTTGACTCTAGAAGGGCATTTTTTTTTTCTGGGGAGGTGGGTCTGGATCTGTGATATCATCGATACAAGGAAATACTTTCTCTCCTAAAGCAGATCATCAACTCTTCTCAATTTGCAGACTTAAGAGTTTCCTGGTATGTCAGGGAGTTAAGTGATTCTCTTGGCTCACCCTGATTGTATGTGTCAAAGGCAGAATTCAAACCTAAGTCTTCTTGACTGAGGTCAGGACTCTTTCCTCTCATGGAAGGCTGTGTCTTACTGAGAATGAATCGATGGAGTAGCATTGCATGAAAAAAAAAAACCCATGAGGGGCGGCCAGGTAGCACAGTGAGTAAGAGCACCGGCCCCAGTGTTGGGATGACCTGGGATCGAATCCAGGCTCAGATACTTAGCACCCACCCAGCAACACCTGGCCATGTAAACCTTGAGCAAGTTACTTAACCCCAATTGCTTTAAAAAAAAACCCGTGCATTTTACATATATGTGCATTCATATATATGTTTATATAACATGTATACACACATATTCCATATATGCGAACATATATGTGGTATATGAAATGATATCTACATATATTGCATACAAAATTGTAATAATAATAGTTCTGAGTCTTCATGACCCCACTTGGGGTTTTCTTGGCAGAAATACTAGAGTGGTTAGCCATTTCCTTCTTCAACTCATTTTACAGATAAGGAAACTGGGGCAGATAGTGTTAAGTGACTTGCCCAAGCACTCTAGTATTTTTGCCAAGAAAACCCCACATAGGATTATGAAGAGCAACAACCACAAAATACACATTAGCTCCCTCAATAGAACATAAGCTCCTTGAGATCTGGGATTATTTGTTTCACTTTTGTCTTTGTATACACAGTACCTAGCTGGCTACTTAGAACATAGTGGATGCTTAATAAATGTTTGCTGATTGATTGGCCTGGCATATAGTAGACAATTCATAAATGTTAACTGATTGAATGTTTCCTGTGGAAGTGGAATTAGACATTTTCTGTGCCATTTTCAAGGACTAGGCCTAGAACTAGAAAGAATGAGTAAAAGTCATAGGGACACACATTTGGGATCAATATGAAGAAGAGACATTTAAATCAATGCCTTAGGGGAGGGAGAGTAGTGAGTTGTCCATCCCTGGAGGTGTTCAGATGGAGGCTGGAAGACCACACTCCCTCAGAATGTCAGAGAGAATTCTATCCTTCAGATCAGGGTTGGACAAGAACAATATCGTCAAACTCAAAGGGGTCACCATACTAAAAATCCCTGTAGCTCCATTTGACTTTGAAAACCACTTATTAACATTATCTCTGTTCTATTGCATTATTTATTTATTTTGTTAAATACTCCCCTATTACATTTTAATCTGTTTAGGGGCTAAGAGAGTGTTTCTGGTCACATGTTTGACAACTCTGATGGAACCTTAATAAAATTGTCCCCAGCCACAATGTCCTAAATTCCTCATGGCTTCACTGAACAGTAGGCATGTCCTGATTTAACCACACAATCTGGTTTTAACCACACCACAGGCCCCCAGACTCAATTATAAGCCTCACTGAACAGCAGGCCCCCTATCTTTACCTACCCCCTCCCCTGATTCAGTATCCTAATTTCCTCATGTGTACCTCACTGCCTCATTAGAACAGCAGGCATGCCCATGTGATGGAATCCCAGCCCCTGCCTCTAGCTAACCATTGCCCCCAGACCCATTCCTCCTGTTTTTCACAGAAACAGCAGGAATGTCCATACACTCAACCACAACCATGTACAGCTAATCTCAGACAGGACCACAATAGCCGCCAATCAGAAAGTCGAACCACCACGATTTGTGAGGAGGATGTGAACAAAACCCCCCAAAAGGGACATTCCCTAAGTAGGCATCTATACCATAATAGCAAAAACTGTTCATGAACTTTTTTTTTTTAAGCAATAGGGGTTAAGTAACTTGCTCAAGGTTACACGGCCAGTTATTTCTGGGTGTGGTGCTAGGTATCTGAGCCCGGATTTGATCCCCAGGTCATCCTGACACTGGAGCTCAGGTGCTCTTACTCGCTAAGCCACCTGGCTGCCCCTAAGCAACTGGGGTTAAGTAACTTGCTCAAGGTTACACAGCCAGGTGTTTCTGGGTGGGTGCTAAGTGTCTGAGCCCGGGATTCGATCTCCAGGTCATCCTGACACTGGAGCCGATGCTCTTACTCGCTGTGCTACCTGGCCGCCCCTGTCCATGAACTTCTGATGAACTTATCATAATGTCATTATCATATATACATGCCCCTCCTCATGGGTTTTCTGTATACATTGTGGGCAATTGCATATGCAGTTCTACTGAGGCTGAGACCTCCCTCCTCTTACATAATCCCTTGTCAAATCCCTCCTGCCTTTTTAATATTTATAATCTCTGTTGTGTAAATCAGTATCATTACACTATAAAATTGCCTGCCTTGTCTTTCTGAAGTTGCTGGTCCCTCTTGGAACCCACCCCGCTTTTGAGAGGCATCACCTGCCAATAAATGCCTTTACTTGGAATGGAGATGATCTGAGTCTGAATTCTTTGAGACGACCCCACAGCACACCATGAAATCACACCTCAACTAGATAGATGACCTTTCAGATCCTCCCACTTCCAAGATTCTATTCTTTTCCCCTATGATTCTGTGATCTAGGTATGATCCTTCCTTTGACTTCAACCTCACCAACAGACTCCTTGGTCTTTGTTGAGTTGTAACAGCCACTCGTGACTCTAAGAGAATTCTGGTAGCAGTTACAGAAAACGACCGAGAATGGGTTGATCACTGATGCAGAGAAAGATCTGATTTTGCAGAGTGAGAAAGTGTTGTTGTCAGTGGCTTACCTTCAAAAGAAGCTTCCTTAGATTACCTGAATTAGGTCCTACATGTACCCTGTGCCCTGGTAATGTACCTTTATCACTTGTGAGCTCACCCTCCCAGACACCCTGAGGGGTACACTCATAGTTCAGTTCTCCCAACTGAAACACTTCAGTCAGTCTCCCTAATCTTCTCTGGAGTCCCACAGAAACCACAAAGATCTCTTCCAATTATAGTCACACCTTGTCCTTGTGCCCCGGGTAAGATCATCAGAGATAATTGTCCCTTTTGGATCCATTTCCCACAGTGCTCTGGTTCATTGCCTTTTTTTCCCTCACCTCTATTATTCTTTTGTTTTCTTTGTGAATGTTTTTTATTGATGTTCCTGCTTCCCAATGATTCCCAATAGAACACTCCCTTGTAACAAATATATAGAAACAAAACAAATCAACACACTGCCACTCTTTACAAATGTATGTTTCATTCTTCACTTCTGGTTCATTACTTCTCTGCCATGGGTGGGAGGCATGCTTTACCATCAGTGCTCTGAAGTCACAATTATCTTTCTTTCCATCACAGCCAGGCAATCTAGGAGGCTCTGATTGAGAATTGGAACACCTGCAGAACTGTTTTCTGGGCAGCCTAGAGAAGATGGCCTTTATATACCAGGACAGGGACAAGATTGCAAAAAATTCAGCTCCTGGAAATTCACCTTATTGCAGGTACAAAACCCTCAGTTTATTGCCACTAGGCCTTCTATAGGAGTCCAATGTAGGGAACAAACAGCCTGAAATAGGGATAGGGATTTGGTTTGTAGGTCATGCCTGCCATTGTCCTACTCTCCATTCCTGTATAGGCGCATCTAACAGCCAACACCAGATACTAATCAAAGTGCTTTGTCTCCAGGGGTGAAGCCTCAGCTGTTTTACTATCTTCCTTTTTCTTTTGTCAGTAAATCTGTAGAGTAATTTTATGGTGATCAGAAAGAACCAATAAAAAGCTTCAACACAGCAGAACAACAGACAGGATCCTCTTCAGTGCCCCGGCAGGTACCCAGGGTGACTCTGAATCAGTGAGCTCTGGGGCAGGCTAACATTATCAGAATCCCAACCTGACTCAGAAAACCAGGCTATCCAGGGCATTGGCTCACAAGAGCTTCACCCTTGGACTAGGCTCTTTGGGAATAAAGTTTGTTTGGGATCTTAAGGTACCACAATGGGTTCCATTTATTGAAGAGAGCCCTTCCTTGGAAGAGCCAATACAGACAGCTTCTGAGAGAGGCACAATGTTATGGCTGAAATTTCTCTGGGCTTGGAGTTGGAGTTGGGTTCAGTTGAATTATGCCTCAGTTACTACCTGTGTGACCTTGGGCAAGTCAGTTACCTTGTCTGGGCCTCAGTTTCCTTATCTGTAAAATAAGGGTTTTTTTTCTGACTAAATCTATGTTTCTGTGATCATATGATTTCCTTTAGGGTGCATGCCTACAAAGGTAGAGAACCTGGCTCTATAATCCTCTTCACTAATAGACCTTTGTTTTTAAAAAGCTTATGAGGCATCATGTTTTCCTTGGGGTGGGGGTGGGGTATAGTCAATGAAAGGAGATGGAAGCTAGTGATAGCATTGTCAAAAATAGAATAAAAAAAATGCCCAGAACAGAACTGAAGAAAATTTAGGGGGAAACCCACAAATAGGAGAGCTCTGAAATTCATGTGTTGGACTTAGTGTGTGTGTATATATATTTATTTAAAAGCAATCTATATAGGGGCGGCTAGGTGGCACAGTGAATAGAGCACCGGCCCTGGAGTCAGGAGGACCTGACTTCAAATCTGATCTCAGACACTTGACACACTTACTAGTCCTGTGACCTTGGGCAAGTCACTTAACCCCAGTTACCCTCCAAAAAGCAAAAAGAAAAAGAAAAGAAAAGCAAGCTGTAGGTAGTAGACGTTTGTATATGGAATTTTTTGGGGGTGTTTTTGTTAAATCTAGAATTAAAACATTTTTAAAATATCTTATAATCATTCATCCCCAAAGCTCTTCATGGGCCTACATTTTTTAATGACTCATAATGTATCATCCTTGACTTCATTTAACTTCAGCTTAACAAATGTTTATTAGATTCCTGCTAGGAATAAGCCACTCTGGGAGGTACAGGGACTCCAAAGATAGACTCATAGCTCATCAGAAATTAAAGGAACCTTGGGGATCATCCTGCTCCTTTGTTCTCAAACTCTCTGATCTCAGAACTCCTTTACATTATTAAAAATTATTGAGGACCCTCCCCCCCAAAGAGCTTTTATTTATGTGGGCTATAGTTATGGATTTTTACTGTATCAGAAACAAAACCTCTTAAAATTTTTGTGAAAATAGTTTTGACCATGTGAACTTCTTGAAAGGTTTTTGGGGACCCCGGAATTCCTGAAATCACACTTTAAGAACCACTGATTATAATCCAACCTGTGTGTTTTGTCTTTAATATTGAAGAACTTACTCTAATGGAGAAATGGGGAGAGAGGGAGAATAGGGAGGAAGCATGTACATAAATAACTGTGAAATGAAGGGAAATAGGGGGAAAACTGGAGCAGAGAGTCCTCTTTTTAATTGGGGGGTATCAGGGAAGACTTAAAATATCTAAGCTAGGTCTTGAGGGGGACCTCACCTGGCAGATCTGAGTGGGGAGAATACAAAAAGGCACGAGCAAAGGCAACGGGGAGAATGTGAAATCGAGGAACCAAGGATATTTCGTTTGGCTATATATTAAGGGCAATTATATAAGACTAGGAAGGCAAATTGGAGCCAGATTTTGCATCCAATTTTGAATTTGACTTGAATGCCAGAATAAGTTATTTATATTTGATTTAGTAGACACTGAGGAGTCAGGTGTTCATTTTTATTTAGCAGGCAATGGGGATCTACTGAAGGTTTTTGAGTGTAGGAGTGATCAGAGTATTACAACAGGGTTATGGATAAGTAGGATGAATAGGCCCTTGATATGAAGATGGATTTCTGGGAAGAGAGCTTAGAAACTGGGAGACTGGCTGGATGATGATCACACTAGTTTAGGCAAGAAGAGATAAGGGGGTAAACCAGGGAGACCGGCAACACATATTAGAAACCAGTGTGAACAGGGACTTGGCAAATGCTTGGAGTTAGGGACTGAAGGAGGGAAGAGGCCAAAGCAATGCTGATGTGTAGTGAGGTTGGAAGACTGGGAAGATGGTGGGACCATTGAGAGAAACAGGGAAGTTACCATGCGAGGATCAGGCTTTTGTGGCAGAGGGAAGAAGAGGGCAGAGGTCTAGTTCTAAAGATGTTGGATTCAGATCCCTCCAGTAATTGGAGATATGAGGCTGGAGATCTGGGGAAGGTTGGAGGTGGAGATATTCTTTTGAGATGATTGGTGGTTACTGAAGTACATGAAAATAAATGCAAAGAGAAAGGGGCCAAGTAAGCACAAAACATTGTGGGGCATGCATATTTAAGGAGTAAGAGGAGGATAAAGAATGAACAAAATAGACAAGCCAGCAGAAAGGTAGGAAGAGAACCATGGGAGCATCGTGGAAGCCTCCAGAATCTTTCATTTGCCACTGGTACTGTGGGAATATTCGCTCAAGGGATGAAATGCCATCCGGCCTTGCACCCCAGCCTTTACTGAGTTGTTCATACTGGCATAATGTGAAGAGAGCTAGATTTGGAGTCTGGAGATCTGGGTTCAAATTCTGCCTGGGAAGAGTAGTGGTAATTTATTTCACCCTCAAATTCTCAGTTTTCTCATTCATTCAACAATAATTTATTCACATATTTATAAAATGCTTATGTGCAGGCACCTTAAGAAGCAGTGAACTATAAAGATAACAGAAACAGAGTGTCTTAAAAGGACTTTCATTTTATCAAGGAGAGGAAAAAAATCTCTACCCAAATAAATAATAACAATAAGAGGGAACATTTATATAGCACTTGCTATTTGTCAGATACTATGCTAAGTGCTTTACAATTATTATCTCTTTTATGAGAGGTAGGAACTACTATTATTCCCATTTTACAGGTGGGAAAACTGAGGCAGACAGAAGTTAAGTGACTTGCCCAGGGTCATATAAGTCTCCAGCAAAGTGCTCCAGGGATCTGTGCTTGACTCTTGTGCTGTTTTAATAAAATGGAATCCAACAGGGAGAATTGTAAATAGTCCTATACTGAGGTACAAAAAGTCAGCTTTATTAGAGGAGAGGGGGTGAGGGACAACAAAAGGCACAGAAAACAAAAAAATAGCTGGATGGGAGAGAAAAGAAAAGGGTGACCAAATGGCTACCCTATTGGTAGGCAGTAAATGTGTCCTCACGTAGGGAGACTCTGCCTTCCTCTCTCAGCACTTCACACACACACACACACACACACACACACACACACACACACAAACTCTTCTCCCTCTTACAGTATTAAGTCAATTTAATAAGTATTTTTGACCACCTACTAAGTGCCCAGCACTGTGCTAGGTTTTATGATTTGGAGGTCCCTGACCTCAAGAAGCTTCTAGTTTTCAAGGAGATAAGACTCAGAACATATGAAACAAACAAGAACCCATTGTCATTCCCCATTTTCCCTGATAAGTCCTTCTCCTAAAAGAGAGATTGACCAGCTCCTGATTCCATTCATCAGGAAACACTGACACTTTAGGTCTGAAGGAAGAGGCAGAAAGCTGTGTGTGACTCACTCAATTTGCATAGCCCTACCTGAAGGATTTTGATTCCATTCCCTTTGCTCAAAGACTGAATACCCACTGGTTTCACTGTCTGTTTATTCTAGGTTCTAAATGAGAAAGTGCCCTCTCTAGACTTCAGGCTGGGAGGGGCAGAGCTGTGGAACAGAGATCCCATAGTCCTCTGGACAGAATGAGAGAAGGACAAGAGGGAAACAGCCAAAAGTGATCTCCTTCTGTGGCCACTACACAGGTAAGGGAGGAAAGAAGTGACTGTGCACTGGGGCAGAAGGGAATCCATCAACCACAAGAGAGGCCTTTCCCAGCTTACATCATCTCACGGGCTTCAGTCTCATCTTTAGTTAAGGAATTGGTTCTAGAAAATGGTGACGAACTTGATTAAAAAACTGAAGATAAATGAGCAGAGCCAGGCCCACTTGACATAGGACACCCTTCATGCACTGCCACTGGCCACCTTTGTCCGTGCCCCTTATTCCTACAGTATCCCAGGCTGTGGCACTGAAGAAAAAACTTCATCTTTCCCTCCCTCCTCTATTCCTTGCCCCTTTCATGTGAATCCTAAGAGCTACAAATGCACAAAGTGTTCCTGCCCCTATACTTTTGAGAGACTTCTGCAAATAGAAAGATGATTCTTGGAAATGAACTAGGAGGGTTTGCTTGTTAAATTGAATCAGTCATTAGAGAACTAATGGAAGATCCAAGGATCCCAGTGGACCAACATCCTGCTGAATACATTTTAGATCTAACCAGTATTCCAGAGAATTGAGCAATAGAACTATTATTAACATCAACACTACAACCCTGACCACCAGCTTTATGTGGTAATCCTCCAAATCATAGAACCTAACACAGTGCTGGGCACTTAGTAGTTGGTCAAAAATACTTACTAAATTGACTCGCTACTGTAGGAGGGAGAAGAGCTGTGTGTATGTATCTTGAGTGCTGAGAGAAAAAGGGATGCTTTAGAAAAACATCTTTTTAGTTTATGAAAAGTCATCTTTATATAAGATGCATGGGAATGTCTGATACTGGGTTTAATAACATACACAATGTTTTTAATTTAAAAAACTCCATAGTTTTATTAGGCTATTTGTGAGATTTTATAGAGCTGTGATATAACCAACAAGCTATTTATAGGTTGGATTTCTATTAAGTTCAGCTCAGTAAACAATTCTGGAGATGAACTAGACTATTTCCTCACTTCCAGAGTTATCTGGTGCCCATAAGAAGATACCCAATAACTAAAAATGAGGGTTTACTTTCATTGTTGAGTGGGGATCACTGTATAAATTGTTTTCTTGGTTCTGCTCATTTTGCTCTATATCAGTTTATACAAGTCTTCCAAGGTTTCTCTGAAACCGTCTCTTTAATTGTTTCTTGCAATTCTATCACATTCATGTACCATATATTTTTTTTCCACCAGGTGGCGTGACAAGTTAAGTGTCTTTCCCAAATTGTCATAGCTAGTAATAACTAACTGGGGCTAAAGCCCAAGTATCTTGACCCCCAGCTGATTAAACGTCAAGAGCACTTTCACATGAATCATTTCATTTGACCCTCATAGCCCTCTGATGTAGCTCAGAGCAGGTATTGTAGGAAATACCTGTTTTCGAGATGATGAAACCTTGGAGCTCAAAGAAATGGAATTACATTTTTTGGCTCCTCTAGCTTGCACTTGAAAGCAAGTCTTCTGACCACTAAATCCAGGATTCTTTCTACTTTATCACATTGCCTCTTCTTGGATTTGGTATTGACTTCAGAATTCTTCCAATCAATTAGTCAACGCATACTGAATTGTCTACGATGAGACAGGCACTGTTCTAGACTGAGGATACAAAGATTTTTTTTAAAAAGTGTCTATCCTCAAGGTGATAATAATTAATTTATGGCAGGGAAAACCCATGTACATATACACACATATAAATAGTTCCAAAAAATATATATACGTATATGTATATATAAGCACATATATGTGTGTACATACATATGTATGTATATATGTGTGTATGTATGCATGCATATTTCATATGGAATTCATATACAAAAAGAAAAGGAAAGGGGTGGCTAGGTGGCACAGTGAGTAAAGCGCCAGCCTCGGAGTCAGGAGGACCCAAGTTTGGTTCTGGCCACAGACACTTAACACAAAAAAACTAGCTGTGTAACCTTGGGCAAGTTACTTAATCCCAATTGCCCTCCAAAAAAGGCAAAAAAAAAAAAAAGAAAGAAAGAAAAAGAAAAGGAAGGTAATTTTTTTTGGAGGGGGAGGGAAGGAGTGAGTGGGAATCAGGAAAGACCTCATGGAAGAGGTGTTATCTGAGCTAAGTTTTGAAGAAAACTAGAACTTTCAAGAGGGGGAGGGGAAGAGGTATTCCATTTTGGAGACGACTACACATCCACTCCAGAAGGATTGATGGTGACAGTGTCCTGTTGATTTCTTCATACAGGCCATGAGCATCAAAGTACATCCCCAATGTCCCTTTGGGCAGATGGTGACTCAACTTCCTGTTCCTACTTCTAGGAAGACAAGGTACAGCTTCATGGTAAGAGCTGGTGTTAAATCCCAACTGAAGTGAGCTTGGGCTGAGGAGGAGCTGTCCAGTTCAGTATGAAGACTGTAGAGAAATGGTGGGTCAAGGGCATACATGGAAGGACAGGATACTAAAGAATCTCCTGAAGATCTTGGCATACCTTTTCCAAAAGTAATGTCCCTGCCCTCCATGGTGTCTTTTGATCATGTTATGGATGAAGAATGGATACAAATGACCCAGTAACTAGTAGAGGAGTCAGGCTGTTTCCTTCCCCCCCACCATCTTTCTCTTCCACTTCTCTTCCTGCCCTTCCATCCCTCTTTTCCCTAAATATCAGAAACTTAGCCCAATCCCCAGCACAGCAAAGTCTTTGCTGACCAGTCGTCCTTTTTTCAGACAGAGTTCCATCCAGGGATCCAGGGTCACCTTTCCTCCTTGAGACTTCAATGAAGAATAAATATCCATCAAGTTACACACCCAAGAGCCCTGAAGACAAAGAGACTTCTGGTAGGGCAGAAGTTTGATTTCTTCCTGGGGAATTGAGTGTTACTCTCCAATTGCAGAAAACAGGAGATGCTGTTGTGGTAACCCAGAAGGGTCTACGTTTTCTGTAAGTCTTTATACAGGTGGATAGATAGATAAATAGACAGATAGATAGATAGATAGATAGATAGATAGATAGATAGATAGATAGATAGATAGATAGATAGATAGATAGATAGAAAGATAGATAGATATAGATTTATATATGTATGTGTGTTGTATATGTATATATATGAGTATATATGTATATGTCTATAAATACATACCCACATGCATAAATATATGTTTGTGCTTGTGTATACACATACATTATATCTTGTTTGTCCTTCATTCTTTTTTTTCAATTTTTGCTTTTTGGAGGGGGGAAGGCAGGGCAATTGGGGTTAAGTGACTTGACCGAGGTCATATGACTAGTAAGTGTTAAGTATCTGACTCCAGGGCCAGTGCTCTATTCACTGAGCCATCTAATCGTCCCTTTTGTCCTTCATTCTTTTTTTTTTTTTTTTTTTGCGTTTTGGAGGGCGATTGGGGTTAAGTGACTAGCCCAAAGTCACACAGCTAGTTTTTTGTGTCAAGTGTCCGAGGCCGGATTTGAACTCAGGTCCTCCTGACTCCAGGGCCAGTGCTCTATTCACTGTGTCCTTCATTCTTAAAGAGAGCCAATGACATCAGATGGGAGATGTGTTGACTTGCAGTGAATTGGATTTAAAAAATCGTGAGGCAGAGCTGGGCAGTCATCAGCCTCTCTCTCCTCCAGAGCCATCATACACTAAGTCTATGGTTTTACTGATATAGGGAATTTCCAAAGTGCAAACTCTCTTGACAGATGCCAATATGGTGCTTTTCCTGCAACTTTTAACATTAAATCTAGGAGTGCAGAGAGGTTAAGGGATACATAGCCAATATGTGTCATAGGCAGAATCTGAACCCAAGTTTTCTTGATCCCCAATCCTGTTATCTTTCTTCTACCACACTCCCTTTTATGCCACAATTTGATGTAAGAAATAAAGAAGAGGCAGAGAGTCTATGCACCTATATTGGTCAAAATTGGGTCTGTGTTCTGTCAGTTTTCAAGCTAAAATATTAATGTTTTCACATACCATTGTTTTATGCTATTTACTCTTTCTCACATAGCCTGCTCTTCCATACCTTTGAACTGAATCTCTTTTTCCAGATTGGAGGCAATGGGGAAAGAGAAGTTGAAAAGTCAGGTCAGAGGACCTGGGTTTGAATAACAGGATCATGGTGGCTGGAAGGACCCTTAGGAACCTTCCAGTTCAGTCCCCTCATTTTGTAGATAAGGAAGCTTAGGCCCAAAGAGGTAAATGACTTATCCAAGCTCACACAGGTACTAAGTGGGAAAGCTTCGAGGCAGCGTGAAACACCGTCAAAAATACTGGGTCAGGGGCCAAAGGATCTGGGTTCAAATCCTGTCTCTGATGCTTCCTTTCTCTGTGGCCTGTGACCTTCACCACTCTGTAAAGTCTAAATTTGTGATCCTAAGTGCATAGCAGGGCACAGAGGATGTGCCCAGAAGTGAGGGAAAAAGGGAGGATCAATCCATTAGTCAGTCAACAAGCAATTGTTCACTACCTATGATATACCAGGTACTGTGCTAGGCACTTAATACAAAGACAAAAGTGAAGCAGTCCCTGCCCTCAAGTGGCTTACATTCTGTAGAAGGAGATGTACATATATAGGGATAGATAGATAGACAGATAGATAGATCTGTGTGTATATGTGTTATCTATACACATATATGTACAGATACATATATGTACATACACACATCTATTTGTGTCTGTCTGTCTGTCTATCTATCTATCTATCTATCTATCTATCTATCTATCTATCTATCT
>NW_027185784.1:23459401-23778377 GCF_028583685.1 Petaurus breviceps papuanus
TCTATCTATCTATCTATCTATCTATCTATCTATCTATCTATCTATCTATCTATCTATCTATCTATCCAAGGCCACTTTGGTGGGGAAAGCACTAGCATTTGGATGGGAAGGAGAGGAAAATCAGCAAAACCTTCTTGTAAGGGATTGTATCTGAGCTGAGTCTTAAAGGAAATCTGGTATTCTAGGAGATAGAGGTGAGGAGGGTGGGCATTCCAGGCTTGGGGCACAGCCAGTGCAAAGGCACGAAGAGGGGAAAATGGAATGTGTCCTCTGTGAAGAACAGTAAGAAGGCCAGTTTGGCTGGACCATAGAAAGCACAAGGGGGGAGGGAGAAGTGATGTGTAATAAAGGAGACTGCCTGCATATCGTCGGTCAAACTTGAAGTAATTCCTAACCCAAATTCTAACCTGGGTCCCATGCCCAGAATACAGACTCAGTCCTTTAGTGGCAGATTTGCCCACTCCTTGGCTTTGGAAGAGACTGTTCCTTTCTCCTTGAATGAAAAGCATGAGGCCCATGCCATCTGTCCTTCAGCCACAGGATGACAGAGTCTCACCCTGTTCAAGGGACCTTGGAGCATAGAATGCCACTTCTCATTCCTGTCTCTATGGGCGTCTCCTGCTCCTCTTTTCTTCTTAAGCAGGTATTAATTCTGCCTGCATTGGTCATCCTCACAGTGAAAGAGAGGGGCACCAGGAAAGCAGCATCTCCAAATTCTGACTCAGTCAGCTTTTCTGATCTGCAGAGGCAGTAGCTGCCACCCCCACCCCCACCTGGAGGGTGGCATCTGGCTTCTGTACCCCCAGATCTGGCCACCTCAAACATTGCTTATGGGCCTTTTGTGCCTTTTTCATACCCTGGATAGTAAGAGCTACTTCCTTTCTGATTCATACTTTAAAAAAAAATGTGGTTTGAGCAGATAAAGCCCTGACCTTGGAGACAGGAAAGCTTGGGTTCAAATCCTGCCTTGGGTACTTACTAGCAATGAGACCTTACTTACTTACTAACCTCTCTAAGCTTCAATTTCTTCATCTGTAAAATGGGGATAATAATAGCATCCGACCTCTCAGGGTTCTTGTGAAGATCAAATGGGATAGTATACATGTGTATATGTATTTGTATGTGTGTATGTATATGTATATATATATATATACACATAGTACTTTGCAAAACTAAAGTCTTATATATGTTAGTTACAGTAATAATAAATATTATTATATAATAGTAAATAACGTTACTTAATAAATATTATTAAGTATAAGTATTACTTAAATAGTAAATATTGTTTAATACACATTATTAATAAATATTAAGTATATTAAAATAAGAAATATTATTACCATTTTGAAACCAAGCCTGAGATTTCACTGATATAAAACTCTCTCAGTTAATGTAAATTGGCACCTGCTCAGAAACTTACTGTCTTATGTTACAAGGGTTTTCTTTTTCCTTAGTGAGGGGGAAAAGTGGGAAGAAGAGACAATAAATGCTCACTGATTTTAAAAAAAACTATTAAAAAGCCATAATCTCAGAGTAACCTGGGGGCACTGAGAGTTTAAGTGATTTGCCCAGAATTGCACAAGTCAGTATATGTCTGAGACCAAGGGAGGTTCAAGCCTCCGTGACACTTAGGTTACCTCTCTTGGTTTTATTTTACTAATACTAATAATAATGACAATAATAGTTAGCAAAAACAGCATTTATATAGTGCTTTAAGGTTTGAAAAGCCCTTTAACATGTTAACTCATGTTATCTTGACACAAGAGCTTCATGTAGGAAGTATGTGCTATTATTATCATCTTTTTGCGGATGAGAATATTGAGGAAGATAGAGGTTAAATAAATTGCTCTGCGTCACACTGCTAGTAAGTCTGAGACTGGATTTGATCTCAGGTTTTCCTGGTCCTGCACTCTAGTTATAGTGACTTTTACTCTAGGCAGCCTAAAGAGCTGACCTAAAAGCCAGAAAGATTTTGATTAAGTCTCTCCTCTGGCGCATATTATTTGTGTGTCCCTGAGTGGGTCATTTAGCACTCTAGACCAGAGTGTCAAACGGGTAGAATGTAGCCACCAGTATTACTTCATAAAGCCAGGCAACAAACCAGATTAAAATGTGGTTGGGAAATAGTAAACAAAATAAGTAAAAATATAATAAAACATAGATGATGTTAATATGTGGTTTCCTATGTGTATGGCTTTCCATTTGAATTCGAGTTTGACACCACCACTCTAAACAACTTTTTGAAATGATAATTTGCAGAGAGGGTGTATTGGGAAATGGAGCTTCCTATACTAATCATGAAAGGTCCAGTTCCTATTCCTATTTATTATAATATACCATTGTTTTGTTATAATATAATATAATATATAGCACAACCCTTTGCATGCATTTCTTCAGTTTCTCCTTATAACACTGTGAAGTAGGTGCTATTATAACACCCACTTTGTTTTTTTTCTTTTTTTGAGGGGCAGTTGGGGTTAAGTGACTTGCCCAAGGTCACACGGCTAGTAAGTGTTACGTGTCTGAGGCCAGATTTGAACTCAGGTACTCCTGACTCCAGAGCCGGTGCTCTACTCACAGCACCACCTACCCGCCCCTACACCCACTTTAAGGAGGGGGAAACTGAGGCCAGAAAAGGTTAAGTGATTTGTCAACTGACATATATCTAGTCACTATCTGGGGTGAGATTCAAGCCCAAGTCACACTTATTCCAAGTCTGGGGCGTGCCTGGTATGCTAGAAGGAGGTTTTGTTTTTCCACAATAGCAATGATATAAAAGACTGGGAGACCATGTGACATAGTTGTCTAGCCAACCTGGCTTTCAGTTCTAGTTCTGAGACTGTGTGAACTTGGGCAAATCACTTCTCTCTGGGGCTCTGTACCATGTCTGTAAAATAAGGGGGATTGGCCTAGATGAACTCTGTGAGCCCTCACAATTCTAATATTCTATCAGTCTGAAAAAGGGGAAGCTGAGTCACCTCTTTTTCTTTCCTCTGCCCACTGTCTTGTAGGAGGTTAATGAGCGAAGAACTGGTAAAAATCTGGGATGGAAAAAGGAAAGTCAAGTGGGCTGGAGGGTCCCTTGGTTAGAAGTTGATTGTGGTGTCTATTATTCACTTGTTCAAGAGTGACCTAGTATAGTTAAAGCTAGACAGGCAGGCATAGCCATTCCATTTCCCATGTGGTTGAGTTTCTCTGTTGGTCCCAGCCCTTGTGGCTTAAAAAGTGGGTTCTGTACACATGTGCTTTACACATGGTTACTGTGGACACACTCATACACAGAGAAGGATATTGATTTGGCTCTTTCATCACAGTCAATGAACTGAACTTTTGGTCTGGCCCTGTGATTGGGAATTTCCAGCGTAAAAACTTCTTTCACCAATGGATATCAACTACTCTCCTGTAACTTAATCTTCTAGAGTTACCTGGGGCACTGTGAGGTTGAAATATCTTGCTTTAAGTCCCACAGCTGTTGAGGGCCACAGGAAGACCTTGAAAGTCGAGGTCTTCTTGATTTCAAGGAAGTCCGGCCTTCTCTCTATTAGGCCTTGTGATATGTTCATGGCTCATACAATGAATTCATTTTCCCTCTTTCCAGGTTTTACTTACCCACAGTGTATCCTTCACACTAATCTGGTCTGGTCTGTTCCCCAATCCAGGACTCCAGCGACTTCAGATGCAAGAAAGAAAAGGGCCAGTCCCCCTGCCGAATGGCGGGACACCATCAATGCCTGATGATAAATACCAATGACCTGGATGACCTCTACGGGTCCTTGTGCCAAGCAGTGCAGGCTGCCAGAGGCATCCAGCTCACGAGCAAGGACATAAGTCAGTCTTTGATCTCTGACCTGAGCAGAGCCCGGTCCCTGAGGGTATTATACCTCCTTTGGCCAGAATTGGTTTCACAGATCACTCAATCAGCATATGTTTATTAAGTCCCTACTATGTTCCGGGCAAGAAGGAGATAAAAGGCAGGGCAAATGTCTGGAAAGACGAATCCGGGAAAAGATTTCTTGTCAATTATGCTTGGCAGGAAAATGAAGCTGTTGCAAAGACCATTTTGCAGCTTTGAATGAAGGATCCCCAGGCTTGGGCAAGCTTGATTTTGTCCTTAATCTTTTGCAAATCACGATAGTTTGAGAAACTGTGGAGTAAGGAATAGAGAGCCAATGGCTGAGGCAGGACGACCTGGGTTTGAGTCCGGCTCTGATATATACCAACTGTATGACCTCCTTGGGAAGTCAACTTAACCTCTCAGTGTGCTAGGCAACTTTCTGTGACTCTTAAGTTGGAGAGAAGGTGCTGACCTGTTTTGGTAGGACTTTCTTCACCTCTTCTGGTGAAATAAGAGATGCTTATCCCTGATAATAGTTCAAATCTATATAGCACTTAAAAGTCTTATATAGCATATTTATAAAGCCCCTGTTCTCACAACCGAGTGAGGCAGACTGGTACAAATACTATGTTATTTCCCCACTTTACAGATAAAGACTCTGAAGGCACAGGAAAGTTAAATGACCTGTCCAGGGTCCCACAAGTAGCAAGTATTGGGACATGTTGACCTCAAATCTTTTGAGTTCAAGACAAGTGACCTTTGATTTTTTCAAGTTTTACTGATATCTTATTTTTTAAAATGGTAATGACACTCATTTCCTGATATACTTCCACCCAATAGGAGAACTCTTCCTTATAACAAGAACCATTATAAACCAACACAATGGTTGGGGTATTTTGTTTGTTTGGTTTTGTGTGTGTGTGTGTGTGTGTGTGTGTGTGTGTGTGTGTGTGAGACAACATTCAACATTTTGTACCCATTACACCTCACTTCTCCACTGAGGGAAAGAAAGTATGACCAGCTTTCTTTTCATTATGTTATAAAATATATTTTGGGGGGTTAGAATCAGACCTACAAGGCTTTCTGTGGTGCCAGACACCAACAATGTAATGCTAAGAATAAACTGCCCTCTGTGCAAAAGAAATGGAAAGCATGTTTGATTCTGTTTCAGAGGACCTGGGTTCAAATCCCAACTCTCCACTTTATCACCTGTGTAACCTTTGAGAAAGTCACTTAATCTCTTTATGCATGTTTCTTCAGCTGTAGAATGAGGGGCTTAGATGAGAGAACCCCGGCAGTCCCTTTTGGCTCTCCACCTATGATTCTACGCATAGCCCCCTCTCTTACCCCCTTCCTGCACTTCCCTTCCTCTAATGATTTTTCTTTTGTTGTTGCTTTTCCAAGGATTCCTTGTCTACGTTACCCTTTCAAAAACTGTAACTTCTTATAGACTATTAAGAAGAATAGAAATGACAAAAAAAACAAAAAAAAACCCAAAACCAAAAATAGAGCAATCGCCAGTTTCTTCATGACCAAAGCAACATCCTTGACTTGCTCCTCTGAAAAAGACCTGATTGGACAATTTTCCACTGGATTTTTGGAGTACCAAGGGCTTGAGGCTCACAGGTTTTGAGTCAGCAGCAGGCTACCAAACCTCCAGCTTCTCATTGGTCTGATCAGGAAAGCTTCCCCATTGGGCTGTTCTGAGGGAAAATCCCAAGGGGTGGTTTTAGACTCTGCTGTTCACTGTGACGTCCTTGGTGCAAACCTCTCCACTTCATCCTGTATCTGTCATACATTTGTTGGGCATTCGACTGCTCTAGCCCCTTGGCAGACCTTAAGAAAAAGCTCAATTTGTTTTGTTTTGTTTTTTAAACATCTCTCCTTCCAGTATGATGGCTGGCAAAGTGCCCTCTGCAGCAACACTTGCTTCAGCATGCCCAGAAAACGTTTGTATTGGTGACATTTGTATAGTGGGGGTATTTTGTCCTATTTTCTTTTCAGTGGTAAATGGAGAAGAGTGAAAGCCATGTGGGTCCTTGTGTGTGTCACTAACATAGGCACCATGGTCACTTTGCCATTCTTCAAGTCATGTCTGTGCTGGTGAAGCAAAGGAAAGGAAAATATTGGTGGAACAAGACAACTTTGTTGTTCTAGTTGTTGTTTTCTCGGGATGAATGTCAGCTGAAAAACCGAGCAATTCCTTGTGAATACATTTTAAATTTCTGTTTGCCTCCTCCCCTTCTCCCATTGCTTCTTTCTTTTCCTATTCTGCACTACTTTTTCTTATTTAAGTTGGTGGTGGGAGGAAAGAACAGGGCAGAACTAGCAGACCAGACCTTGGAGCATGGCAGTATTCTCTTGCTGGTTGTATAATCACCTGGAATGATGTATCACATGCCTTTCTCATTCATTTCTTCCCATCATTCCCCTCTTGCCGGTCTCTCCACACTCACTCCCAAATCCTATCAAATAAGCGTGTAAATGTTGGTTCTAATTTTTGTCTTTAACATAGTTAAAGTGTAGTTCTTGTTCAACAAAATTCCATTTGACTAAGAATGAGGTCTAAGTGGAATAATTTCTTATAGGGACTGGGTCTCAGCATGTCCAGAGCTTTTCAGCCTCCAACACTAAAGGTTTTTCATCTCTTTGTGGGAGGACTTTGGGGGGTCAAGGGAAAGACTAAAGGGGTATCCAGACCACAGCTGAATAATAGGATAATAATAGAATATAATAAATAATGGATAACATAATAAGAAATCACTTACATTAAAAGTGTATTTAAGGGACCAGAAGTGTTCAATAAAATATATTTAAAGATATATGCAGCTTTTCAATGATTTTAATTTAATTTTTTTTAAGAATAGTCTTGTTGGGGTAGCTAGGTGACACAGTGAATAGAGCAATAGTCCTGGAGTCAGGAGGACCTGAGTTCAAATCCTGCCTCAGACACTTAACACTGGCTGTGTAACGGTGGGCAAGTAACTTAACTCCAATTGCCTTGCCTTCCCCCCTCCAAAAAAACACAACAAAACAAAAAGAATAGGCTTGTTGAGGATGACTGAAAACTGATTGCTTTCTAGGTCCTGGGCTGCCTCCAGGACAATTGGCAGTTTGGGACTCAGAGGATGGGCTCTTGTCATAGGAACTGCCCCTTTGACTGTCCTATAAAGGTAGGACATAAATCATGTTACTCTTGGATTTTGCAGTCAGTTTTTTTTTTTTTAAAGCAATCGGTGTTAAGTAACTTGCTCAAGGTTACATGGCCAGGTGTTTCTGGGTGGGTGCTAAGTGTCTGAGGCTGGGATTCGATCCCCAGGTCATCCCGACACTGGAGCTGGTGCTCTTACTCGCTGTGCTACCTGGCTGCCCCTGCAGTCAGTTTTTTAAAAGTATAGATACAGTGGGAAGAGATACAACAGCCCCAAAATATTAAGGTGGGGGGCAAAGAATCTGACCCTCTTTGATTAGCCTCTATGATTGAACCTGCATGTTGGGGGTACTGGAGCCGTAGATTTATGGATTACAAAAACACTGATTTGTTTCATTTTGCCAACTTTTTTCCAGTTGTATTCTTAAATTTGTGGGATGATATGGTTTTGTTAGGTCTTGTCACAAACTTTCTGCAGACTTGTTTTCTCCTCTGCTATTTTTCACTGTTCTATGAACCAATGCTGCTCATGACCATCTTCATACTCTGCCATAATGTTTTATAAATATTTCTATTCTAAACCAATGGTCTCCAAAGTGGAAATTCCCAGGGGAGCCAGTGCATGATTCCAAGGGGTGTGTGGTTAATTAATCAGAGAGAGGGAGGGTAGATGCATTCCATTCTCTCAACAGCTGCTTGTGGGGCCTGGATAAGGCAGCTTCAGCCTTGAATCACGAAAGGAAAGTGGAAAAAACCATGCAGTCATTCTGACTGTGTCCTCTACAAATTTATGTTACATAATCTCAACTGGGCCCTCACTGCTGCTAGGCAATCCTATTATACCTTTCTTATCAACTCACTGTCCCATTCTCTACAGTGTCTCTTCCAAACCTCTTCATGTCTCTTGGAATCTTGGATGGCTCCCCCTCCTGATACTCTTTCAGCTGAGAACCTTGCCTAATACTTTATAGAAAAAATTCAAGCCATTTGCCATAAACTCTCTTTTCCTCATCTCCTGTCACTCAGGTGCCTTCTGCCTCTCTCTCTTCTTTCACCCCTCTCTCACATGATAAAGTGACCTTACTCCTTACCAAGGCTACTCCTCTATTTGTCCAAGTGACCCTGTTCCATCCCATCTCCTCCATCAGATTGCCCCTCTGTCATCCCCACTTTTTCACTTATTTTCAATCTCTGCTTGTCTACTGGCTCACTTCCTACTGTCTACAAACATGTCCATGTTCCCCTTACCCTGAAAAAGCCCTCACTTGATCCTTCCCTTTAATGTCCTGTTTCTCTTCTGGCCTTTGTAGTAAACTCCTGGAAAGTACAATAGATGCCTCCACTTTCCTTTTACTCTCCTCTAACCCCCTTACCATCTGGCTTCTGACCTTATTTTTACATTGATATTGCTCTCTCCAGACTCACTAGTGGGGGCACCTAGGTGGCGCATGAATAGAGCACCAGCCCAGGAATCATGAGTTCAAATCCAGCCTTAGACACTTAACACTTACTAGCCGTGTGACCTTGGGCAAGTGACTTGTCCCCAATTGCCCTGCCTCCCCACCTCCAAAAAGCAAAAACAAACAAACTTACTAGTGATCTTTTAGTTACCAAATCCAATGGCCTTTTCTCAGTCCTCCTCTTTGATTTTTCTTTAACACAGTTGATTACTCACTCTCTCCTCCTCGATATTCTCTTCTCTCTAGGTTTTTGGGACACCTCTCTCCTGGTTTCCCCCCTACCTGACTGCTCCCCCTCTATCTCCTATTCTGGATCCTCCTCTAGATCATGCTTTCTAAACACACACACACACACACACGCACACACCCCTCACTAATACCAACTCTTCTCTCCTTTCTCTGTTCCCCTCATTTGCAGTGGTATTGGTTCCTTAGGGCAGTCATAACCCAATTATAATTTAACTGCTATCATTATAGGGAGCCTACAACAGTAACTGTGCAGAAACCATTGGGAAAACTGCAGAGTACTAAACCCTTGATCACTTTGTGGCTGGGGTAGGTACCCCTTGCAGCACAGGCTCTGACTCTTGGGTGGTGATTAGTTGATAAGAGTCCCGATGGGACCCTGATGAACTGTTGGTGGAGTTGTCAACTGGTCCAACCATTCTGGAGAGCAATTTGGAATCATATCCAAAAGGATGTAAAATTGCACGTACCTTTTGACCCAGCAGTACCACTACTAGGTCTGTATCCCAAAGGGGTCAAAGAAAAAGGAAAAGAACCTATATGTGCAATAATATTTATAGCAGTTCCTTTTGTGGTGGCAAAGAATTGGAAACTGAAGGGATGCTTATCAACCGGGGAATGACTAAACAAGTTGTGGTATATGATTGTTATGGCATACTATTGTGCTATAGGAATGATGAGAGGAATAGTTTCAGAAAAACCTGGGAAGACTATTATGTGAACTGATGCAAAGTGAAGTGAACAGAACCAGGAGAACATTGCACACAGTAACAGCAATATTGCTATGATCATCAACTGTGAATGACTTAGCCATTCTGATAGATGATCCAAGACAGTTATAAAGAACTTATGATGAAAAATGCTATCCATGTCCAGAGTGAAAATTGACAAAGTCTAAGTGCAGATTGAGGCATAATTTTTTTCACTTTATTTTTTCTTTCTTTTTGCAACATGGCTAATATTACAAATGTATGCAATCTCCTCCTGTCATCTCTATCTTTTCTTCTAATGTGATGTTAACTTTGACTGATGCCTGGTCTGATGGCACACAGACAACTGAAATTCTTCCCATATCAGAAACTAATTATTTTTTGTCTGTCAAAATATAATTAATTTCTCTTTTTTTTTGGTGTGATTTTTGGTGCTCGCCATGTCCACTATCTTCTGACTCTCTTCTGGAAGAAAATAATCACTAATCAGTCCACAGTTCAAGTGCCTGCTATGTACCAGGCACTAAGAATATAGATACAACAAATTAAATAATCTCCATTTGTAAGGAACTTACATTCTTTTTTAAATTTAATTTTTTTCAATGATCAAAATTTTACTTTCTCTTCCTTCCACATCTTTCCTACTATTGAAAAAAGAAAGAACAAATCCCTCCTAATAGATATGCCCAGTCAAGCAAAATAAATCCTCTCATTGACCATGTCCAAAAAATATCTCTCATTCTGTACCCTGAGTTCATCCTCTATCTGATTGGTTGTTGAGTTGATCAGAGTTCTTAAGTCTTCCAAAGGTGTTTGTTTGCAATATTGTTGTTATTGTATAAATTATTCCCTTGGTTCTATTCATTATACTATGCGTCAGTTCATACAACTCTTCCCAAGTTTCTCCAAAATTGCCTCCATCATGATTTCCATGCACAATAATATTCCATTATGTTAATATATAATAACTCATTCACTTATTCCCCAAATGATGTGTACCTTCTTGGTTTCTAGATTGTCCCTATTACATATAATGCTGGCTCTTGATGTTATATAATTAAAATTTTATTGATGCATTTTGTTTTTATATTGCAAACATCTACACCTTCATTCTGTGAAAAAGCTCTTGCAATAAAGTAAAACATTTAAACAAAACTAACAATATAGTGATTTATTTGAAAGTGCCTTTAACATTCTACTTCTGCAGCATGCCCCTCTTTTAAAAATTTTTAATGAGTAGAAATCTATTTTTTTCTTTATCTGATACCCTATTGCAAAAAAAGAAAAGAAAAGCAAATCCTTTGTAACATATATTCATACTCAAGCAAAACAAATTCTTTCATTGACTACATACAAAAATATATGTCTCATTCTATAATCTAAATCTGTCACCTCTCTGTCAGGAGGTGGATAATATGTTTTATCATTAATTCTTTGGAATTATGGATGAGCACTGCATTGATTAGAGGTCTTACAACTTTCACAGTTTTTTATCTTTACAGTGTTATATTGTATAAATTATTATTTTCATTCTCATTTCATTATCAATTTTAAAAATCTTCAAAGTTGTTAATTTTTATAACATTGATGTTATAGTATAAATTATTCTCATCATGCTTGTTTCAATCTGCATCAGTTCATATTCATCTTTTTAATGTCCCTTTAAAATAATCTATTTCCTTATTTCTTACAAATCAATAGTTTTCCATCATATACACCTTGTTTAGCCTTTTCTTAATTGATGGGCATTACTTTTATTTCTTTCTTTTTTTTGCAGCCCCACAAAGAGCTGTTACAATTTTTTTTTTTTTGCTTTTAGGAGGGGAAAAGACAGGGTAATTGGGATTAAGTGGCTTGCCCAAGGTCATGTTATAAATATTTTTGTATTTAAAGGACCTTTGCCTTTCTCTTTTGACGTGTTTTTTGGTATGGGTCTAGTAGTGGTGTAACTGGGTCAAAGGATAGGTTCATAACTTAGGAACTTTTTGTGCATAACTTTGAATTCCTTTCTGTGATGGCCAGACCATTCACAGGTACAACAACATGTTAATGTATCTGTTTTTCCATAGCCCCTCCAATATTTATCATCCTTTTTTTGTTATTTTTAAAAATCTGATGGTCAAATTTTGATGTTCTCAGAATTGTTTTAATTTGCACTTCTCTAACTAGTAGTGATTTGGATAATTTTTTTTTCTTCCATATGGCTATAGATAGCTTGGGTTTCTTCTCTTGAGAAGTGCTTGTTCATATCCTTAGACCATTTACCAACTGGAAAATGGTGATTATTCTTATAAATTCGAATCAATTCCTTGCGTATCTTGGAGTTGAGACCTTTATCGGGGAAATTTGTTCCATCTATAGAGAATAAAATGTAAAATTAATATTCTACATAAACATATCAAATAAATATGACATAGAGGCTTGGGGTTCCAACCATCCTATAAAACTCTGGCTTCTTTTGTTTCTGAAATCTGAACTATACTTTCCAGTGTGCTTTTTGCCATCATCCCCTTGCCCTTTTGGTAGACCTGGATTCAAATCCTGCCTCAGACACTCATACACTATGTAAACCCTGGACAATCCATTTAAAGACTCTGTGGCTCCACTTCTTCCTCCATAAAATGAAGGGGCTTGACTTGATGGCTTCGAATGCCTCTTCCAGATCTAAATCTATCAATCATTGAGTCCAAAAGCATATATTGACTTGGTTGGGAGACTTTTAGGGGAAGGGAACAAACATTTATTATGTGCCAGGCACTGTGCAAAGTATATTTATAGATATTATCTTAGTTTTAAGATTTTAATAGAACCCATTTGCCAAGAGATGTTGCATATTTTTCTATAGGGACTTACTCTAATGTCTCAGTATGTGATAGAGAGGACCTTGAGCTCTCAAAGGCTATGATGGTGGACTGTAAGTTCTAACAAGTTCTAACATTCCAGAAGGACTTCAGGTTCAGTCTCAGTGAAAGACTGAGTCTTGCTGTCCAATACCAAAACAAAGAGAAGCTGGACAGCAGCAGGTTGTAACTAGGTAATAATTTTTTTTGGCCATTGAGATTCACAAGATGAAGAATAAAATGGTTCTTGGTTCTGTTCAAATTCCCTTGCATTGTCAAACTGAAAGTGATCCAGTGGCAAGAAAAAAGCTAGGGAATGCTAAAAATTACAACATTTGCAAACCGTATAAACCTTAACTTTTAATACTTTAAATATGCCAATGGCCAGTGAGTAAATTGACACAAGAATTAAACTAAATCAATATTGACATTCTCATGGTAAACAAATCAAAAGGCAAGAGGACACTGCAACTAAATGCATGGATGGCTCAAAAATTCTCCCTGGAGAGTAAAACAGAGAAGTTGGTGGGCTTGTTTTCATCAGCAGCACAGAAATAATAAGAAATGTGATCTCATGGGACAATCATATGTTGCTGGGATCATATATACTAGAACAAAAGGACTCTCATGAAGATAGTTTATGTTCCCCTTTCACTGATGATTTATTATAAGCTCACTGTAAACATAGTAACAATGTGTAATTGAAGATGTGGTAAATATTTGTTGTGTTAAACATCAATAAAACCAATTGACTTGTTTTGCAACTATTTGTATTTTGGTAAATGAAATTCAACACATAAAACATACCTAAGAAGCACTGTGGCATGGTGGATGGAAAGTTGGCCATGGAGCCAGGAAGACACGGAGCCAGGGTTCAAGTTCCACCTTTGATAAATCCTGGCTGTGTGACCCTGGGCAAGTCTCCTAATTTCTCAGCATTTTAGGCAGCTCTCTAAGAGCAGATGCTAAATTGCCCTGACAGAAGGAGCTCCCTACCATGAGCTCTTTCTACCAGTGAAATCCTTGGTACAGATCTTCTCCTTAAAACATTCATAACAGCTTGTCAGTCATATCCTCTGAGTCACCATCAGTTTCTAGAAATTTACCCTTTTATGTGCTCCCAGATAATATTCGGTTAGTGTTTTTCCTTCATTTCACATCACTCCATAAGGGACTTTTCAGATTTCTTCATAATCCTCATGCTTATTGATTTTAATTGCATTATAGTATTCTATTACATTAATGTACTGCAATTTCTTTAACCATTCTCTTATTGTTAGACATTTAGGTTGTTTCCAGGATTATTCTTGCTATTTCAAACAATTCTGCTATAAATATAATATATATATATATTTTTTAAATAGAGAGTTTTGAATAGATTGAATTGCCAGTATATATATATATATATATATATATATATATATATATATATATATAAAATCACTCTCAGGATGTACTTTCAATAATAAAATAATTGAGTCAGAAGATAGGATTAGTTTTATAACTTTTGCAAAAGAATTAACAGATTATTCTCCAAAGGAGTTCTGCTAATAATGAGTGAGTGTACCAGTTTATCTATAGCATTGCTAAGTCTTGAGTATTACTTTTTAAATTATTTTTGGCAATTCTGTGAATTTGATACTTTAAAGTTAAGTTTATATTTCCTGGGTTGTGTGTGTGTGTGTGTGTGTGGTTGAGCTTTTAAAAAACTATTAATAACAATTTCTTTCTAATTTTGTAAACTGTCTATTCACATCTTTTGGCCATCATCCATCTGTGTTACTTTCAGATATTTTTAACAGTTCCTTATAAATTTTAGATGTCAGATTATTTCTGTCATATTTGTCATAATTTTCCAATATGTTTTTTGTTGTACAGAAGTTTTTTTATTTAACTACATGAATCTTATATATATATATACATATACACGAATCTTTTATAAATATATTTGGTGAAATGTTTACAATCTCTATTCTGTTGCCTTGTTCCATATCCCTATCATTTTCCTTGATACCATAGAGTTTTGATGAAAATAGCTTTATAATAGATTTTAAAGTGAAAAGTTATCTACCCTCAGTAACTGTGAAAAATTGTGCCTCTTGATATCCTTTGTCATTTGTTTACCCACATAAACTTCATTTTTATTCTATCTACTTTGTGAAGAAATTGATAATTTAGCTTTTTGTTCAGTTGTTTCAGTCATGTCTTACTCTTTGTGACCTCATCTGGGGTTTTCTTGGCAAAGATACTAAAATGGTTTGCCATGTCCTTCTCCAACTCATTTTACAGATGAGGAAACTGAGACAAACAGGGTTAAGTGACTTGCCAAAGGTCATGCAACTAGTAAGTGTCCAAGGCCAGATTTGAACTCAGGAAGATGTCTTCCTGACTCCAATCTCAGCACTCTATTCCCTGCACCACCTATCTGTAAATAATCTATTTCATTTAAGTTTTCTAACTTGACACCATATAGCTATAATATTTACTGATATTCTCAATTTTTATATTTGCAAGTATCTTTTTAATTTCTCATTTTATTGATTTTTCTTTTTCTGATTACATTAATATTTTATGAATTTTATGTACCTTTTCACAAAGGCTTTTGGTTTTATTAATTGATTTATTTCTTTTTCTGTTCTATTAATTTTTGTGCTTAATATTATCTCTTTTGAAACTTTCCTCTGAACTATAGCTTAATTCTTTTTTTTATTATCTTTAGGTTTAATTTTAACTTAATTCTTTTTTTTACTGTCTTTAGGGTTTAATTTTTTTCCTTTTTCTTTCTTATTAATATAGACATTCAATTATATATAATTGCCTGTAAGTAATTCTGGAAACATCTCATAGATTTTGACATATGGAATTATTGCTATTCTTATCTTCTAAATATTATATCACTTTATTTTTGATGTCATATAACCTAATTATTGTATAGTAGATTGTCTTTAAGTTTCCATATAGTTTTATAACTTTTGCTCATGTTTATAACATCATTAAATCTCCATGTTTAGAAGGAATCACAGTGGTCATTTTTTTAATCCATACCTAAACAAGAATCTCCTCTACAAATTTACAAGTTGTCATTCAACCTTGGCTTGAAGATTTCCCACAAGGATGGAAACTGCTGCCCCTCAAGGCAATATCATTCCACTTTTGGGCAGGTCTAATTTTTAGGGAGTTCTTCCTTTTGCTTGCGACTGGTTCTTCCCTCTGTGGTCAGGATTGGTCCTTGTAATTAATCTGAGTCAGGCAGCATTTTAATGTTGCTTTCATTTCACTGTTATAGTCATTGTGTACATTGTCCCCTTGCTTCATTGTCCCTATTTTGCATCAAATTCATAAAAATCTCCCCATGTTTCTCTATATTCCTCATATTTATATTTCTAATGGTGCAATAACATGCCTTTACTTTTGCATACCACAGTTTAAGTGTAATTTCCTCTTTGGGCAGCTAAGTGGTGTAGTAGATAGAGCACTGGCCCTGGAGTCAGGAGGACCTAAGTTCAAATCCAGCCTCAGATACTTACTACTTGTGTGACCCTGGGCAAGTCACTGGTTGCCTCAATTCCTCATCTGTAAAATGAACTAGAGAAGGAAATGGCAAACCACTCCAGTATCTTTGCCAAGAAAACCCCAAATGGGATCATGAAGAGTCTGACATAACTGAAATGATTAAACAAATTTCCTTTTTATTTTTATTATTTCCCTTTTAGATCTTGTCTGATTCTCTACATCTGGATTTATTGTGTTGTCTTAGCAACTTGTTCTCTGATTGCACCCTAACCTGTACCCATGCATACCCTCTTACCAATATGAATTATTATTATTCCCTCCTCATAGCTATAACTCCATAGAAACTGAGTTTTGGCCAAAGTATAAATTTTAATGAAGCATAGAGGATTGGTAGTTACCTCTATCTCTGCACTATTTTCTTTTTTATCTTTTCTTTTTTTTTTAATCTCTGTGACTAGCTTGAGTCAACATTAGTTAGAATTAATGGATAACGGGAACAAAGACAATTATTTTTGGCAACCTTTTTGCTGTCCCCTTTACTTGAGTTTCACAATAATAAAAATGTTGATTATTTTCTTTTTAAAAGTTTTTTTTAATACTATCAAAATAACCAATCCTAAAAATAGAAAAAGCTAAAACAATGCAATAGTTTATTTTATTGTGACCACTCCCCACTCACATGTTCATGAGAGTGAATGCATTCTCAAGAAACACAATGCTGACAGCCTTTGTGGATATGCAAGATATGAAAAGGGATCCAGAAGGTGCACCAAGTCTGGCCTGTTTGTTGTTTCAGAGAAGGCAGCACCCAAGCCCACAACCAGTAGCAAACTGGAAAACTAATTGTTGGTGGCAGCAACAAAAAAGAAGAAACATTTCCTTGAGTTCCATACTAAATCAAGAATTTTCTGGAAGTCATTGGTGCCCAAAACTAAACTCAAAAATCCAAATGTGGGGGGCAGCTAGGTGGCGCAGTGAATAGAGCACTGGCCCTGGATTCAGGAGGACCTGAGTTCAAATGTGGCCTCAGACACTTAACACAAAAAACTAACCATGTGACCTTGGGCAAGTCACTTAACCCCGATTGCCCTGCCCTTCCCCCTCCAAAAAGAAAAAAAAATCAAATGTGATCCAGGGCAGAATACAGTCCCTAGTCCTGGATGCTCTGCTTCTTTTGATGCAAACTCTATGAGAGTATTTTTTTTTTGTCAGTTACATAAAAGAAGCCATAAGGGGCTACCATGATCTATGACAATGAATGGTTGGGACCAATTACTTCTCTGTCAACTACGTTCTCCTAGTAATAATTCTTGATCTGTGCCTCCTTACAAACTTCATAATACATTACTATGTTCCTGCACACTATTTAATTCTTCATCCATTTTTGTTAAATAAATATCCATTGAGCACCTACTAGGTACAAATCATACTCATGGATATATAGTTCACCAGGAGAGATGGTAGACCTAAAAACAATTAAAAGGCAATGCATTCTGTGATAGGTGCCTCATGAGGACATTAGTTTAGGACCAGGATAATTAAAAAGCAGGTACAGGATGAGACCTAGGTGTCCAATGACCTAATAAGCTGTGTAATGTTTGCGGTAGTGAGGTTGACGATCTGGAGCTCAGCTTTTCACTCTCAAGCAAATGGGTTAGACCAGACAACCTCTAAGGTCCATTTACAAGCTGCAAAGATCTTTGCAATCACTTGCTGATTTGTTTTTCAGTTGTATCTGACTTTCCATGACCCCATTTATGGTTTTCTTGGCCAAGATGCTGGAGTGGTTTGCCATTTCCTTCTCCAGCTCATTTTACAGATGAGGAACTGAGGCAACCAGGGTTTAGTGACTTGCTCACAATCAAACAGCTAGTGTCTGAGGCTGGATTTAACTTCATGAAGTGGAGTCTTCCTGGCTCCAGGCCCAACACTCTATATACTCTGCCACCTAGCTTCAGTCACCTTCCCTTGGCAATCACTTATCAAACGACAAATATTTATTGAGTGCCTACTGGTGGGGATAGGAAAGAGGCAAAAGACAATTCCTACCCTCAAAGAGCTTACAATCTAATGGGGTGGAGGCAATTCTTTTTTAATGCCCCCCCCCCCCATTGTATACTTCTTTACCAAAGGCAACTAAGTAGCATGGTGGATAGAGTACTGGAATTGGAGTCAGGAAGACCTAAATTTCAATCCTGTCTTAACTAGCTTTGAGTAAATCATTCATTCTCTTTGACCCAGGTTTCCTAATCTGCAAAATGGGGATAATAATACCATCAACCTCACAGTGCAGTTGTCAGGATCAGATAATATATGTAAAGCACTTTGTAAACCTTAAAACACTAGGTAAATGTTAGCAAACAACAATAGTAATTATTCCCTATGACTACCGTGGGACTTTGGGTGTCAGCCAAGGGCATCTCACAGTAAATTCACTTTTAAATACCACTTTACATTTTGCAAAGCATCCCTCCACAACAGTCCTTGGAGATAGCTAGTAGATATTACCCCTATTCTGCAAGAGTTTGTATCGGGGGAGAGTCTGTGACGATTGTCTACCGTAGGCACTGCTCATTTCCCACCTTGATGACATCTTCTCTCTCTGATCCTCTGATGATTCTGGGCATCAAGCCCCCCAGGCCAGAACTCTGTGAAGGAGCTTCAGAAAACATCCCTAGGAGAGGATACTATGGGAATACGGGAGAGAGCAGCTCAGGGAAAAGAAATTATATCCTTCACTCAAAATCTCATAAAAGTGGATGTTGAAAACTATCTTTATATGTAATTGGAAAAAATAAAATACTATTAAGTGGAGGAAAAAAGAAATTGCTGCCACCTGGGGCAAAGCCTCAATTACCCTATGTTAGTTCTGGCTTAAGTCTAGAGATTAAGAAATTTTAAACTTATAAGGGAAAAAGTTGGGTGAGGGGGCATTAATGTACAATAAAGAAAATTTCATTTGAAAATATCAATTCTCCCACTTTAATAAAATATCCAGTAGTTTAATTTCCCAAAGGGAATACAGAAACTGATTTATATTCTACATTTCTGTGGCATTCTTGAGATGTTAGAGCAATGAATTTCATTATAATAGTCTCTGGAAAATATTTCAATAAAGCAAGAAGCTTCCCTTAGAAGAAAAATGCACATAGTAGATAATTCAAAGGATATTTGGCTATGAACATTTTCTAAGGGTAATTTTGGACAATTTATTCTTTTCTTCATTATATTATTTGCTTTCATTCCCACTGTAATTATATTCAGATCTGACTCAGCTTCTAAGTAACCAAAATGTTTTTAAAAAATCTTTTGCACTGAACAAGAATCAAAACTTTGAAAAACATACTCAATCACCTCTCAGGTAAGGAATAATGGAAAACTCTTACTCCCAAAGTGGTTTCTGACATAAACTATTCAAATAATTTTTTAAAGTTTTATTGGCACACAGCCATTTCTGAATATGCCTTTTCCTCATCCTGTTCCTACTCAGTCCAATGAGCCTTCTCTTTTAAATAAGGATGGAGGAGGGGGGGGGGAGGGAAGCAGTTTAGTAACATCTACCAACATATATTGGCTGTCTGATAGGGCCTGCAAGCATTCCACACCCCAAATCCCTCATCTCTCCAAACAAAGGGAAAAGCTGCATTTCCTCACCTCTTCTCGGGGGCCAAACTTGGTCATCATAATTACATAGCATCCAGTATTGTTCTTTTCATTTACATTGCTATGAACTTGAATGATTTCTGAAAAGAGGTAGAATCCCTAAAGAAACAATTGAGACAGTGGCACAATGTCTTAAAGTTTAGTCAGATTTTTATAGGTTTTTGTTGTTATTGTTCCTTCAGGCTTATAATGCTTCTGCCTCATCTTGATTTAAAGTTTTCTGAGCAACCTGGATAAAACCCTTAACTTCTCTGAGCCTCAATTTTCTTATCTTTATAATGAGAGGATTGGTCTAGCATGAAAATTTTATGATTCTTTCTTAGCTAACCTATCATTTTCTTGCTTTAGAACCTAGAAAAATTTTCTCTGATTTCTAAGGTTGCATACAGAGTCTGGTCTCAAAGACTCTTCCCCCATTAACCTCTCCTAATCCACCTCTCCTTACTCCCTAATATATTCATTCCTTTCCAGCCAAGCTATTTCTTGTCATGTTCCACATGTGACATTTATTTTCACTGAAGTATCTTTACACACAATATTTCCTCTGGTAGGAATTCTTTGTGCCCGCCTTTCTGCCAATCCACACTTCTTTTTTTTTTGCTTTTTGGAGAGCAATTGGGTTTAAGTGACTTGCCCAAGATCACATGGCTAGTTTTTGTTTAAGTGTCTGAGACTGGATCCAAACCCAGGTCCTCCTGACTCCAGGGCTGGTGCTCTATTCACTGTGCCATCTAGCCGCCCCCAAGCCACACTTAAAAACCTACCTCCTTCAAAACCTACTTTCAAACTCATTTCCTCTAGAAAATACTATTGGAGGTAATAGGGTCACTTAGGTGACTGTGGACAGAGCACTGACCCTGGAATCAGGAAAACATGAGTTTAAATTTGACCTCAGATATTTAGAAGCTATGTGATCTTGGCCAAGTCATTTAACCCTGTTTGTCTTAGTTCCTCATCTGTAAAATAAACTGGAGAAGGAAATGGCAAACCACTCCCATATCTTCACCAAGAAAGCCCCAAATGGGATCATGGAGAGTCAGACATTGAAAACAATTAAATGGCATCTGAAATGGAGGTAATACCACCTAAACTTGTCTATTCCTTTCCTTTAGGCCTCCTCAGGCCTTCTGTACTTGTCAGCCTCTGTTACCGAATTCAGACTTACACCTGAAATTTTGCTTTTAAATAAAGTGGGTCAGGATAAGAATAATAATGTAAGGCTTGCAAATGCTTCTTGTATATCTTCCCATTGCTCTTATTTAACAGCCTTGTAGATTGTGTTGTTACCCCCACTTTAGAGATGGGGAAACAGACTAAGCCTGGATGGAGGCAAGACTCCAGAGGGCGAGCTGTGGTCTTGCTTTGCTTCTCTCTCTAGTTTTATTTGACCTTTGACTCGGAAGAGGCTGAACTACATTATCTCTAGGGACCCCTCTTCACTCTAAGATTCTATATCCTATATGACTTACTGATGGAATGGACTTATTCCTCTCATCATCCATGAGAATATTGAACCCTGAGGTGGAAGGATAGACTCCTTCCGACAAATGATAAGGGTGACTACCTTCGTGCAGTTCGGGTGCTGAGCCCCTTTGGCAGTCTGGTTTCAGCCCATGGACCCCTTATGGGACTAAGGTAAAATATGCAAAACAAGACACAAGACTGACTACAAAGGAAATCAAAGATTAGTGAAAATAAAGATATCACTGATTTTTGCCGTCCGAGCTCACGGACCCCCTGAAATCTGTCCGTGGACCTAAGGTGAAGAATCCCACCTCTAGTTCCAAGTCCGAAAAGGGTTTTCTTCGTAATTAATTATACTCTGGATAAGCCCTTATAATAATAAAGAAAATATGTTTGCTCTATATAAGGTGCCGGATGCCAGCACCTAATCAGGTCTCCAGGATCTCCAGTCAAACCCATCTGAAGGCGCACAGAGCACCACATTCCTGCAGAGCCGCTCCTCTGTCCAAGGTCCCTCTGGGGCGCGTCTCTAGCAAAGCTCGCTGAAGCTCCCCCTTCCCGTTCTGTGACCTCTGAGCTGCCCAGCCAGACTTGGGGAATGCATTTTCTTCCCCCGTCCCCTAGTCCAGCCTGAGTGGGAGCCAGGAAACCTGGGGTGGAGGTGACAAAGAAGATCCCTACCTCCCTTCCCCAAATTCCACCCCACTCCTGGGTCCTCCCTTTCCTAATACTCCTATATTCTCCGTATTACTCTCAAGTCTCTACGCCCATTCCGCGCCCCGCATCCCCAAGTTCCTGGTGTACCAGTCCCTCCTAACAGTTTTCTTTGGCCATGTGGGTCCTTCTGGCCCTGGGGGCCCTGCAGCTCCCCCTCTCCACTCCCAGCCCTTAGTGCTCCCTCCCTATTCTAATCCTCCCTGTGACCTCCAGCTCGCCCACCACTCCAGCCTTCCATCCTTACCATCTTCCCCTCCCTCCCCTTCTCTTCCCCGCCCCCCTCTCCCCTTCCGCAGCACTCCAGCCCCATTGCACTTCTCAGGTCCTCCCCCCTGGCTGCCTCCCCCGTCGCCTTGGCGCCTCTTCTCTCCACCCTCCTCTTTTCTCTCTCCTCCCTCATTTTTCTCTCCCTCCCCCTCCCTTCCCAAGCTGAGTAACTCTAGGGGTGATGCTGCTATGCTGATGCTGCGGAAGAGTGAAGCGGGGAGGGACTTTTCTCACTGCTGAGGATCCTGGTCGGGAGAGGAGCTGAACACGCCACCGCTGTGCCTGAGCTGCAGAAGCGCTCCTCTCCATCCCTCCCCTCCTCAGCCCCTGCTCCCACCCCGGAGGGAGGGAGGGAGAGGGAGGGTCTCTGTCCAGTCCTGGCTCGGTTTTGCCCCTGTCCTGGTAACGGAAGTGCCAGGCGCCTTTTAGCAGAGGGGCGGGGGCACCGGAGTGGGAGGGGGGCATGGAGCCTGTCCGGGAGCCCCCCAGGAGGAGCCGGCCCCCTCCACCACCCGCTCCAGCCGCGTCGGCTGCTTTGCCAAGAGTACTGTCTCCTGGGGACGGGGAGGGCCGGGGCCAGGAGGTGCTTCTGAGAAGATCAGGATCCGGGTACGAGGGCAGTACGAGCTGGAAGGCGGCCTTGGAGGGTAAGCAAGTAACATCCTCCTTCCTCCTCCATGGTTGCTGCCTCCCTAGAGAATCCTGTCCTCTTCTCAGTGTCCCTAGCTAGGACATCCTCTGCTGGGGTCTTATCCTTTCTGACCAGTGTATGACTCCGTCACACCCTCCTGCCTCTTCCAGACTCCCCCACCCCCCACTCCCTGGTAAAATCTAATCAGCCTGGGTAGGGACAGTAAGGGTCCACTGGTTCTCCTTCCTTCCAGAGCCACAATTATCAGAGTTACCTTGGTCTTTTATTCTTAGAGGTTGGGGCTTGGGCGTGGGAAAATTCAGATTTAGAATAGAGCAAATGCCATTCCGTGGAAAAGAGCCCTGTTCTGGCATTCAAAAGACCTGAATTCTCACCTTGGCCTTGCATATTAACTCATAATGTGACCTTGCATGAGTAACTTGATGCTTTGGGACATGGCTTTCCTCACACATAAGGTGGAAAATATTACACCTACCTACCAACCTCACAGGGATGTTGTCAAGATAAAATGAAATTGTAGATACAAGCACACTTGGGGAAAATAAGTAACAAAACATGAGTATCCTTATGAAATGAATCACTCTCACCCAGTAAAAATGAAGATAAAATAATCTGGATAGTGAAGAGGAAGCCAGTATCCCACACATACATCCCTCCCCTGATAAATGTTTCATACTTTTTCAAAGTCAGCTTTCCTCAAAGACTTAACCTACTTCTGAGTACCCCACATAACTTAGAGGAGAGAAATCAACCTGTCATGTTATGTTAGATAGATATTAGACTTTTGATTTAATTTATATAAGAAACTCCCTCTCCCAGGACAGCTCCACTTCTTATAGTCTTGGAAAGTTGCTTGGGACACGGAGAGACAAGTGACTTGCCATAATCAATGTGTATCTGAGAGAAGAATTGAACCTTGGTTGTCCTTGCTCTAAAGATAGCACCCTGTCTACTCCACCACACTTCCTTGACAAATCTGGATTTAGGCAATGCTTATGCCAAGACTGAAGGGGTAGAGGGGACTTCCTGAAGGGGCGGTGGTGATGTAAGATTGGAATCAGAACCCCGGATGGTGACTTTGCAGAGGCGGCATTGAAGATAAAAAGATAATATGGCGGTTGTTTTAGAAAAGTTGTGGTTTGAGAAAGCAGACTAAGGGAGAGGGCAGGAGAGAAGAAGGAACTGAAGGGAAGGTGAAGAACCCTCTCTTGAACTTGTATCCCAGGGTTATGTCAGGATCTGCCTTATCTAAGATTCGGCACTCTGGCCTAAACTACTCAGGTTGACTGATTTACCCATCTTGTATCTGTCTCCTAGCCCTTTCCCCACTAGATGTTGCCTCCTTTCCACTATCATATCCCCCAGAGCAGAGTAGTCTACACCCAGGGATATTCAGAAATACTTGTTTACTGACAGTTGACTAACTTCCAGCAAGTTTGCCTTACCCAAAAGGAAAGTGCAAAAATGGAGTTATTTCTGGTTCTTGAGCTCTCTCAAAGCCCACTCTGCCTTGTGGGCATAATTATTTTCCATAGACTTTTACCTCATGGCAATCTACCTTCTGGGTGCCCAGGATGGTAAGACAGATGTCTTGTCACAACAGGATATGTTACATAGTGCTGAGAAGGCAGAGCAGGATTCCTGTCAACCTTTGTTGACTTCAAATATGTCATGGTAAGGTCCACTACAGCCCTTGCTGAACCTCATCAAGGCCCATGAGCCAACATCTCACTGGATTTCATCACTGTCCTTTCTTCTTTCTTCAGAGGAAAAAAAATATTGGGTACTTTGACTAAGATGGTGCACTTTATTCCCATCCAAGACTTACCTGGTGCCTCTCAAGGAGTCCAACTGGCCTTGGACCATCTTTCACTTTGATAGCTTTTCCACAAGCATTACCTCTGATTGTGACTCTAAATTTATCTCCCAATTCTGGCAGGCATTCCTCTCATACTTCTACATCCAACCACAGCTTTCCTCTGCCTGTAAACCACAGTCCAATGGAGAAACAGAAAGGATAAAGCATGCCATCAAATCATACCTTTGATGTTTTCTGATGTTGATGGGGGCCATTCTTGTTCATGGTCAGATTTTCATATGGTAATGTCCAGCATACATCCTTTCCTCAGTATATATTCTGCATGAATTATGAACAGCACTCACAAACATATTCTATTGGACTTTCCTGGTCATGTATCAGAGAACCATGTAGAGAGTTTGAAGAAATTTTAAAAGAGATTTTCTAATTCTAGCTTCTTTCTATAACATCCCTGACAAATTTTCCTCTGGCTTAGACTCACAAACTCTAGTGATGGAGGCCAAGGAGAAAAAAAAAAAAAGAACAGGGAAATTACTGGTGCTGGAAGGAATCTAGCTTTTTGTCAGGGAACATATGGACCACCACTGAAACAAATGACCCTCTGTTACTTAGCACTAAGGCTCCTGTCCCATCCTCTACTATATCCCCTCAATGCATGTAAATTATCACTTCAGTCACCCTGAAGATCTGCCCAGTTCTTTGTCTCAAAGATAGCTCTTATCCGATCAATTTTCTGGTTTGCCCAGGGCCTTAAGGATCCTGTGTGCTAAAAAAGCATAGGGTCATTGCTACTCTTTTGGGGACTAGAAGGGTAATGGTCCTGATGGTCATTCTTGTGACTCTGTAGACCATGCCCATGTCTGTATCTGTTATCAGGTCTAGTTTGGCCAACCCCTACAGTGTCAACATGATGCTCTTAGCTGATGAGGAGGGGAACTCACTCAGAGTCTGTGCTTTTTTCTTACCCCACTTTGACCATTCCAAACAAGTTAACTAGTTAACTTTTTCTCTCTTCCTATTTGGAGAAAGGCCATGGTCTGATCTTATCTTGGGATTATCTTCTCAAGCAGAAAAATTTCCCATCTGAAGTACAATTGACCCTATTTTTAAGGTTTCTTTGTTGCTGTTGTTCATACTGGACACCATGACAAGTTGGCAAGCATTTGACCCCCTGCCTTGCCTTACCTTTAGGTGCCTTGTACTCTCTCACATCACCAATCCATTCTCTTATAAGCTATAGTAAGGATAAGGGTATCTTTACTGCAGAAGCCAGAGGCTGCTTCTGTACACTGGTTATAGCTCTGACTTCTCTCTCTTTTTTTCTCAGATTATATCTTTCAGTCAAATATCTATAATTTTCTTTGTGTTTTTGTTCAGGGCTATAAACCATTCCTTGTTTGGATAGTCACAGGAAGTCAGAAATGAAAGGGAAAAGGGATTGAGGAACCATTCCTTTGTTGTCATTAGACAAACAATCTAAGATTAAGAACAGGAGAGACCAAAAATAAAGCTGATAGGACCAGAGGTGGGGGTGGTAGTGTCTAAACGAGAATCACGTCACCAAGATCATGAATCAAAATGAGGTCTAAAAAAGGACTGAGGAAGGATGAGGTCTGGGATTCGAGCTACCCATTGTTCAGTACTAGGCAAAGAATAAGGTGCCAAGTTATTTCAATTTGCCATAGTTGGTTTATTTCTTGGGTTGCAATGGAGAAGAGCATTGTGGGCATGAACGAGCTATAACATGTAATAACTGAGGGTCCCCAGAGAAGAACAAGAGTTAAAAGATGTCATTGAGGAATTGTATGACAGGAAGAGAAAATGAGTTGTTATGTGGCAAGACCAAGGGATGAAAGACGGAAAAGCCAGAGTTACCATGGTGCCCCTGTGGTGTTTGGAGATAGCAAGGATAGTCTCCTGCCCATTGGATTGCACCAGTATTGGGAGAACACGGTCAAGAGTTGCACAGGATAGGCAGGGATGAATGGGTTTCGATTTGCATCACTGTAATTGATGAGATCATGGTCCATTTGAGTATTTGAGACCACTCAGTCTGGCACAGGATTTATTTAGAAATATACATGCTCCAATTTCTTTGGAAGAACCTTCAACTGAAGGGCTCCTCCTACCACCGTCCACACCATTCTCTGTGACAATAAACCAGAAAGTCCGCGTTGTGCCCATCAGTATTCCCTTCCCTCTAACCCCTTATGTTTGATCCAATATTTATCAGCCACAGAACTTGTGTCTTGCCTTGATCTAGGCTATGGGGAAGAAGTAGAAGAGACATTTATTTTCTCTTCTCCACTCTCAGGTGCCTCTTCCTTTGCCCCTTCTGTGGTCCTTATTTTATGGAGGCAATGTGGCTAAGTGGACAGAATTCTGGACCTGAAGTCAGGAAGATCAGGGTTCAAGTCCTGCTTCTGAAACTTACTAGTTGTATGACCTTGGGCAAGTCACTTAACTTCTCTGAGACTTAGTTTTCTCATCTGTAACATGGAGATAGTAATACCTATAGTTCATAGCTCACAGAATGTTGCTTTGGAAACTTTAAAGTGCTACCTAAGAATTAAGTATTATTATTATTATTACAACATACCTAACCAAAATATTTTTTCTTTTCTTTTTTTTTTTGGAGGGCAATTGGGATTAAGTGACTTGCCCAAGGTCACACAGCTAGTGTTTGTGTTGTGTCTGAGTCCAGATTTGAACTCAGGTCTTCCTGACTCCAAGGCCGGTGCTCTATTCACTGTGCCACCTAGCCACCCCCTACCCAAAATTTTTACAAGGGTCCTGGTTGAAGACTATCCTGCCAGACAGGACGTTGATGTGAACGAGGTGAGTGTCCTCCCTGTTCCCACAGATGCTAGGTGGCACAGTGGACAGAGCATTGGACTTGGAGTCTAGAAGACCTAAATTCAAATTTAGCCTGAGATGCTTACTAGTTGTGTGACCCTAAGCAAGCCATTTAGCCATTATCTGCCTTGGTTTCCTCATCTGTAAAATAGGATAAAATTATGAGGATAAAATGAGATAATACTTGGAAAGTCCTTTGCTAACCTTAAAGTATTAGATAAATGCTAGCTATTATTGTTATTACTATTACTGTTACTATCCAGGTTCTAGAGACCATACCCTGGTGGAGGGAGGGATGGGTGATGGTGTGGGCACCATGCCTGGGACATAAATCAAATAAAGAGGAATGCCCCTATTGGGCATTAGGTCTGCCACTTTTCTCAGACCATGTTCTTTCTTAATTTAACCTTCCAACAGACTAATTTATTGGGTCATTGGTTCCCTGAAGGAGGCACCACACCCTGGTCTCTCACAATCTTTTCAAAGCTTTAATATAGTGTGTTAGTGAAGAGTGAGACAGGGCTAGGAAACACATGACAAAAACACTCTAAAAAGAGAGCTTCTCTGAAGTGGAGAATTGATTGAGGCCCCAGCTTTCCTTGATCTTGTCCAAAGTTTAGGCTGCTTTCCTTGAATGGTTCAGTCTATTTTATGCATGGCTAGGAGGAGAGGGAGGGGTGCATGTATTTCTCTAGAGCTTGTAGAAATGAAAAGCTAGGCAAAGAAGATCTTGCTCCAATGAACTCCAATTGCCTGCCATGTTCTTTTGGATTTGTAGAATTCGAGAAAGGAAAGGGAATTTACAAATCCTCTATTTCAAACCCCTCATATTACAGATGAGGAAACTGAGATACAGCTAGGTGCAGAGACTTGTCCACTAGACTTAAGGCTTTTTGAATGCTTGTTAATTGATTATTGATAGTGGAACCAGGTCTTAAAACCAGGTAGTCTGACGGCTGGCCTGTGCAGTATGCTTTTCACTGCCACCTGATTTTGGTGTGTGTGGGGGTCCTTACTTGGGCCTTCATGGGTATAGGGAAATCTTATTGTGGAAGCTTCCTCCACCAATGTAGGACCAGCATCTGCCCTGCAACTTAAAGTCTTAGAGCACTGACTGTGACGTTAAATGTTTTGCTTGTGGGCATGCAGCTACTATTTGTCAAAGGCAGGATTTTTAAATTCAAGATTTCTCGATTCCAAAGCCAGCCCTCTGTCTACTGTGCCATACTGCTTCCTGACACCATACTGAATATTGTTCCACTAGCTGGTGGGCCCTCAGGCGTATCTGGCTATCTTTCTGTTGTACATATTTTTTTTTGTTATGATGATATTTACTGTAGACCAAGGGGCAAAATATTTTTTTTTAATAAAAGACCAGTAGTAAAACATTACCTGAGGCCCACATAAGTAGAAAGGATCTCAATTTAGTTGTATTTTAAATGTATAAAAATATCCTTTATATCTTTTTATATCAATGTCAAGAAGCATTTAAACAAATGCAACAAAGAATAATATATATGTATATGTGTATACACACATACAAATGCACACATATATGTATTATACTTAAGACCTATGTTCAAATCCAATCTCAGATATTTACTAGCTATGTGACCTTGGGCAAGTCATTTATCTTCTGTTTACCTCAGTTTCCTCATCTGTAAAATGGGATAATAATAGCATCACTAACCATAGCACTATGGTTAGTGAAGGATCATTGAGAGAGAGAGAGAGAGAGAGAGATGTTTGTAAAGTGTTTTTAGACAGTATCTGGAAGGTAGCAGATGATGTATTGTTGTTGTTCATTTCCTTCTCTAGCTCATTTTACAGATGAGGAAACTGAGGCAAAAAGGGTTAAGTGACTTGCCCAGGGTCACACAGCTAGTAAGTGTCTGAGACTGGATTGGAACTCAAGAAGATGAGTCTTCCTGAGTAGTGGCCTAGCAGTCTATCCATTGTGGCACCTAGCTGTCTAGATGATATATAAATATTGCTATTATAATAGTAAATACAGCAAGATATGCAAAGGGAGGTATAGACACAGCAAGAGAAACACACACAAAAAGGGAGGGGGGAAAGGAAAGGAGAGAGAGAGAGAGAGAGAGAGAGAGAGAGAGAGAGAGAGAGAGAGAGAGATTTTTCCTGGGGCAACATCCCCATCTTGTGTTCTTTTAGGATAGTGCTATTGTGATTTAATGCAGGCCCTAAACAAATGTGTTTAGAGAATTCATCACTTTAGCAGAGCCAAGATAGATACTTGAGTATTTGATTTCAGAGAGCTTGTCCAAGATTTGAAAGGTTAAAAAGTTGTTTCCTTTAACAGAGAACAAATTGTATGAACCCAAACGATTTGAGATCAGAAGCGGACCTCCGACGGGGTGCCAGAAAGCTTGGGTACCCTTCCTCCTCTGCTCCCCAGCCCCCTCCAAGCACGCTTGGTTCCCAGGGTCGCCTTCTCACTGGGGGAACTTCCTTGTGACCTGAGGGCCAATGCCATGTGGTACACCTCGCATGGTCGGACCAAATGGCATCTAAGATTTCTTCTAGCTCAAAATATGTGATGCTACGGTTAGTGAAGGATCATTAAGGGGATGAAAGGAAGCAAAGTGTGAGTTAAATGCCAGCAGTAAATTCAGCCCCAGATCCTCCTCACTGTGGCCCCTGAGTCCTTCTCTACTGTCATCCTACATCTCTTTGTCTCACATTTTTCGGTCCTTAATGTGCTCACCGAAGCCCAGTTTATTCCCAAAGACTCCAGTATTGCTTGGCCCCCTCTGCCCAGGGCTGGCCACAGGATCTCACCACGGTTACTTTCAGACTGTCTCTCTGACATCATCACTCAACAACTACCTATTGTCCTCTACAGTTAAGGCCATTGTCTCCAGCAGCAGCTGGAGTCTGGGAGACCCAAGCTCACACATTGTCTCAGACACTCACTCTGTGTAACTTTGGGCAAGCCACTCCCCACCTCCTTTCTCTTCTGTGAAGTGAGGACAACAGCAATCACTGCACTTACTTCACCAGGCTGCCTCACTGGGTGACGACCAAATAACATAATATTTATAAGGTGCTGGGCAAACCCCTGAGGAGCTATGTAAATGTTAGGTTGTTTTAATTCCTGTCTGGTTCATTGCTGCTCTCTCCATTCCACCTTCTGGTCACTCCCCTTCCTCTTTAGTAAGGTGAATATTTAGCTCACAGTCTTCTCTGTCCCAACCCTTGTTCTCCTTCAATACCCTGGCCTCCATGTTCCTCAGCCTCCTCAACTCCCAAGACCTCGGTTTCTGGCCTACCTCAATCATTGTTGTTGTTGGGTGCTCTCCATTTTCTTTTCTTTTTGTTTTTTGCTTTTTGGAGGGAAATTGGGGTTAACTGACTTGCCCAAAGTCACACGGCTAGTAAGTGTTAAGTGTCAGAGGTCGGATTTGAACTCAGGTCCTCCTGACTCCAGGACCGGTGCTCTACTCACTGCACCACCTAGCTGCCCCATAGTTCTCCATTTTCAAAGAAAACCAAACATCTCCGGTGATGCCTTGGATTTAAGTGAGGCTGAGTTGCACAAAGTCATCAGCCTCACTAAGCCTGCTTAGGCTGAATGGCCTTTGTGGCCATTGGAACAAATTGTTCTCTTTCACCCATTGCACTGGGGAAAGTCTTCACGTGCTTGGGCTGGACATTCCTCTAATTCACCAACAAGTTTGAAGCTTGTCAGTTACTCTCAAGCCTGTCTGCCGAGATGGTTTACCAGGGTGTGGCTCCCGTGCATTGAAACGGGCATATCTTAGGGCTCACCCAGACCCAAGTCAGTTAGTCCCAGGTGCTGGATTTCCTCATTGGGACAGCTCTGGTTGGGACAGCAAAGGGCGAGGAGTGAAAAGGTTTTGCTGCCAGGGAATTGTTTCCCAAGGGCCATTTTAGAGCGATAGAAAGTAGAATGAAGGTGGAGGCAGGGCTCTTAGGAGGGTTTCAGAGGTTAGGAGAGAATGCATTCCAGACACAGGGGGACCATCCTGATCAAAGGCACAGAATGGGAGATGGCATGAGGAAGAGCTAGCAGGCCAGTTTGAGTAGAATGGGGAATGTATGAAGGGGAGTCATATCAAATAAGAATGTGAATATAGGTGGGAACCATATCGGGGAAGGCTGTAGATATCTTTCTGACTGAGGATTTTGTATGTTATCCTAGAGCAAGAACTCTCATCAGGGGTCAGTACATTTGTTTTAAAAAATATTTTTGTAGCTATACTTCACTATAATTGATTTCTTTTGTAATCCTATATATTTTAAGTATTTGAGAGCATGATTCTAAAAAGGGCTCTCTAGGTTTCACCCAGCTATCAAAGGGGATCATGGTACAAAAAACGTATTGCTTGCATGGTCATGATTGGATCTGTGCTTTGGAATGTCAAATTGACAGCAGGGTGGAGGATGTATTGGAATGGAGAGAGCACAGAAGTAGAGAGGTCAATGAAGAGACTATTGAAATAGTCTGAGTTATCTTAGGGGCTGTAATAGGGATCTTGGCAAGACAGGAACAATAACAATTGCCCCCTCTGAATGCTAGCTTTTAGGGCATCTAGGTGGCACAGATTATGGAAGAAAGAGCCTGAAGTCAGAAAGACATGAGTTCAAAACTGGCCTCAGACACTTAGTAGCTGTGTGATCCTGGGCAAGTCACTTAACCTTGTTTGCCTCAGTTTCCTCGTCTGTAACATGAACTGGAGAAGGAAATGGCTAACCACTCCAGGATGTTTGCCAAGAAAACCCCAAAAGAGATCATGAAGAATCAGACATGACTGAAATGATTAAACAACAGCAACAAAGCTTACCTCTCTCTTCCCCTCTTTAGATATTAATTGTATATTAATGCAGTGTCCTTGGTTAAAGCCCAAACCTTCCCTGGACTTAAAATAAGCATGCCTATCCTATACTGAAACCCTTTTTCCTTTATTCTTATTTAAAGCCTCATCAGTCTTCCTTTTTAGAAGACAATCAAGTTTTGGGAGACAGTGGGATTCCCTAAAACTAAGATTAAATAGATAGAACCTTCTCTTTTAACCAAAGGATGTGTCCCTTGGTTTTTGTAACACTCTGGACCAGACCCGTGGTTTTCCAGAAAGAGATCATTTCCAAGAGTGGTCTTCCCAATGGCAATATTACTATTATTCTGTTAGATAAATTAAACTCTATAGACTTGCTCCATTTTGACAGAGGGATTTTGTCTTTTTTATGAATATCCTTGCCTTGGGAGGGAGGATTTCAAAGAATAGGGTCAGTTTTACTGTTAGAATTTTCCTTTGAGCAATAATGCTTGTAAGCATCAGTACATACTCATTTATACATACAGGGTGTTCCAAAAGTCTTTTGGGACACTGCGTGCATATGTGTATATAAGTGTGTATTTATACATGTTATATGAATATATGGACACCTGTATGCGTGTACATGTGTGTATGCATATACATACGTATATACACACATGTATATATGTGTGTACACACATACACACAGGAAAAAACTTAGTACCCCATATATTTATGTGTTATTGTTGTTCAGTCATGTCCTACTGTCTGTGACCCCATTTGGGATTTTCTTGGCAGAGATACTGGAGTGGTCTGCCATTTCCTTCTACAGCTCATTTTACAGATGAGGAAACTGAGGCAAACAGGGTTAAGTGACTTGCCCAGGGTCACACAGCTAGTAAGTGTCTGAGACTGGATTTGGACTTAGGAAGGTGAATCTTCCTGACTCCAGGCCTGGTACCTAACTGCCCATATATGTTCATGTGTGTGTGTGTGTATGTATACATTCACACATATGAATATATTACTTTATTTACACATATATACATATATTTTTATAGTCACTGAAAGACTTGAAACCAAAAGCAGAGGGCCCTAAGCTTTCCCTTCCTTTCCACATTGGTATTATGCCTCTCTCTCCTGTCCATTTCTCCGTTGTTCCCAGTCTCAGATTAGGAACTTCTAATACGACAGGCAATTCAATGAGAGTGAACAAACATGTCTCGTTGGGAGAACGTTGCTCAGTGTTCCAGTCGTGATCTGTGGGAAGGCTGGAGGTGACCTGGGGCCGCCTGGGATCAGAGAAGGGAAAGGTGGAGGGAAGGGACAGGAAGAAGTGGATACGCACGTCCTTGGCCAGAGAGCTGCAGTTTGCTACTGAACCCAAACCTTTTAATGTTTCAAGCTTCTTGCACTGGGACAAACCCACAGCTTCCTGACTAAAGCCACACACATGCCTTCAGCAAAGTCTTCTCAAGATGATAAATTCTCTGCAGTCCAGAAGTTTGTTCTTCCTCCTTCCTTAGCACCCTCCCCTGCTCCTGTCCCCTTCCTTTTCCCTTCCCTTCCCCTACCCTCCCCCATCAGCTGAAGGCTCCTGGACTGAGGTCCTGACGGCTCAGGTATCGTGGCAGCTTTCTCTGAGCCTTCTGGAAGTATGGGGAAATCACGCATTAGTGCTGGGGGCCACATTTGACATTTCTGTTGAAGCGGAACCTTCTGATTTCAATTTAATTCAGCATTTATTAAGTGCCTACTGTGTACCAGGCACTGTGTTTAGCACTGTGGATATAAAGACTAAAATATCTCTCTCTATCTATCTATCTATCTATCTATCTATCTATCTATCTATCTATCTATCTATCTATCTATATTTCTAATCATCTATCTATCTATCCTAGAGAGGTATGCTATTTTGCAGATGAGAAAACTGACGCAAACAGAGTTAAGTGATTTGCCCAGAATCACACAGTTAGTAAGTGTCTGAGACCTGATTTGAACTCAGGCCCTGCTGACTCCAGGCCCAGTGCTCTATCCGCTGGGCCACCTAACTGCCCTTGTCAGCCATACCACTTCTTCCCAGTTCCACAGATAATTGAACATTGACTGCATTACATTCCTTAAATTATACACTGATTTGTTGGATTGTGGATTCTAAGAGGACAGAAATCACATTTTAAAACACCTATTATGTTCATAAGGCGAGTCAGTGTTGTACATTAAGAATGAGATCTGAGTTCAAATCTCTCCTCTGACACTCTAGTCTTGTGGCCATGGGGAAATCACTTCTATTCCCAGCTTAGGCAACTGGGAATGAGAGAGATACCCTCATGCCTTCTTCAAAGGGACTTTGAGAGATGAAGTATGTGGAGTGCTTTGAAAAGCTTAAAGTCTTATCTAAACATCAGCCATTATGAGGCATTGTAAATGCTTGATATTACATGAGTTCTATTTCTTTTGCCCTAATGTAGTAAGCAGGGGGCAGCTTGGGGGGTGAGTGGATAAAGTGCTAGGCCTAGAGTCAGGAAGACCTGAGTTCAAATCTGGCCTCAGGCACTAGCTGTGTGACCTTGCGCAAATCATGCAACCCTCTTTGCCTCAGTTTCCCCATCTGTAAAATGAGCTGCAGAAGGAAATGGGGGGCCACTCTAGTATCTGCCAAGAAACACCCAAAGGGAGTCATGAAGAGAGTTGGATCAATTGAAAAACGACTCAACAACAACAATGGCGAAAGCAAGTAACCTTCCCTTTCTGGGGTTCAGTTTTTTCATTTATAAACCAGATAACGTTTGAAGCATATACTCAGTTGCTTACTTATCTCTCCAAAGCACCATGTCTGCTTCAAGTGAGGCCTAAGCAAGTGAAAGAAACACCTAAGAACATTTACGCAGCCTTATTTCACTATATCAATTGATTGGGGTAGAGGAAAGGGGTGGGTGTAAGTTGCAAGGAGGTAGATTTGACTTCATAGAAGGAAAAACTCAGTAACAGTTGTAATGGTAATGAAATTTGAAGATCCCTTTGTATTGGAAAGCTAAGAGGTACTTAGCACCTAGTTTCAAATTAAGCCTTTGTTAAAGAAATAGAAGGTATGATCCCCTGTTGCTGACATAACAAGAAGGGACTGAACAGGGAGGAGCACAAGCTGGACAGTCAGAACTTCTTGGGATGAGCACCGCTGGGCTGCTGCTGCTGGACTGGAACTTCTGTTGGGAAAGTAATTTTGATTTGAGAATTAAGCTGCTGAGGACTTCTGAGGGCCAGCTGGAGCTGCAGAAGACTGAGGAAGCACGACTGTGGTGCCAATACTTTGTACAAATGTTGTTGTGGCTTTTTTGAGCCTTGTCTTCCCAGGAACAGAGTCTGCGGGGCATTTGAGATGGACTGGACACTGAGTTTCAGTATGGAGCAGGAACTGCACGGAGAGCTGGGCAAGGAATTGGGAGCTGTCCCCCTTTGAACTCAGGTGGCAGTTGACTAGATTTGGGTAGGAACTGGGACCATGTGCCTTGAATAAAGAGGAAAAGACCTCTCCATGGGTACTGAGTAGTGATGAAATTGTGATTTACTTGTGACCGAGGGGTGGATGGCCTGTGTATTTTCCACTGCCCTTAAGAGGATACTGAGAGGGACAGAGTGAATAATGACTGATTGAATAGGGACTGATGACTGAATAGTGACTGATTTATATTTTAGTGTGCCCCATGGGTAGAGGATTTTGACCTTTGACCTTTTGTACTTTATGATTGAATGATTGAGTTACTAAGTGATTGATTGACTAAATGATTGTACTTCAAAACTATGTGACCACTTTGGTGAAAACTATGTGGCCATTTTAGTAACAAGTTGTTGAGTTATGATGTCATTGTAAATGCTGTATTTTGATTTTCTCTGATAAGTTGTAACATTGTGAATGCTGTACCTTGAGTTTCTGTGAATGTTTTGCTCTGATTTCTTATTGAATACATAGAGAGTTAGCTATACTATGTAATCAGAACCTTAAAAGCTGTTCACAGCAACTGTCCTCTGTAAAGCTGCTCGTGTTTGGCTTTACAACAGTTAAAATGAGCTCTTGGACACAATAGACATTTATCATTGCATTGACAGGAAGTGAGGGGAAATATCCAAACAAAGAGTAGATAACAGAATGGATTTCTTGAGTAGGAGGCTGGATTAGGTGAACTCTAAGGCCTCTTTCAACCCCAAGATTTTGTGGTTAAATAAATGCACATAGATAATGCATACATAAGAATCATTTAGAATTAGCACATTAATTGGAATGTAAATAAATCTTGGAAATAGTTTTATTTCTTCACCAAGCCAAATATTTCTTTTTGTATCCTTTTCCCCTACTATTAATTTATATAGTGATTTTTTTTGGCCAAGGATTCAAAAGTGAATTTTCGCTCAGTTTGTGTCTAAGAGATCACAAGTTTTGAATTAGTGCGATGTAACTTAATTTTCTGTGTGTTGAGGACTCCAGGGCCTAGTTACACTAACTGACCTAAAAAGCCTCCTCTAAATTACTCTAATGAAGAGCTTTTTAGTGATTGAGCTATCAAAATGCACTCTCTTCACATCTCTCTTCCTTTCTTTTTCCCTCTCCCTCTCTCTCCTCCTCCTCTGCCTCCCCTTATACACACTCGACAACCCTCAGACCCTGGGGTTACATTTAGTCAAGGTACTGATGGGAGAAGTTTTGTGCTATAAAGAAGGTGATGAGGATAAGGGTAAAACACATACACACACACACACACACACACACACACGCTCTCTCTCTCTCTCTCTCTCTCTCTCTCTCTCCCTCCCTTCCTCTGTCTCTGTCTTTCTCTGTCTCTCTGTCTCTTTTTCTCTGTCTCTCTCTCCCTCTCAACAAGAAAACACATTTCCCAGCTAGAGCCCATGGGCCTGGAGATTGGAGAATAAATGATAAGAAAATAAGGTGAGGTGAGTATAGGGTGAATGGAGGTGCCAAGAGATGGACCTGAGAACTAAAATGCCAGTTAAAGGCAGCGATTATGGCCTTGGACTGAGGTGCAGGGTCATGCCCCTCCTAAGCACTTTAGAGTTGGGCCCCAGAGGAAATATGTTGGGGCCATCTACCCTGCCTCCCACTTCCTAGGAGGCTGGAAGAAAGAAGAACAGGGGCCTGAGCCCTGGGACAAGTCGGTCGGCTTTCTGAATCTTTCTAAAGGGTTCTAGTTGGGGGGTTGAAGTACAGGGGCAGGAGCTAAATCCCTTTTCCCTTCTCCGTTCTAGATACAACGACCCGTTTGTTGTTAGGAGCCATTGCAGTCCTGCTTTTTGCCATTCTTGTGGTGATGAGTATACTTGGTGAGTGGGTTTTTAATCAGACTTCTGTCTGCTAGAACTCAGGCAGTACAGGTAAGTACTAGCAGTTATTGTGTGCCCAGAAGTAGACCAGCATATCTCCCTTGCAGAAAATCCCAAATACAAAAATCTAATTCTGCATTCATAGGATTTAGGGCTGGAAGAACATTAGTAGCCATCTAGCTCAGGGGTTCTTAACCTGGAGTCTGAAGACCTCCAAATCATCTGTGGATAGATTTCAGGGGGTCCATGAACTGGGATGGGAACAAACTCCATCTTTATGTTCACTCATCTTTAACTGAAATGGAACACTTTAATTATAAATCTAGGCAACAAATATTTTTCTTAGGACTCCACAAGTTTCACCAGGAGCCAAAGAGGTCCTCAGGGTCCATGACAAGAAGAAGGCAAAGACTCCCTCCTCCAGCCTAACTCCCTCATTTATACAGATGAAGTTTTAGGGTTCCTGCACCACTTTTTTGCGTGAAGTCTTATCTAAGTCCTCCTGCCCTCAATCCTATCCAAATAATCTCAAATTCATATTTACCTGTATATTTGTGTTCAAGTCACCATTTCCCAGGAAGGAGAGATACATGTATTTATTAAGTGCCTACTAGGTACCAAGCACCTTACAAATATCTCATTTGATTCCTGTAGCTCATTTACTTCTTATCCCGATTTTATAGTTGGGGAAATTGAGGCAGAAGTTAAATAAATGACTTGCCTAAGGTCACACAGCTATTATGTGTGAATTTGACTGAATTTGAACTCAGGTTTTCCTGACTCTGGGCCTAGTGCTCTATCCACTAAATCTATCCACTCTATTCACTATCCACAGAGAGTCAGGAGTACAACCTAGAAAGAAATGAAGACATGGTTGGCCTGGGCCTTCTCCTTAAATAGCCAGTCAGAGGGAGAGGCCATAAGAGCTGAAGTCAGTTCCAATGTGAGAATTAGTGAGGGGTGGGGCCACTGGTGGGAGAAGAAATTCTCCTTCCAGGTGAATCAGAACGTGACTTGTCACTTCCCCATTGAGCTGCAGGTTACAGATGGGTAATTAGGTCTGATCACAACAAAAATCACACACACACAAAAAGGTCATTGAACAACTCATTCACAAACATGTAGAAAAGGAGAGAGTGATCATGAGGATCCCAAGGTAGGCACTAGCAATGAGTTATATCAAATGAATGTCATTTACATCTTTTATAAGAGTTGCTAGATTGGGGGATGTAATAGACAGTTATCTTAATTTCAGCAAAGAATCTGATAAAGTCTCCTATGATAGCCTGGTAATCTAGATGGTAAAACGGGGCCAGTCCAGGCAGCAAAATGAGGAAGACTCATCTTCATGAGTTCAAATCCAGCCTCAGACACTTATTGGGCAAGTCACTTAACATGGTTTACCTCAGTTTCTTCATCTGTAAAATGAGCTGGAGAAGGGAATGGTAAACCTCTCTAGTATCTTTGCTAAGAAAACCCCAAATGGGGTCATGAAGAGTAAGACACCGCTGAACAACAACAAATGATACAGTCCAGTTATATGTAGTCATTGCTGTCTGAATGTCAAGTATTGCTTGCTATATCTGGAAATAAATTAAGCACATATATAAATATAATATAAATAACAAATGAATATATAATATACAATATATTATGATATATAAATAATATAATATATATTTAAAATGTTAAAAATAAATAGTATTTAAATATAATGCATAAAATATAAATTTATGTATAAATATAATATATAATAAAATATATAAACAATGAATATAGTATATATAAGAAAATAAAAACATAAAATATATTATAAAATAAATGATATAAAATATTATATAATATGTAACACTATATAATATAATAATATATTAATATATATTAATAACCTGGAGAAAGATCAGGAGTAGGCTACCACAGGGCTCAATCCTTGACCCTGTTCTGTTCAGTATTTTCATTAGTGACTTGGATGAAGACAAAGTAGGCATGCATATGATACCAAGCAGGAGGAGATAGCTGATATGATACATCAAAGAACCCAAATTCAATATAACCTTGATAGACTGTAATAATGGGCTGAAGCTGATAAAATTACATTTAACAGAGATAAACATAAAGTCTGGAAAGTCTGGAAAGAAAAAGTTTCATAAGCCTAGAATGGAGAAGACCTGGTTTGACAAAAATTCATGTGAGAAATATGTATAGATTTTAGTTAATCACAAGCTCACTGTGAACATTGTGAACCATATAACAACAACAATATTTATACAGCACTTTGAGGTTTACAAAGTGATTTATATATAGTCTTGTTTTATATCATGAGGACATGAGGATGATACCTCTGTGAAGGAAGTGCTAAAGGTATTATGATCCCTATTTTATATAAATGAAAAATTGGAGGCTGAAAGAGGTTCAGTAATTTGCCTATCATCACTGTGTGTTCCAGTCATTTTTCAGTAAAGTCCAACTTTTTATGACCTTTTTTCGGGTCTTCTTGGCAAAGACACAGTAGTTTGCCATTTGCTTCTCCGGCTCATTTTACAGATGAGGAAAAGGAAGCAAACAAGGTTTGATCTAAATCAAAATTGATCCAGATTCTTCAGTCTTTCAAAGTTGTTTGTCTTTACAATGTTGTAGCTATTATATAACTTGTTCTCCTGGTTCCACTCACTTCACTCTGCATCAGTTAATGGAAATCTTCCCAGGTTTCTCTGAATCTCTCCCTTTCATCATTTCTAACAGCAGTCACTATTGTTGCTTGACAATCAGATGCCAAAGCTTTGCATGTTTCTCTTGAATATAGCTTTTATGAGTGGAAAGTTGGCCTGGGTGCTTTTGATCATTTGCTTCTGATTCTTACAATTTTGGTTTGCTAAGGCGGTGGTCTGGAACTTAGTCAGCCAGAACCGTGAAAAGCTTACAAATGTATGCATTCACTTTATCAGTCATTGAAGCTGGTATTTTTTCTTGTTCAGGAGTTTTCATTTCATGAAGAGATTGATAAGTATCTTTGTACTTCTGAGTGTCACAACTTCACACCTCTTCTGTAAATTCTCAAAATAGTTTTCACTTTTTAGCCTGAATTTTCATTTCCTTATTTCATTCACTTACATCATTTAACTGCCTGGTCAGAGCAGCTTTCAGTTCTTTCACAGTGTCAAAAAATGAATAGAGTTTCTTATTTTCTTTAGTCTTTTCTTCAAGGGTTTCTAAGTACCTAATTTCTTCAGGGTGATATTCCTTCATAATCTGAAATTTTGTATGATTTTCTTCTTCAACATCTTAAATTTTAGTCAAAGCTATTTTATGTTGATTGAGCTGTTCTTCGTAACTTAAAAAATATGCTCCTGCTGTCCTATAGATTCATGCTGAGAATATTTCTTTTTCATGTTGTTGTTCAGTCATTTTAGTCCTGTCCAATTCTTTGTGGCCCCATTTGGGGTTTTCTTGGCAGAGATACTAGAGCAGCTTACCATTTCTTTCTCTAGTTCATTTTACAGATGAGAAAACTGAGGCAAACATGGATAAGTGACTTGTCCAGGGTCATCACAGCTTGTAAGTGTCTGAGATCTGATTTGAACTCAGGGAGATGCGTCTTCTGACTCCAGACCCAGCACTCTATCCAATGCATCACATAGTTTCCTGGCTATCCCTTTAGGGAATAGTTTAATTGCATGAGTAATACTGATACTTCAATTATTTCCAGTTAACCCTCCTTTTACCTCCAGTGGCCTCAAATCACACATACACAAAATCCAGGTCATTATCTAGGCAATTCTCATTCTTTTTGAATGATTCACAGAGGACTTTTAATAGAATTCACTCCTATATCCTGGGACAATGTTACTTTTGAGCCGGCTGACAGAGCCATAGCTGGATCCTTAGCTGATGCAGCTGCATAAGATGCCAATAGCCGTCCAGTTTCTGTAGGTGAAAGATCTATTTTTATATCTCACTTGAATATTTTAATCAATATGCTGGTTGGGAACAGAAGAGGAACTGGCATGTTTGGGGGGAGTTGGCATTTAAAGTCTGGGAGACATAATTTCTGGGTAATTAGTCATTTTATAATAATGCAGCATTTTAATAAAGGAGATTAGTGGCACACTTGAGTACCAAAGACATCATGGCAGCAGGCTCATGGCTTAAATTCCCTTGGAAGAGGGGTGTTCCTGAGGGTGGTGATCAACTCTGATTGGTTCACAGTTAATGAGAGAATGAGTATTACAAGGAGGGGCTGGACTTATTCTAGTGGACTTTGATGATGTCATTTTTTACCCCCAGCCTTGGGCAGTCTAGTCAAAGAATTTATCCCCTACCCAAGCCTGAGCAGAAGAGAACCTGGGAATTTCACCTCAAATCCCTTGTAAGGTTGTGTGGAGTCAGACCAAGATTGAGGAGAGTTAATTCAATCTCACTATTAGTAATGTCCTTCAAGAGACTGGATCTGGGGTTATAGGAAAAGGGGAAACTCTGGATTTCCCCAAATCATTGGCTACTTACTAATAATCATTTCTCTCAGGAGGAAAAGTGAAAAGGTAAGGGTAGAGAGGGTTGTGCAAATTGTAATAATGAGGGATGTTGGAAGGAAACGAGCATTTTTAGCTCAGAGAGCTGGTTATAGTCACAGAATCTGATGATGCTAGAATAGGAAATCTAGAAGAGACCAGAAAGATAGTTTAGCCTGTTGCCTTCATTTTATACATGAAAAAGTGAGGTCCAAAGAACTGAAGAAATTCACCTAAGGGCACACAGTGACTTCCTGGTGGGATCAGAACCTTAATCTCTCCATTTCCTGTCCATTGTTCTTTTCTTTACACCAATTGCCTCTTTTTACTCCTCTTGTACAACTCTTCTCTTGGGGAAAACCAAACCAAGCAAGTAAACATTTAAAGCCTTTCTACCTTTCCTCCTCCCTCCTCCCTTAGTTCACCGGTTGGACGGACGGACTTTTTGTTTGCACGTCTTGTAGCTTTGATTTAAGGGGAGGCATGAGGAGCTGTCTTCATAGATCAGAAGGACTGTGCTAGAGTGGAATCATTCCTCTATGATGCCCCAGATGGCAGAATTAGAACCAGTGGGTGGAAATTAAATGGAGATCACTCTGGCTCAGTGTAAGGGATTTTAAAAACAATTACAGCTGTCTGAGTATACACAGCATGAGAAGGCTTCATAAAGAGGTAGAAATGCTTCCAGTCACTGGGAGTATTAAAACAGAAGCCTGGTCACCATCTGTGAGGGGTGCTTCAGGGGACAGGAGGTTGTAATGAAGGACACATGTAGACAGTTAGGTGTTGAAGTGAGTTAGAGCACTGGACTGAGAGACAGGAAGACCTGAATTCCAATCCTGCCTCAGTCACTTGCTATGTGACCTGGGCAAATTACTAAACTTATGTCTGCCTCAGTTTCCCTATTTTCTTTTTGGAGGAAGGAAGGCAGGGCAATTGGGGTTAAGTGACTTGCCCAAGGTCACACAGCTAGTAAGTGTTAAGTATCTGAGGCTGGATTTGAACTCAGGTCCTCCTTCCTTCAGGGCTGGTGCTCTATTCACTGTGCCACCTCGCTGCCCCCAGTTTCCTTATTTTCAAATGGGGGGTTATAATATTATCTACCTCATAGGATAGTTGGAAGAATAAATATGAGGTACTTCTAAAGTGCTTTGCAAACTTTAAGAACACTCTATAAATGCTTGATATCACCACCACCATCATCATCTTAAACAGCAACAAGAAACTTTCCAGTTCTTAGAGACTCTGGGCAGTGGTGCCAGGCCTGGAGTCAGGAAGACTCCTCTTCCTGAGTTCAAATCTGGCCTCAGACATTTACTAGCTGTGTGACCCTGTACAAGTAACCTGTCTCAGTTTCCTCATCTGTAAAATGAGCTGGAGAAGGATATAGCAAACCACTCTAGTATGTCTGCCAAGAAAACCCCAAATGAGGTCACAAAGAGTCAGACAGGACTGAAATAACTGAACAACAACATTATGCTTGAACTAGGGGTGCTTATAAGAGGGAGTCAGCTTTTGGCTGGGGACCCAGCTTCTGTCCTTCCTCTCTTGAGAAGCCTGTAGGAGTCAACCTGTCACAGCCTATTTGCTCTTCCCTAAACCCAGAGGAGGAACCTTGAACAAAGTTAGGATTGGGAGACTGCTGGGCCCTCCCCCGAATCTCTGCAGACCTCATGGTGGTTCTCGTTTCTCTCCCACAGCTTCCAAGGGCTGTATTAAATGTGATGCTCCGTGCCCAGAAGATTGGTTACTCTATGGAAGGAAATGCTATTTCTTTTCTGAAGAACCAAGAGATTGGAACACGGGGCGTCAGTACTGCCATACTCATGAGGCATCCCTGACTGTGATCCAGAGCCAGAAGGAGTTGGTGAGTGTGACCCAGGATGGGACACAGGGCCAATGGCGAGATCGAGGCACTCTCCAGGGTAGGAACCCAGCAACCAAGTACTTGACAATTAAATGTTTCTGGGGAGAAGGGTTTGTAAAACCCACTTGGGCATGCTTAGGTCAACAGGAATCCTCTCTGCATGTGGTCAGAGAAGAACAGGGAAGAAGAAAACTGAGGAATCAGCCCTCTGTTTGTGCTTCTTGTTGTAAAAGCTAATTGTTTTAATAAAGCCTTGGCCTTGATCAGCAGTTAGTCCCAGAAAGAATTTGATAATGTAGGCTTCCTGGTTTGAAATGAAAGACCTGTGATTTTAAAACGTATCTGTGAAAGGCACAGACAAAATAAAACAAGGACAATAATAACCCACATGTAAGCTCCCTGAGAACAAGGATTTTTTTTTTTTTTTGTCTTTCTTTCCCCTGTGCCTGCCTAGCAAAGGGCTGGGAACGTAACAGGTACTTAAGAAATATACACTTATTGATTGATCTGTAGAGTCTTTTCCTCACAACCACCCTGTGAGGTAGGCAATGCAAGCATATTTAATTCCATTTTACAGACCAGCAAGTTAAGGATTTTAAAACTGCTTGATATAACATGTGTCATTTGATACAAAATAGTAGATGTTCCCAATCTTTTTTTTTTTTTTTGGTCTTTGGCATGTATTACGTGATGTTTTCTGAGCACAGGGGAAGATGGCCCAGACAGAACATCCTGGGGGGAGTCTGAGATTTAAAGTTTGTCCCATATAATCCAGCCAGTGCAGGATCCAGCTTGAAGTTTTCATCTCAGAATCTTCACTTCCCTGGGGAAAGGAACCACTAGCCCTGCCATCCTGGCTCAAAGATTAAGGTTTGTTCTGAGACACATGGAAATGTCAGAAGGAAATATCTGATCTCAAGGTTCTAACTGTTTTCTTGATATAGGAATTTATGTTCAAATTCACCAGGAAGGAACCCTGGATCGGCCTGAGGAGAGTAGGGGATGAATTTCACTGGGTCAACGGAGATCCATTTCACCCGGAGGAGTAAGCTGAGTTTCAGTCTTCTGAATGTTGACAACAGGTTGTGGGGCAGGTGCTTCCTTCTAATCCTCTGTTAATAACCAGAATTTCTGGGGAGGCAAGGTGGCCCAGTGAATAGAGCACTGGCCCTGGACTCAGGAGGACCTGAGTTCAAATTGGCCTCTGACACTTCACACAAAAACTAGCCGTGTGACTTTGGGCAAGTCACTTAACCCCAACTGGCCTATCTTCCCCCTCTAAAAAGCAAAAAAACCCAACCAAACAAACCCCAGAATTCCCTGTTCCTGCGCAAAGAAAATTTTTACTTTGGAGACAAGGGATGAATGCAAGGCATAGTGTAGTGGAGGGGGGTGTTGGACTTGGAAATAGGAAGTGGGAAGGGAATGAAAGGGAACAAGCATTTATCAAGTGCCCGCTATGTGCTGGACACTGTGCTGAGCAATTTACAAGCATTATCTCATTTGATGCTCATAGCAAAACTGTGGTGGTATTATTATCCCAAATGAGATGAGGAAACTGAGACAGCAAGCAGGTGAGTGATTTGCCCAGGGTCACAAAGCCAGGAAGTGTCTGTATTTCAGCTCAGCTCTTCCTGACTCCAGGCCCAGGGCTCTACCCACTGGGCCATGTTTATTCGCTGTGTGACCCTGGACAGGTCACTTTAACTCACTGTGCCTCCCTTTCTTCATTTGTGAAATGAGAGAGACATTCGTCGCAGCTCTGTGCTCCTGTGAACTGCAGTTAGGAAGCCACCTGGTGACAATTTTAACTTCAGATCAACAGAACACAGAGGACAAGGGAGAGATTAAGGCTTTTAGACCTTGTTATGGCAAAAATTGTATGGGTGTTACCAAGCAGGAGGTGGGAAGATGATTTAAGGAGGGGAAGCGTCTTGGGGTCCCCTCAAGTCTCTTTGTTCACGGCAGGGTTGCCTGTCCTAGGCCTCAGCAGTAGGAACATTTTCCCTGACCGAGTCACCTTCTTCTCTTATACTCCCTTTATTTCCCCCCTCCTTCTTTCCTCTGGCTCTGTCTGCTTCTTCATCTCTGCTTCCTTTTCCAGCTCCTTTTCTCCCTCTCTCCTTTCTTCTCTTTTTTTGATAATGTACTGTGGCAGGAGGGCTAACTTTGGCCTGGGGGACACATCCTGCCTTGGCCACTTGCTACCTGGCTTGTTTGGGGCAAGTCTAAACTTAGCCTGGAAAACAAGGGATGTGGAACGGATGACCTCTGAACTCGAAATCAAAGACGGTGTTTTTCTACCACCTGTTCAATCAATCAAGCACCTACTATGTTCTAGCTATTGTGCTGCCCGTCTCTGTTCTCAGTGCCTCTTCTCAAGGGACCTTGGAGAGTTCCGTCCATGTTAGGTAACTTGAGCATCTTCCTCTAACAACACCTATTGTTTCTCAAGAGCTCTGGAAGGCCCACAGTCTGTGTTTCTCTCTATTATCATCCCACTTCAGTATCACGAATACATACCCACACAACTGAGTCGCTTTGTGCCTGACATTCTAACAGTCTAACCCTTTGCCAGGTGGCTCAAAGACATCCGTCATATCACAGAAAAGAAATCTCCTGTGAGATCCCATCCCAGGTTCCTGGCTAAGGTCAGAGCATTCAATTCTATTCAATGTCATTCCAGGGAGCATTTATTAAGAGTCGACTATGTGCAGGCACTGTGCTAGGTGACTACAAATTAAAAACAACAACAGTCCCCACCCTTAAGAATATTCTATCTTCTAGGTGAACGCAATAATGGTGAAAATCTATCTACTTCTAACAGGAAACAAATAATAGGGAATATTTACGTAGCATCAAGGGGTACAAAGCGCTTTATAGTTTTCAAAGCACACCACATATATTATCTCATTTGATTCTCTTAATAACCCTGTAAGTAACCCTATTTTAGGGATGAGGAAAGTGAGGCTCGGTGATGGGCAGTGATATGTCGATGGTTACACAACTACGAAGCATTGAAATCAGGATTTGAACCTGGATCCAAGTTCAGTACTCTTTCCATTACACCATGCTGCCCTCCTTAAGAGCCAGAACCAGGGAATTTGCTTAAATCTTCAAGGATACAAATTGAGACAGCTAGGTGACCCAGGGGATAGAGTGCTGGGCCTGGAGTCAGGAAGATCTGAGTTTAACTCATGACCTCAGACCCTTACCAGCTGTGTGATATTGGTCACAATCTCTGTCTCAGCTTATCTTTACAATGGGAGTAATACGAGTGCCTACTTCCCGGGCTCAGAGGAGAGCTTATAATGTGAATAGACCAGTATCTGATACATAATAACTGTGTTACCGTCCATGGGAGGTTTTGAGTTTTCGCTAGAACACGTTTGACTTATTAGGAGCCTCCTACGTCCAGATACTGTGCTTAGTGCTGGGGATAGACATACAAACAAAGATATGTATAGGGGTAATTCTAGAACCATGGCCACTGATCAAAATCAACAATTGTTCCTGGATGGGGCATGTCAATCTACTTCCCGTTGACCCATTCAATACTGGGACCAAAGTGCCCTTCCCTGGCTACTGCCCCTCTATTTGTGTTGTTTCCTCCATTAGAATGTCAGCTTCTTGGAAGCAAGGACTCTGCCTTTGTATTTGTATCTCCTGTACTTGGCAAAAAGTAAACACTTTAATATGTAGTTTTTTTCATGCACTCATTCATATGTGCATTCATTTATTCAAGAGCAAATAAATAAGCTAGGGAGCATGGAATTTTCTAGCATTTACAAATACATACATCAATAAAAAGGGATATTTAAAAGAGAAACAGTCATGAACATGAGATGGCCAGCCTTGTACTTGGAAAGATTTGGATTCAAGTCCTGTTTTTGACATATGTTGGCCATGTGACCTTCTCCTTTCTGTGATTTTCTAAGACTGGTCAGTAGCAACCAAGTTGCCCATCTTCAATGTGGAGACAGTTTCTACACTGGGGATTCCCCCACATTGATGAAATTACTGGTCTAGAACAGAAACAAAAACATTAACAAAGCATCCCTTCTATGTATTTCTTCTCCCTCTGCCCCATGTTGTGACCTGGGCAGCTGCTTACCATCAGGAAGACCTGAGTTCAAAGTCCCACCTCAGATACTTACTAGCTGTGTGACCCTGGGCAGGTCATTTAATCCCTATCTACCTCACTTTCTTTGACTGTAAAATGGGTATAATAATAGCATCTACCTTACAAGGGTTGTTGCAAGGATCAAATGAGACACTATTTGTAAACCTATCATGTAGTAGACATTTAATAAATGTTTGTTCCCTTCATTTTCCTTCCCTTCCCACCACTATTCTGATTTTGGATGGAAACTACTATGTTTTCATACAAAACAAATGCCCCCATCAGGAATAAAATACTGTACTGAAGGGATCATAGGGCTGACCTGGTAGATGACAGAGGTAGATGGAGCATGTATTAAGTGCCTGCTATATGCTAAGCATTGTGTTAAGTGTCCTCAGTGGCATTTCTGATGTTTATCATATGTTTGGAATAAGTTGGGCTCTTCACTCCACAGGTTCTCTGTCTCAGGTCACGGGGAGTGTGTCTTCGTGGACCCCACCAGACTTGTAACGTCAGATTGCCTGATGACCAGGCCCTGGGTATGCAGTAAGATGGCGTACACGTGAGGCAGTGTGTGGCAGCGTGAGAAGCAGGCCAGCACATGCCTCTCTCTATGCCTTGGCCCAGTGATGAGAGGTGCCAGATCTCACCCTGAAACTCACTATGGAGCCACAGATCCTGGAAGTTTTCTCTGTCAGCCATGCAGCTGTGAGACAATAGTATATTATCCCCAGGTCTTAGCCCTGAGCTCCTGGTTCCCTCTTCTGTACATATCCTATCATCTTGCTGTGCAATTCTAGACAGGCTTTGATGCCTGGTTATGCCTCTGCCCTCCCCTTTGGCTAAGTAGCACACAACTATGCTTCCCTCAAGGCCACACGTGGGCACCATGTATGACTGTTGCCTGTAGTGAGGGATAACAAAGCAAATGTTTACCATCAATGTCAATGTCACCTCCACATAAGCAGCTCCTACATTATTGTAGCCCCATGAAACCAGGAAGCTCCTCTCCCCTGGAGATCTACTTATTTTGTTTGATCAAAGGGGCCCTTCCTGACATTTTGGAGGCACTGAATTTTACCTTATTCCACTGGTTTTTAACTTAAAATTTTTTTTGAGAATTAAAGTATTTATATTTTTCTTTGGAAATATCTAACCCCACCCCCTGACTCTTAATAATCACTGGCAGAATCTCTTCAGTCATACTTTTTTCCCTCAACTGCCTTGTTTTTTGTAATTTCTGGTTGTGGTCAACAGACCTTGGTCTCCCTTGCTGTTCTTCTCAAGGTAAGCTTTAAGACTTGCCTCAGAAGGACTCAGCTTATAGTGACCTGCAATTGTCCAATGATACTGTCCTAACGTCTGCTTTGGAGCATTTTTATTGCACAACATAGTAGTACTGGTGCTTATAGAAAAACAACAATGACTGTCATAGGTTACTTACAATGTGGAACACAGCTACCGTACCCAAGAGCCACAACCCACTTTCTCCCTCTAAGCATTCCTGACCTCATCACAATGAGAGGGAAGGTTCCTATCTATTATGTAGAAAAAGCCCTATGTGGTGCAGGGGAGGTCTGGGTGCCCACTGTTCTCTTAGCCCCTTTGCTTTGCCTTCCATTCTGCTTCCTTAGTGGTCCTCCAGCTGGCCCCGTGATTGTATCTGTGAATGATGTATTGATTACTAATGGAATAAAGACCTCCTCCCCTCACAATTTTCCCTAGAGAAAACATTTGTGTCTATATTGCATTTCTGGTTTAGATTTGTGGTTACTCAGATTCATCCCAACGGTTCCTTGGGAGTCTAGTTCCCTATTGACAATGTGTAACCCTTATTACAGTATTTAGCTTGTTTTAAGCCTAGGGGAAATACAATAGTTCCTGGAGCGGTTCCCTCCTCTAGGGCTTTAGGGAATTTATTTTTGGTGGTGCAGCGGATAGAGCACTGGTGTGAAGTCAGGAAGACTCATCTTCCTGAGTTCAAATCTGGTCTCAAACATTTATTAATTGTGTGATCCTGGACAAGTCACTTAACCCAGTTTGCCTCAGTTTACTCAACTGTAAAATGAGTTGGAGAAGGAAAAGGCAAACCACTCTAGTATCTTTGTCAAGAACACCCCAAAAGGAGTCACAAAGAGTCAGGCACAACTGAAATGACTGAACAACAACAGCACATTTTAGACAAAAAGTTAGAAGTACAACCACGGTTACTGTGAGCCCTCAGGAAAATCCCTAACATTTAGAAAGCGGTATAGTTCTCTGCCTTAATTTATACTTACATCTAGTTCTACTTGTTTTGTGGCTTTTTTGTAGTTGAGGCAAAAATTCAGGTTGCTGGAAATGTTTGAATAACGACACAACAGATTTTATTATGGTGTTTATGGATAGATAAGGCCTGAATAGGGAAACTGGAGACAGAACAGAACTTTTTCTTGGAATTTTCCTCAGTCCTTTAGTAGGTGGACAGAACTGGCCCTTCTGCTATTTCTGGCAGCAGAGTCAAGCTGAATATTTTGCTATGAGATACCTCTAAGGGTGATGGTTCTCCTCAAGATTTCTTTTCTCTTCCACAACTCAGTCTGTCTTCTTTCTCCTTTTGCTGGTTGCCTCTGTTAATGGTTCTTTCCACCTAAGTTCGGTATGCCCTACTCCTTTCTCTCTGCATCCAGACCCTCTCAATCTCTATCTGGTTCTCAAATAGCTCTACCTTTTAATATAGGTTCCTCCAGGCAAGATCAAGTGTCTCATTCAATGGCTTTGATTGATTCAAGGGGGTTTACAGGCCCTGTTTACACTCGGTTTTGATAGATTGCTTTAATCACTCAGTGCATGTTTTTGTCTAACAAAGGTAATCTTTTAAGTGTAGTGGGATGATCAATGGAGCCTCAGTGTCATCTGGAAGTCCTAATAAGCAGCCTATGGGGAGAAATTTATACTGGTGACAGTAGATAGAATATTCACCTGGGGAATCAGAAAACTTGGGGAGAGGGACGGCCAGGTGGCACAGTGAGTAAGAGTGCTGGCCGCAGAGTCGGGAGACTTGGGATCGGTTCCGGGCTCACATACTTAACAATAACTGGCCGTGTAAACTTGAGCAAGTTACTTAACCCCAGTTGCTTAGGGGCGGCCAAGTGGCGCAGTGAGTAAGAGTGCCGGCCTCAGCGTCAGGAGACCTGGGATCGGTTCTGGCCTCAGATACTTGGCACCCACACAAAAATAACTGGCTATGTAACCTTGAGCAAGTTACTTAACCCCGATTGCTTTAAAAAAAAAAAAGAAAACTTGGGGAATTTAGACTTTCTACTATTTGCTTGGGTGATTTTGGGGAAATTTACCCTCACTGTAGGATCATAGAATTTAAGGCGAGGAGCAACCTTAGAGAAGGAGTAACTCAAGACCTTCATTTTACAGATGAGGAAAGTGAGGCTCAGAAGGAGCCCCATACCTTCCTCACCTATCACAATGACAGGAACCAGTAATTCTGACTTCTCCTTACCTTCACACAAGAGTGGGTGAAATCAGGGATGTGGGTCAGCCTGCATGTGATATCTATATATAGCCCATAGATCATTTTCAGAGAAGTGCCCAGCTACAAACTAGGTCCTCTTCTCCCTGTCAGTACATTTACTGGGTCAAAGTTAAGCTGAAATTGCTATATTATGTTGGTAAATTTGTAAAAAAAAAAAAATTTTTTTTTTTTTTTAGCAAAAATTTGCTATTTTGTAGATAGGTGTTTTTATTTTCTTTTTAAAAATTGGGAAGTGCCTGGGGGACTGTTTATAAATTGACGGTGTGGTTAAGTGACTTTAATGTTGAAATGACATTCCTGTAGATGACAAATGTAACAGTGTCCAGGATCATAAATAGAATTTGTATATTTAGAGCTAAAAGGGACATTAGGTTACCTTGTCCAATGCCCTCATTTTATAGATGAAGAAACTGAAGCCCAGCGAGGTTGAATAACTTACCCACAGTCTCCTAGGAAGGAAGCGGTAGAAGGATGGTTTGAATCCATGTCCTTTGACCACAAGTCTCTTTCCACTGTATCACGATGTCTCAAATGTTGGGACAAATGGTCCAAAATTACTCATAGTAGCACCCCAGAACCTTTGACCCAATGAATCTCCTTCCTTTATACCAATCAAAATTTATCACACAACCTCAAATCGTAGTAGTGAGAGCAAGAACATTTAACTATAAGAGGAAACGTGATATCAAGAAAATACTTCAAATGCAAGCACTCTCTAAGGCTGTGACCCTAAGCACACCTTCTTACTTCCTTTCAATCCCCCAAAGCTGGAAGTTTGTGAGTCCAGCATGGACCTGGTCCCAAAACCAGTCTAGGGAGGCTATGAACCTTGGGGTGACAACCTGTCCTTGGTGTGAACACAGAAGGGACTCTATCTCAATGTCCAGGTTGCTGGGGCTATGCACCTCACTGAAGGCTGACAGGTCAGGAATCAATTGCTTCTGTTCCCACCACAGATGGGATGAGGTAACCCATGCTGGGTAGCAGAACCAAATCCTTAGGCTTGAAAGAAAAGCAGCATCTGGGTGCCTTTACCTAGCCAGTCAATCTCCTTTCTCCCCACTTCTGTCTTCTCCCCAGGACCTTTTCTTTTAATATCCAACTTTTTTTTTTTAAAAAGTCCTGTTCTTCAAGGCTTATAAATACCTCCTTGGACAGGAAGAGTCTTTCTGATCCCAAAGATTTATGGAATTAGAATCCTCACTACTGAATCGAGAAGGTCACTAGAAAGACATTGGTGTACAGTTGAGAGAATTTTTAACTGGATAATGTGTTTTCCTCTCCCTCATCCCCATTTAGGTGCAGGGTTCTCACTGGCACAATGAGGAAGTTCAGGCTCAAACACAGAAAAGTCCATTTCTCCCTCAAACTGGATATTAAGAACTGGGGAGGGGGATGAAGGGCAGGGGTTGAAATGGGGAGTCATTAATTCACACAGTTGTAATTTTACCTATATTTGATTGGATTTCCTAAAGAAACAAAACCATCTCCTTTCCAAATTTCTCAGAATTCAAACCGACATCCCAAGAGTTTCAAAACAGGGTCGTGTGAATGTCCCAATAGCAGAGAACTAGCAGGTAATCTTCCTATAACTTACACCAAATCTCCTATCCTTTTCTGCCTACTATTGCAAGGTAAAAAAAAAAATAATAATAAGTCTAAGTCTGGCAAAGAAAGTACTCAATCTGAGGCTTGTTAGTGTTTAATTCACTCGTCCCCACCTGTCCAAAGTAGTCTCATAAAATTCCCAAGGAAACTGAAATAACAAAACAAAAACAAAGCTTTAAAAGAAGTTTGAAAATCTTTCTAGAAATTCCCCAAAGCAAGTCAACCATTCTATCTTAGACAATTGGTTGGCTCCTAAGTTTCTACCCATCTAAGTGATTAGTACAGTGTTTGGCACATGACAGGCAACTAGTAAATGCTCGTTGCCTTTTCATTCCTCTTCCCATCTGCAAATTGGCAGGCCTCTATGAATGGGCCATGACGTCCAGTGGGGTCAGGGACCAGCCTCAGATCAGTGTAAGTTCCTGTTGGTATTCTCCTCTGGCATTCTGGCTGCCCAAGGCCACTAGAGGGCAGTTGAGGATTACTGGTAAATCCTAGATTTCTAAGGGACCTTAGAAAAAATACCGGCTAACCCCTTTGTCTGAATATAAAGAAACAGGAAAATTTCTTGTACAAGGTCACATTGCTAGTCAGTCTGTGGTAATGCTGGAAAAGAATCCAATCCTTACTTCTTGTCCAGTATTGTTTCTGGTAATTCCAATAATAAAAATTTAGATTCGGTGGACACTATCTTTTTCTCCTCAGTCTCCTCCGCCATCCTAATTGGCAAGACACGATGACTTTAAGTTAAGTTATACTTACAAATTTGGAGGCTGAGCATTGAATTGTCTATGTTTCTTTCGGGATCTACTGGGGGTGTGCTAGGGCCACCTCCAACCAGCCCCTAAGAGCCAATTGTTACATTTCCAATGTGAGCATTTGCATCTTGTCAATGTTCAGTCCTGTCGAACTCTTTGTGATTTTATTTGGGGTTTTCTTGGCAAAGATACTAGAGTGGTTTGCCATTTCCTTCTTCAGCCCAATTGAAAGATGAGGAAACCAAGGCAAACAGGGTCAGGTCACACAAATCACACACAGCTGGTAAATGTCTGAGGCTGGATTTGAACTCAAGAAGATAAGTCTTCCTGATTCCAAACCCAACACTCTATCCACTGTACCACCTAGCTGCCCATTTACACCTTGGAAGCTGGCAAACACTACAAATCAAGGCTTATTTATCTTGTTAATTGTCTAGGCTTGATAAAATGATGGAAAATGTTAGTAATGCAGTTTAAACTTAAAAGCCTGTCACCTCAGCATGATTCCCCCCCCCCCCGAAAGTTGGTTGTTAAAAATTTACTAGCCTAGCCCCTCCCTGGACCAATTACATACATTTTGCAAGACGATTATGGCCATAGCTATGCAATAGTTTGTCTCTGTCCCAAGATCAACAGGTTGGAAACTGTGAGTAGTTTACCATTAAGCAAATTAGCTACGACTCATGAACACCTGCCATTTTCAAAGCATTTTCCTTTGGGGATGATGTAAATGTCTGCCAGTTTTTTATTGGTTCATTTTATCTTTATAGATTTTTACTTGGATAAACATTTTATATTTCTTATATAGAACCATGTGAGTTAAGGAGAGACTGAGATTATTCTACACAGTTTACAGGCAGGGAGCCTGAACCCAGTGAGTTAGGCCACTGGTCATTAGCCCAAATTAAACATGAGAAGCACTCCAGCATAGTCATAGATTAATAATGCTAGAGTCAAGAGATCTATCTACCTCAGATGCTTAGAAGCTGTGTCAATTGGGCAAGTCCCTTAACCTCTTATAGCCTGTTTTCTCATCTGAGAAATGGAGATAATAATTTCTGGTTGAAGGTCAGCATGGTGTACATAATAGAAGGCCAACCTTGGTGTCAGGAAGGCCTAAGATCAAGTCCTGACTCTGATACACACACATCAGTTGTGTGCTTAGGGCAAATATCTAAAAACATGTTCCAGAAAGGTTGCTGATCTAAGTCTGGGGAGGTAGACTGGGAATTCTTCACACTGATGAAATTATAAGTCCAGATTTCCTCCTCCTCACCCTACCTCAATACTCATACTATCAACCTCATTGGGTTGTTAGGAGGAAAATATCTAGCAAGCCTTAAAAGTGCTCTATTATGCAGGAATTACTATTGCTGGAAGCACCACTGGGGAAACATTCTTTACCACTGAGCACCAAAGGGTTGAATTGTTGAGACAGAACTAACACATGTGGAAAGTACTGAAGAAATCTTATAAAGCAACCTACAGACTGACTACTCAAGGGTTGAGGAGACAGAAAAAGTAAACAAGAGTGTGGGTCTGGGTATGACCTCTGACTCTGACCTCTATGGCTTCCTAAGACAATGGTCTCTCCTCAGGACCAGCAGAGTGACTGCTGTACTGAGGTCTGCTGACATCTGGGTCCCTAGGCAAAACGGTTTGATTCTTTGGGCTCAGAGATCTTCTCCAGTCTTTTCCCTCACTGTCCTACCCCTTGGGACTGACACTATTATAACAGTTGCCCAGATATCTTAGATTATAGATTTCCTAGGCCAGGAGTTCATGACACAGTATCTGACTCCCTCCTGGACCCTAAATAAAAAGGTGACCTTTTTCACAGACCATCAGTTACTGATCCAGGGTCCCCTCACAAGAGTACCCTGGACTAAGCTCATTATTTGAATTTAGGTCACACAGGTGGGGAACCTGTGGCCTCAAGACCACATGTGGCCCTCTAGGTCCTCTGGTGCTGTCTTTTTGACTGAGTCCAAATTTTACAGAACAAATCCTTTTATTAAGGGGATTTGTTCTGTGAAGTTCGGATTTAGTCAAAGGGTGCACTTGAGGATCTAGAGGGCCATATGTGGCCTCAAGGCCGCTGATTCCCCACCCCCAGTAGGATCTCAAATTGAACCTCAGAAATCAGTATGCCTCCTAATGGATGGTAAGCTTGGTGATCTGCTCACTGATTAATAAATGTTTATAGACTGACTATGGAATCATTAGTAACTACTTCTTCATGCTCCTCAAGGGGAACAGGGAAAAGCTATCTTGATATTATATATTACAGATTGATAAAAGACATTATAGCTGTGCGATTCCCTCCTCTGTGAATAATTCAAACTGACAGTCATTTTATCCCCCAAATTCACAAAAGACTACCTCTTTCACTGTGGGGGCTGGTCAGGGTAAAAAAACCTTTTCAGCACTTAATCATGGGGTCCTGTGACTCCTTAGAACAAAAATTTGGAGTTGGGTATCAGTGGAGAGTAGAAGACATAGACTGGGCAAGGGTTCTTTCCACAGAACACTTTTATTAGCCAGTAATGCTACTGTGTGACCTTGTGAGTCAGTTTTTATTAATACCTAGACATGGGGCATGTGATTGTTCAGCTCTCCTATCACCAAGACAAATGACTGGCATGGGAGCTGGCTGGGAGGAGTGGGTAGGAAGGCGAGTGTGATGGGAGTGGCTATGGGAAAGGAGGTGACAGGGCACTATGCAAGTATGTTCAGGGAGCCTGAGGGGTCATCACATTTCTAGGGGAATCTGAAAGTTTCTTAAGTGCATGTTATTATGGATATGTAAAGCAGTTAAGAATAATGGTATTTTCCCCAATCCACAAGGTTGGGTACATAGTGCAGTGGGTGGGGTTATTACTATTTTAAATGATATTCAGCTACTGCTAAGGGGTCAAATGACTTCAACAGATATTGTTTCTAAGATGAACTCTTTCAGGATCATAACTTGCCTAGTTACATATGCTAAAAATCAATGACAGGGCCAAACAGGGTGTGCAGTGATTTCAAACAGTTTAATGTAATTCCAAGACAAAGTGTGATTACATTTCTACACATATACAATATGCATATGTGAGTTTACAAATTTCAATTAATAACTCGTTTCACCTCAGAGACCGAAAAAATGATCAAAAAGAAACTGTGAGTAACAAGCTATAACATAGTTCACCACAATGGGACCCCCTTTCTCACCCTACAGTTAGTAATATTACAATTAAAATAACTATATTCTTCTATAATTTTTTTCTGTTAAAATCATCTCATAAATTTACAATGCTATTATTAGTTTCCAAGACTAATATAAATTCACTCCATTTTTCTACAACGAAAATGATTATTAATTTAGAAGCACACGACGTCATGATGAAAAACACAAGCATTTTTTAGTAGCAAGAACTTGATCAGTTAAGAATTAATTTTCTTGTAAAACATTCTAAAGCCAAGTAAAATATCCATTCTTATACCTATAATATGAGACTAAGGAATAGGTTACATATAGGTCTACAACACATTGGTTTGTCTTTAAAAAAAAGAAGTAGACATTTATAAATAAAGAAAAAAGAGGGACAATTCACATAGGAAAAAGGTACACAAGAAAATACTGTTGCACGCAATAATTTTTCACAAAGATTAACATGGATTAACACTTTTATTACAGAAACCATACAGTGAAGGAACACAATAGACCAGGGCTTTCATAGGGTTACGGAGCTGAGATGACACTGTTGAGAAAGATCTATGAGATAGCAATGGGGAGGGAGCCATTTTTCTTGAGTTGGTGACTAAACATCAGCTTCTCCTCTTCCCTGTTACCATTCTGGGGAGTGAATCTTTCCAGAGTAGCTGGATTCATGGGCAGTTGAAAGGTAAACATTTCTCTAGGTCCTTTCTTTTTTCCTCCTAACAGATTCCATTTTTGGAAACATGACACCATCTAAGAGGCTAACCACCAGATCTAAACAGATGTGATAGGAAGATTCAGTTATTCTGATTGGCTGCTGCCCATCTACATATCCCCTTGAGTGCTGGGCAGCTGGAAACACCTTTTCTACCCTTTAGGACCACTTGAATAAGCAGCAGTCAACTGAAACAAACGTGTCAGTCACGTCTGGTCTACCTGTATGTGTTATCGGTGCAGCCTGTAACATATTTCATGGTATTTTTTTTCCTTTAAATAGTCCGAGTCTAATTCTAACTTTAAAAATGCCTCTTTCTCCTTAGTCATAAAGCTATACTTTTCTCCTATCAGAATTTGGTTTGATATATATATTTATATATATATATACACACACACATATATCAACATCTATATCTATATGCAAACATACAGACATATATGGAGATATAAAGGCTATACAGTGATTCTACCAAACTAGAAATTCTGCTGCCCCAAAGTGTAACTTCCTTTTCTACTTTATTTGGTTAAAAACAAAACAAAACAAAACAAAACAAAACATGCAGAGGATAAGGAGATGCCTTGGGGCCTAACATGATTGTGCCCTGGATAACCCATGAAGAATCCTTTAAATGAACAATAAAATAAAGGTTGGGGTGGGGGTAAAAGAAGTGTTGCATGTAATCACTAAAATTAGAAGTATTGAAAAGAAAGTCATTTGCTTTTGAAGGGCTGGGATGCTACTTTATATAACCATTTGGAAGATAAGGAAAGCTCTGAAGGATGAATATGGTTAAAATTTTAATCAAATTCCTTTTCGTTTTTCAAATCCTTCCTATAACCTGAGCCAAGCTATTTAAATAGAAATTAAAAAAAAATTCTTTGTATGGCTAACAGCTAGGTAAGCCCACTCATTTTAGAGACAAGTGGGTGAGTTTTTCCAAGCTTTTGATTGGATGCAAAGAGCAAAGGTTGTAAAAGGCTTCTTTGAGCCCTTAATTTCTCTGCATCTGGGGCTACTAATTGAATCAACCTGGCACAGGGTGAGGCAGGAGCTGAAATTGGAATGGTCCTATTTCCAGGTTACCTATGGGATGGCAAACTGCCCAGGAATTTAGTTAGCAGCTACAGTCACTGGGGGTAGCAGTGCCAGTAATGAACAGCAAGCAAAAAGTTTGACTGGACGCTGCCAGAGAGCTATGGCAGAGCCCTTCCTTCACAGAACTTTGTTTTTAAAAGGGGGAAAAAAAGGTATACCATTTTCTGTACTTTTAGTCTCAAGAACATGGCTAAGCCCCAAAGCCACAGACACAAAATTCATTTGGTTACTAAAAGGAACACAAATAAAAATCAAACCAAACCAGGAGTACAACCAGGAGGGGAAGTGATGTTTTTACATCAAAATTCATAGCAAGCAAATAGTAATAAAAATATACAATCGAATGCAGCTTACCAGGAAACAGCAAATGCATTTTTCTTCTTTTCAGTTCCCTAGGTCTGGATAAAAAACTTTTTTTTTTTTAAATGGGCATCACCTGCTAAGGGATGAGATTTAGATCACAGCACTTTCTTTCCAGAATGACTGTCAACAAGGAAATAAAAGACAAAGAAAAATCATCAAAATCTTCTTCTAGGAGGGATTAATTAGGGAATCCAGAGTTCCAGTAATCTGACTCATGGAAGAGTTATGAACTATACATTCCTTCCCTTCCTTTGAAGGGTCTTTAGTATCATTATAAACATTATCTTTGATTACTAGTAGGGACACAGATTTCATTTACTAAATGCTCCTAAAATCCTCCAAGTTTTCTCCTTGTTATCTGTCCCTATTTCTTCACTCAGGTCTCTACATACTCCCCAATCTTCACTGGGGGCTTCTTGGCTAAACGGTTTTATGCTTTTAAATACGAAATTCGACAACCAAAACAAAACAAAAAAGAGCTACTTTGACACTTGTTGCCTATCTTGAAAGGGCAAAACGAAGGGTGGGTCTAGAGGACAGCAACATACCCTTGGGAAGGAATTAGCCAGTGAACATGGGTGTGGGATGTCAGCTCTGATCAGGGGAAGAGGTGCTCCCCTTTTACAAAGCCTTTGTTCAAAATTTGTTTTGAGCCCCTGTGCTCAGCAACGTTACAGTGGGGTAGCTGGGAAGTAAGTGCCCATAGATATTATTTTTGGCTGGTTACGGTCATGTCTCATGATGACAAATAATTTCACTGAAGACAAAGCTCACTGAGCTGGGTCTATTCTCCTTGTTGGAGTTTTAATAGAGGGTGTTAAAGTTAGGAATAGGATATAACACTTCCATACCTGCACCCAGGCTCTTGGACCTTCTTCCCCTTCATTTTCCCTAAGACTTCCCCCTGAATACCTTCTCTAAATCATATGGAATTCAATCACAGGGAAGGGAAAAAACTTAGGTTTGGCCAATGAACACAGCACGGTTAGAAAACATTTGCCTTGTGTGGACATGGCCTCAAAGTAAAGAGGCAAACAAACCATTGGGGGTTTGAAGATGTCATTTACAAACAAAAATTTCCCTTTAAAAGTACCAGTTTAAATGTAAACTAGAAAACACCTTAACTATAAAATGTAGCCAGGTATCTGTTTAAGTATCCACAGTCAATGATTTAGTGTATACTAATTTAAAATGTGACTCTTTAAATATCTTCTAGAAGGCTAAAGTATTTTACAGTAGCTATAAACATATATACGTACATGTGCATTTTAACATCACACTTGAGTACAACACACACAGTAATCTATTCCTTGGTTTAATTTTTATTGTAAAGAATCACTATCTTCAGAATTCACTCAAGCAACAATGACCAGGGTGGGCATTTATCATTATTTTCAGCCCATATGGAGCCCATAGTCTTTTTTATCCCAAGTTCAAGCTGGCTACATGTTTTCAAAAAGGCTAAAACCAGGATGAATGCCCACATTTGAGGTAATTATTGCCACTAGGTCACAGTTTGTTTAAGATAAATGTATCTAAAACCTTCTAAAAAAAAAATTCCCAGGTGTCCTGTCAGAATTCCAGAATACCTATCGAAACAACCCAGGATCCTGCATTCTGATCAGCTGGGTTTGCTTCTGATGGAGGCGGGAGTTCTTGAAGATTCTAGAACTCACGGAAACTACCCAAGAACTGAGGCAAATGAGGGTGGAGCCAGTGAAAGCATTTTTAAAAGGAAAAACAAATGGGGAAAAAAAGTATTCAAAGGATGTTCCACAGCAGTTTAATAGCTACCTTACAGAATTCTAGCCCTCAGACACTTCTAACCTCATGTCACCTTTCAACTAAAATCAAAATGCCTCTGCATTAATGATTCCTCTCCAGGGCTTGTGAGACTCTTACAACCAGGTCCTCCAATCTGGCCAGGTTTCCTGCTGCTCTCCACTCTCTTTTTAGAGGGCTGCCTGTCTATCTCAGAAAGGAAACCTTAGTTTTGTTTCTGGTTTTGAAGGTTTTTGTATTTGCTTTTTTAAATAAAGAAAAAGAAGCCTCTGGATGACAGACCTACACGTGGTATTTACAAGGTTGGTGTGAATCCTTCATATGGTTCCACCCACAGCTGAACAGTTGATCTGTTACGGAGATCAGAGTTGTCATAATATTTATCAGTGCAGTAAAAAATAGCATTTTGAAAAAAATATACCTTTAGTATTGCCTTTCTTGGATTAACTATAAGCAAGCAAAAGATACTTTTTAAAAAGAAAAGAACATATTTTTTTTTTCTTCACACTTAAGCCTGTTATAGCAGCACTGCTAAGACTGGAGGGATAAAGCTAATCCACATACAAGAAATAAGTTTCAACTTTGTTATTTTCTAAAACCACTGAGCATGGCCTCAAAATAACCATAACTAACAACCCTCTCCCCCCTCCACTTATTCCACAAGCCAAGCTGATTCTGCCCACTCCAGTTGCACTCAAATTCAAGGCCTTTCCTGGTTTCTCATCTTTTAAAAAGCCCAGCTTAAAGCTGCCTTTAGGATTCTCAGTCTGATTTAATCCTAGAGTATACAGTGTTATTTACCTCCTGTTTAAGGGCCACTGTGGTCATGGTACAGGAATGGAATGGACTCTCGAATGGTCTAACATCTGGTTCTCCAGAGAAGCCACTCACCCCTGGGGGAGCCTGGTGGTGATAACAGCCATGACCTTGAATTTAGAAACAAAGCAGCTCTCCTCTCCCTCCCCACCACCCTCCACATCCCAATGGCCTGATTCACAACAGCCTCTGCTCTGTCAACTCAAGTACCTTGGGTAGCTTATGTGTAGAAAGTCACATTCCATGACTGTACATGCACAAGATCACAGCTTGGAGGATATGGCAGGTTTTTTTTTTTTTTAACAGTGTATTAAAGCTAGTTCTCCAATGTGGTGGCCTGAGAGCTGAGGCTGTCAAAGATTCATGGAGGGGTGATGCGAGGGGAGGTAGAAAGACAAGGGAGGCAAAATCTAGCCGGGCCCTCTTCCTCCAGAGGGAACAGCTTCCCCACACTCATTTCCCTGCACATCTCTTCAGATCTGGAGGGAGTGTCTCTTTCCCAGACACCCAGAAGTAGTAGGAAGCATTTAGCACACCCCTACCCCCAACGGTTTTCGATTAGTGGAGAATGAAGACTTTAAAGTGCTTCCTTTGAGTCTGCACACCCCTGCATGTTCTTCCAGTTCCATAGCTCCCTGACTGAGATATTACTGGAACTCTCTCTTCTGTGGAGAATAAATATGAGTTCTAAGGCATCGATGTGGGACTAGCAATGATGAGGCTATGCCAGAGTTTCCAGTTGCATCTCATGCTCCTAATACTGGTTTCCAACCACAGGGAACGCTTATTTAAATTCATATTGGATATAATCTTGAGATGAGCTTCAGCCCCAGGATTATTACAGTATGCTCACAGTTTGGGATAGCAGCAGTATTTAGTGTTGCTAATCTTCATATTTCTTTATTAGGTGAGTGTGGTTTTGAAATGAATGTGACAAAAAAAAAAAAAACCCTACAACAAAACAACTTACAAATCAGGGGAGGGAGAGAAAGAGAAAAAAAAATGGAATTTGGTCTTTAATGATGTTATTATTGCCTGTAAAAGAAAGACAGGAACATTATTCTGTCTGCACATGATGATGGTTCTGCAAAGGTTTCTTTGGCTAAGGAAATGAAGATTTTCATCTTCCTTTCAAGTTTGGTAATGGGATTTCTGCTGTGCCCGGTTTTGAGGCTATGCCTTCTGAAAATTTATCACAAAGAAAAGGAAAGAAACAAACAAAAACAAGCACTGAAAGTGTCCCTGTGCTGGAATGTTTCATGGCAAAATCTTGAGTGCGATGGGGTAGTGAAGTCCCAAACTCCAGTTACAGAACAGACCGCTGTCCTTCCGCTGAATTGCCTTCTTGAGCAGAGGCCACCTACCTAGTTCCTTCTTGTCTTTCTGTCTTTTTCTTTCACAGCCATCTGACAGGCCAGTAAGAGAAGCTATGTTTGCACATGTCCCCTCCCCTCCCTTGCTACTGGGACTAAGAGCCTGGAAGCAAAGAACAGGGATGAGGGATGCTTCTAGTCTTTACCCAACAAGGACCACCAAGAATACTTCCTTAAGTCTCTTCATCTCCTTCCCTCCTGTTTCCAAGTAAAGCCTGCTCCAAGTACACAGACACACACACAATCACCCCCCCCCCCCCAATCTCTACCATAAGCTTATTCAAAAATAAATGTTTTCAGTTTTCAACTCCAAAGGCCAATTCAAGAGATAGCCATCTCTTGCTACTATCACTGCCCCTTCCTTATGGCCAATGGTCCTGCATTTTTGACAGGTCGGGTCTTTCCCCCAAAGAGCTGAAAACCCAGATCTTTTCCCCATCCTTCAAAAATCTTGCTTTCTAGAAAGGCTAGAAAAGCAAACAGAATCCATCTTGATTGCCTGTCACTATTACAAACACCAATTTGGCCTGGCCTTTCTTTCCCCTTAGAATTAGAAGCACCACAACGTTCCACTTTGCAACCTTATTCGGCACTGGGCCTCCAATTCCACCACCATCACATCAGTCGCCTGCCCCCTTTTCCTGAAAACAGCTGTCATATCATGAAAGAGGATCTAGTCACAGAGACAGGTGTAATCATTCACATGTGCCAGGAGAAACCAATCAACCAGAAGCAAATTCACCTGCAGAAGAAGACTCACCGCTATCCACTTTTCTCCCCTTCTCCCCTTATTCTTTACAAGCTTCTTTCAAAGCGGAAGGAAAAATCCTGTTAAAGATTCCTACACTGTTCTCGGTAAAAGACAATTTTGTGAAATAGAAATGGGACAAACCAAGCAAGAAGTTCTGCACTCCAGCTTCTCATTCTGGGGGAGAGAGAGTCTTTCTTCACCTTTGCCAAACTGCCAAAGTGGCTCAGTGCTGAAAGTACAGGGCTAGAAATCCAAAGGGGAGGATGCTGAACTGGAAACATGACTTAATGCTATGGTGGGCTTGATTCAAGATTTTTTTAAAAATTGGGATTTTGGATGAAAGGTCTCATACCTTTCTATAGGAGGCATTATTAGTCTCTAACAGATACCTAATATTTAAACCCTTCATCCTTACCCAAGAATATGGAGTACCTAAAGTGGCACCTAAAACACTATTTCTATTTTTTTAAAGGACTACATATGATGTATTGAGAATATTAGGGTGTTCAATACATGTTTGTGATGATGATGATGGCTGTAGGAGGCATTATTATGGTTCTCTTCTATTCAGTGATTTTATGTGGGTTCTGACCCATCACATCTATATAACTTTTGACTATTCAAAGGTTTTTGGGCTCGGGGATTATCTTGTGGCTATTTAAACGGCTACCCCTTGACATGTGTTTGTGCCTGTGTCCTAGGTGGTGCATCCCTGGGACTGTGTAGTTAAAGGGGAATGAGTGGTTCAGGAAGGGTATGTATAAGTGTGTGTAAAGTAAAGGGGGAGGAAGGGGACTCAACACCCCTGGGAAAAAGCAAACTTCCCATTTCCTCTTCTCACTCCTCTAGAGGCCCGAGCCATAGTGGTTATCATCACCACAACTTCTTATACACAACAGTTTTCAGGGCAAAGGTACTGCAGTCTGAAAGCAAAGTGGGGTTTTTGGGGCAGTTAGGAGGCAGTGAGGCTTGGAGATGAAGGCATGAGCAGGGAAAGTGGTAAAAATGATATCAACGACTAAGACGTTTTTGATTCAGGTCCAATCATTCAGCCAGTGAAATGTCAAAACTGTCCCCAAACCAATGGAAATTCTGTTTGCCACAGATAAGTAAATTATTAAATACAGCCAGTTTCTATGTTTTCAGTACTCCATTCTTGCCCTGACCAATACAGATATTACTGGAAGTTTCTAGTATAACAGATAAAAAGGATAAAAAAAAAACCCCACCTCTCTGTTGTTCCTAGCCAATCTTCTGTATTCTGTTCTCTTTTTGTTTCACATGATTAGACCCCCTCTGACAGCCCTCATCCTATTTTTGTACTCAGATACCGCAAAATGATATGGTTAAACATAAAAAAGAAAACACTGAGATGCTGGAATGAATGCATTTTAAACTCAAACTAAATAAATATCAGCATTCTTATAATAATCATGATTACAATAAAACAATGCTGTCTTTTTTCTTGAGAATATAAGCAGCACTGAATTTTCATTGTTGACCTGATGGGGAAGAGATGGTGAGAGAGGAAGGAGAGAGAAACAGATGGAGAGGAAATGGGAAAAGGAACAGAGAATTTTGGACATGAACAGTTTCCATTTTTTTTAATGGAAAAGTAAGGCGCTTTTTTCCCTGGGAAAATGAGAACTTCTTATTTCAGGGAAGTCAGGGTTGGAACAGATTTGTTCTGGGGGTGCCCAAGAAACTAACATGGCCAACTGGAGTTTCATTTGTTAGTTGCCGGGCACTTTTGCACCTGGGGAGAATGCTACTGTTGGACAATCTACACATAGGTCATGTGACTTCACATTTCCTGTGACCTCCCAAATGGCAAACCCTTTTTGTCCTCAATGAAGGTGAGCAGTACTGTGGTATCAAGACGAGTGTAAGTTTGACCTCTGCTGCAAACCTTTTCTCAGTCCTCTTTCCCCTTCTGCCTAACACTTCAGTATTGCTCAAGCTCAGATGGTATACAGGGCCTCCAAGGGGTAGAAATGGTCTCTTAGATATGCCCCTGGGGAATGTGGTCTAATCTTATACCTACCCATTCGTATTAGGGCTGTTTACTCCTCTGTCTGGAGAGATTTTTCTTTGTAAAATTTCTAAGATGTGTTGGGGAGGAGTAAGGGAAGTTTCCAGAGATCCTTTACAGTTAGGAGCTAAATTAACAACAGCTTTACTGAGATGAACCAGAATGTCATTATGAAAACACTATTTGCAGAAGATTAGGGAAAGTTTAGAGTTGAAGAGCTGGGGAGGCGGGGAGGTGAAAGCAGAGGGGATTAAGAAAATCTGACATAGAGGTCATAGGATCATATATTTAGAGCTGGAAGGGACCTTGAAGGCCACTGAATCCAACCTCCTCATTTTACAGAGAAGGAAACTCAAGCAGGATTCGAATTCAGACCTTCCTGACTTCCAAGTCCAGATACCCACTGTACCCTTGAGGTGAAAGTTGGGATTTCTTTCAATTATCTCTTTGTACTTTTGAAACTTGGATTCAAGGTCATTTTCAATCAAAGGTCTGGAAAGAATTTTTTAAAGTCCTGTCAGTACCAGGATATTGCTTTCTATTTCCATTAATCAAAATGAGTGGCTCTCTCTGCTTGGGGAGAATATTCCCTTAACCTGCATTCACAGCCCCTGAAGAAACTTCCAATATTTATCAGTGGCTACTAGATATTGCTTGAAGCAACCCTGCAGCAGTGCAAAAAATAGATATATTTTTCAAACTCTCTGCTCCCTGGCTGGGCAGTCAGTCCCAGATAACAGTGACGTTAGAGTGTTCCTGTGGAACTACTCTCCCCCAAGCTCCCTGCAAACCAGGGGCTCAGAGCAAATTGGGGAATTTGAGGAAAGAACTTAGCAGCAAAAAGTCTTGGCTGGTGGTTTTCTGTAGGGTTGGGGAGCGGAAGAAGCTAGACAAGTAGGGTCTGGGAAGAGTGGGTAAAGCAATGACAGCAGGAATTGGGGGAAAGGAAACTTGGGTGTGGGGGCTGAAGAGGGGTTGAGAGACTGAATCACAGAATATTGGGAGGGACCTTGGGGACCAATCTATCCAGAGAACTAAGGCCCAAAGATGTGGCCAGCCTGGCCGAGGACACATAGTGAGTGAGTAAGCAGAAAAGTCAGGATGAGAAGCTAGATTTCCTGACTCTCAGTCAGGACACTCTGAATTCCTGGCAGGGGATGTGGGGGAAGAGGGGAAGGAAAAAAGGAAGAATAAAAAGCATGTGGAATTTGCAGGGCCTGCTCTCATCTCTAGTCTGCTGTGACTTCTGGTGAAAAATCCCGATTTTCTCAGTGAGTGGCTACATTTCCCCCTCTTTGTAGACAAGAAGAGAGACAGTAACCTGACAAAAATCCTCCTTTCGAAAGCAGCGGTGGGCTACCTGTAATACTGTCCCACAGACTTCTGGTAACTGAGAAGGTGGGAATGTCTTATTTCTCAGGCCAGCAAATGAAAACCTCACCCAAAGCCCTTTTCTGATTCTGCTACCACTTCTTCTATCCAACTCTCCAAAAATATGTGGGTGATATCCTTCCAACCCCTGCAAAGCCTCCCTGACACCTAAATTAGCCAACAGTAGAGAGGACAGCTAGCCACAAGAAAACATGGATTAGGAGAAAAAGGAGAAAAAGCCTGAGCAAGATTACAACAGCAAAACAGAAGGGCTGAGATCATATTCTGACTAGCCTCAGGCAGTTTCTAGGAGTACCAGCGGAAGTAAAGCCTTCCACCACATCTGTAATTTGGTAAGGCACTAGGAGGGAATGATGTAAAACTAAGACTGTGACAGTTGTGATGGCTGTGCCGAGGAACACATCACAGAGAGAAGGCAGCGTCAGCTTTCTCGTGTCTCTCTCTCTCTCACTCACACACACATGCACACACACACACACACGCACGCACACACGCACTCACACACACACAAATCTGGACAATCACATTTGTTACATGCCTATGTTATATCACTTTTTTGTGCAATCACATTGAAGAATAATCTATTGGTATCACTGAAGTTGAACATAAAGTAAGAAAAAAAGGGTTACATCCTACATTCTACATGGAGGTGGGAAGGGAGAGGGTCGTCTGCTACCTCCTACACAGCTAGGGATTCAAAGTGAAAATAAAACTCCAACAGAAAAGAAAACTAAGAATTCCAACATACATTATTAATGACATTTTGGGAATAACATTAGGGATTGATCCAGAATGCTCAGAAGGGAGAATCAGGCCCTCTCCAGGAGGTCTTCAATCATGCTGGTCTTCTACTATGCCAAACACGGGACACCAATCTGACTTCGAGACAGTGCAGAGCCTGGCCTGCCCCACTCCCACCCTCCCCCCTCTTCTCTTCACCCTCCCCCCTCTTCTCTCCACCCTCCCCCTCTTCTCTCCACCCCCACAATAATGACTACATATCAGTGCCCTTGGATCACACCTGACACTCAGGAGGGCTGTGGACCCTTCAGAGTTCTGGAAAAATCCCTTTTTCTTATGTTCAATTGATTAAAAACCTATTGGGTTTCGGTTTCAGGTGTCCCTGACAGCAACTTCTTAAATGTCACTTGCTGTCATATGAAAATAATCTTTCAAAAGTCTATAGGTAAAGTTCTTCAAAAACTGGGGCCCCAAATTCTGGGATCTTCCTGCTGCTCTCTCCTCTCCAGTTTGGTGCAGAATGGATACTTGATTCTGTGGGGGGGTTTTTGTTACTGTTTTTTTCCCTTTTCTTTTTAAAAATAAAAAGCATAGAATAATTTCCCCTCCTTAGTCCTTTCCTTTTTCAAAATGTCTTTCCTCTGTCCTCTCCTTCCACTTCCTTGTTCAAGTTTCACTGACAGTCCCTAACTCTCACTTTCTTCCCTTTCCCACCCCACTCTCTTGCCCCCTTTGCATTGTTTGTGAGCTGCATTGTTCTGTATAAAAAAAAAGCAGCCTTGCTCCCACCTCAATCCAAGGCGCTCCCTTTCTCTCTCCTTCTCCTTTCTTCCCCTCCCTTCTTTCAAACCTCCCTCTCTTTATCCCCCCTCCCCCATTCCAGTGTTTATATGTAAGGGTACTGGTTGACCTTGGCAGGGCTCAATGGGTATCCAGTGTAGACGGTGGAAGCTGGAGAGGCGCTGATGTAGGTCTGGTGGGCAAACTGAGCTTGATATTGACTTGGGTGGATGGTGGGTGAGGGCAGGACTCGAGGCCCCATGCTAACAGGGACTTGGTGAACAATGCTTGCTGGGTAGGCAGTGTGCTGCACGGTGTGACGAGCAGAACCCTGGGAGGCCACGAGGTGGGCTACGGTGCCAGTTGAGCCTAGAGCAGCAGGGGTGGTATAGGTGTAGAGGTGTGGTTGGGTAGGGAGATGGGCAGCGGCAGCCAGGTGAGGGTGGACTGTGCCATGACTGGGGCTGTTGTGCGGAAAGGAGTACGGAGCCTGAGCAATTGTAGGAGTGATGTAGGCTTGCTGACGCCGGTGAGGTCCGGCACGATCCGTCGTGATGTGCTGCTGGGCCTAAAAAAAGAGAGAAGCACCAAGATACTGGGTTAGACTCTCTACGGGGCAGGAGATAAGGCAGAAGGGTGGCAGGTGGGATTAACTAGAGTGCTGCTCCTGTAATTCAGGGAGATTGGAAAGCTTTGGTTCTATGACTGTTAGCAAGGTGCAGTATAACTTCAGGCCATCATTTTCCCTTGGCATGGCCAAAAGTGACACTCGCCTTCCTCACACCATCCTCCTAGTCCCCCAGGCTTTCAATCTAAGTGTCATCTATGACTTGGCGCTATCTACCGATCTAATCAGTTGATTTCACCTTTAGAACATCTCCCAAATATACCCACTTCTCTCTTCTGTTACTGTCACCACACAGTGCAAGGTCTCATCTCTCCGAACCTTGATTAGTACACTAAGATGCCACAGCTCCTCCAGCCCTACTTCCATGCAGCTGTCGAAGTGATTTCTCTAAAGCACAAGTCTGACCATGTCACCCCCGCCCCCCAAACTCCAGGGACTCCCCATCACCTCCAGGATCAAACAGAAAATCTTGTTTGGCATTCAAAGCCTTTCAGACCTGCCTCCCCAATCTTTCTGATCTCCATATTCTTCTATCCAGTGACCCTGGGTTCCTTGCTGTTCCTTAAACAAGATCAGTCTCCTGATTCTGGGCATTTTCTCTGGCTGTCCCACATGCCTGGAATAGGCTCTCCCTCCTCATCCTCACCGATTGGTTCCCCTGACTTTATCCAAGTCGTCGCTAAAACGTCACCTTCTACAAGAAGCCTTCCCCAGTCCCTCTCAATTCTAGTGCCTTCTCTCTGTTGATTATTTCCTATCAGGCAGGTAGAATTAGAACTAATTCACCTATGCAATAATTCTGTGATCTGGGCAAGGGGTGAGTACAATATCTTTTAATGCTAAAGATAAGGTAACTGAAGACTGGAGCCTTGAGTTAATTTTTCCTGACAATAAGGTGGTGCAGTGGTTAGAGCCAAGGCCTAGAGTCAGGAATATCTGAATTTAAATCTGACCTCATACACTAGCTATGTGACCCTGGGCAAGTCACTTCACCCTGTTTCCCTCAGTTTCCTCCTCTGTAAAATGAGCTGGAGAAGCAAATCGCAAACCACTGCAGTATCTTTGCTAAGAAAACCCCAAAAGGGGTCACAAAGAGTCAGACATAACTGAAAACAACTCAACAATAACAACAATCACTAACATTTATGTAGGGCTTACTGTGTTCAGGTACTGAGCTAAAAGTACTTTGTAAATACTATCTAATTTGATCCTTACAACAATCCTGTGAGGCAGGTGGTTATTATCCTCACTTTACAGATAAGAAAATGGAGGCAAACAGAGGTTAAGTGACTTGCCCAGGGTCACACAGCTAGTAAGTATCTGAGGCTGGATTTGAACTCAGGTATTCCTGACTCCTGCCTAGTGCTCTATCCATCACCTAGCAACCAGCAGTTAGGCAAGACACAAAACTCAAAGTCTGATTGTGCTCTCCATAAGGTGTTGGCTTACCTGGCTGAGATTAAGAGGCTGCTGCTGCTGGAAATGTGGTCCTGGCCTCGGCTGCCTGTAGGCGATGGCTCCAGACGAGTTCCCTGAAGAGTGACCACTGGTGGAGGTCACGATGCTGGAGGACTTGGACTTGTAGGAGGATGAGTGGTGACTGGTGTTGACTGTCAGGAAGAGGAAACACGGTAGTGTTAAATCACCAAGGCTCAAAGCTCCCCAGGGGATGGCACTCCAGTGAAGCAAAATTGAGAAGTTTGTGCAGTATCTTAAAGCTACTCTTCAACTTTCCAACCACACACCGTCTCATCACCTCAATGGCAGAGTTACTACCATTCTGTCTTACTTGAATTTCAACTTTTGTTTCACTTTGGGATAGAATTAAGTACTGAATACAAATGAGGTAATATCAATGGAGGTCAAAAAACAAATGATTTCCTCTTTAGCCTGTATAAAGCTTGTCTGTACATAGTTGTTGCATAGAAAGGAAAAAGCATGGTCTAGGAGAAGAGGCCATAGAGATCACAACAGTTGACATTTGGGGTCCAGGGATAGGTTGCATGTCTATTATCTTAGCTAGGACCAACCAAACTGAGTTTGAAAAGGCATCAAATTAGCTGGGGTGGTGATCATTCTTTTGACTACAGCAACTCCTGAAGATGATCTATTAAGTTGTAGTTCTGATGTTTCTTGGTAGAGGAAGTATTCAGACAGTGAAAGGACAGACTGTTGAAGTTAGGAATGTTTGTAAAGTGCTTTAGATACATACTTTCATTTCATCCTCCAAACATGGCAGACAGGCAAGACAGGTATTATTTTCATTTCATAGATGAAATCCATGGTCACAGAGCTAGTAAGTGGAATTTAAACAAAGTCCAGCACTTTCTCCACTATACCACAGACCTTTACACAACATCATCTAATGTAAAAAGGCATGACAGTTTAATATGGCTCTGCCACTGACTAACTGTACTCTTCAAGTTCACCTCACCTCTTGGCTACTAAGTTTCTACAGCTCCTAAACAAAAAAATCTCCCGTTCAAGTCATCTCAAGGGATACTGTAAGGATCCAATGGAATAAAAGAAGTTAGTGTGTTGAAAATCTTAAAGTACTTAGGTAAAGGCAAAGTTTGATACTGCTATCAAAGAGTGGTGAAGGAGTGTCTAGCATGGAAGGAAGCATCTGACAAGACCAGTCAAAAGAAGCAGGCATACAAGGCTGGGAAGAGCAGAAAGGCACTGAAGACTGGGGAGGCAATAGCTCAAGTCAAATAAGGTAATTCAGGAGGCCAACAGGCAGAAATGTTGATCTAGGCAGATGTGGTCTAGAGTCCAGGAGGTCAGAGAATAATCAAGAATGGTGCCAGTAGGCAGAAGACATGTAGGGAAGCTTTCTTTTTAGGGCAGAGATTCTTTTGTCTTTGCTTCAGATGCACAGGTCGTGGGTCACATAAGCATTTGAAATCAGAAGCAGAATTTGAGAGATTAAAAATGCAGTTAGTTCAACATTTGAAGAAGGAGTTCCAGAAAGCTGGAAGGTTCTTGCATCATAGGTCTTCAGGATGGACCTAGCACAGTGACCTTCAAATAAAAGGCACTTAATATACTAAGATTTAATTTCTTGAATACTCCATGTTTAATAAATACGTGACTGACCAATGGGCAAAAATCCCAAAGAACACCTATCAAATGTACCCAGAGGGACATGGTAGGCTTGTTGTTTGGTGTATAGTTGTTTTTCTGTCATGTCTGACTCTTCATGATCCCAAAGGCCTTTTCTTGGTAAAGATACTGAAGAGGTTTGCCATTTACTTCTCTAGCCCATTTTACAGATGAGCAACTGAGGCAAACAGGGCTAAGTGGTTTGCCCAGAGTCATACAGCTATTGAGTGTCTGAGGTCAGATTTGAACTCAGGAAGATGAAACTTCTTGACTCTAGGCCCTGCACTCTATCCACTGTGCCACCTAGATGCCCCCAAGGTAGGTTTCATTCATCTTTAAAAAAATCCCAACAAACAAGAATTTTCTCCTTTCCTAGTCTTCTTTGCCATCAGCGGAAGGAATGAACTAGAAACTAGGAAAGTGCCTGACAGCCATGTTTTCTGACAGGCCCTGGCTTTGGCTTCCTCCATTAAGAAAGGGCCATCGCAGGTGGCTAGGTGGTGCAGTGAATAGAGCACCGCCTCTGGAGTCAGGAGAACCCAAGTTCAAATCTGACCTCAGACACTTCACACACACACATACACAATGACACACACAAACTAGCCATGTGACCTTGGGCAAATTGCTTAATCCCAATTGTCCTCCAAAAAGCAAAAAAAAAAAAGAAACAAAAAAGGGCCAACGCTACTACAAAGCCCAAGGTGGAAGGTGGCGGTGGAGTCCAGCAGTAACTGGTTGTCTGGGGTGAACATTGTGCTGGTGATGGCCTACAGAACCTTGGTATTTGTGCTGTTGTTCATTTTTGTGAAGAGGAAGATCGCATGTTTTGCAATGAAGTCTCAAAGAGGCTGTCACATCCCTGTGGGGCACAATGCTCCCAAGGGTCGGTCCAGGATATAAAGTATGAGCCTGTGATAGTAATGGAATATAAAGATCCCCCTGTATTGGCTTGGTTTTCAAACTGATTGTGTTAAAACCCAGAGTTTGTTAATCCCACCTGTGGGACGGACTTGTTGATGTGAAAAAAAAGTCCTGAACTGGGAGGAGCTGGTGAAGTAGATTTGGAGAGACAAGAGAGAGGCAGAAGAACTTTTTGGAAGCAGCACCCTCATGGAGGCAGAGAGAGAGACTGAGAGAATTGCTGGGGGCCACTTTGAATTGCCCTGGACTTTTGAGACCTGCCCCCTGAGCTGCCAAGGACTGAGGAGACATGGCTGTTTTGCTGGTACTTTGTCTGTCTGTTTTGATGTTGTTTTGCCAGATTTGTCCACTGGTGAAAGACAGTCCTGTTGAAGAAGTCCTGGAACCTGTCTGTTGGTTCAGAGCTACTGAGACTGTCCTGCAGACAGAGAGTGAATACTGTCCACTGGTGAAGGGCAGTGCTGTTGTTGCAGGGGTCTGGGAACCTTTCTGTTGGTTCAGAAGCCCTGAAGAAGGATTTTCTTGTTGTATGTTTACAGAAATCCTGGGAGAGGGTTTTGCTAATGTTTTCAGGGGTTCTAGGACTGTTCTACAGACAGAGGATGAATTAATGAAGAGACTGGCAATGTATCTTGTGGCCTTGCTAAGCCTTGTCTCCCCAGGAACTAAGATTGCTGAGAACTTGCCTGTGTCAAGATGAAGAAAAGACCTCCATTTGGGTATTAAGTGCTGTGCTTAAACTTGATGTAACTCTGGGGTAGATTCAATTGTGATCCAGGGGTGGGGAACTTTTGACCTTTTTGTGTTCTATGGTTGAACAAATGAATGTACTTTACTTATGTTTGGAAACTAATCTCCATTTGAGAAGAGGGGATTTTTGGTGGACTAAATATGAAGGTACAGCCTAGGGGTGGAGTAGTATTTAGAACAGGGACTTTGTAATTGATTGAATGAATGGAAGGTCCTGGGGTGGGGTAGTACTTGGAGATTATTTAATCACCCTTAGTAAATGCTGTATTTTGAATGATGTCATGTTTTGATCTTCTCTGTTCTTGGTTTGTCACTGAATAAAATGGAGAGCACCTATGCTGGTATTTTGAACCTTGGCAAGTTGCCTTTCCTTGGCATTACATTACAGAGCCCCAGCTTCCTGAAGAGGATAATGCCAGACTTTTGCAGCTGGAGACATCAGGAAATCAACACTGTTACAACTGTCTGTATAGGATGAAAGCATTGGATGCCATTCGTGCCTCTGAGATCCCATTTCATTCAGAAGGTCAGCATCCTTGCTCCCTGATAGGCAAGAAGTTCCGATCTGCTGGATCTTCGAAACACAAGTACCCCCTTCAAGGGTGTCTGCAAAGCTCTCACTGATACCCTGCTAGATGGCTATGAGACAGCTCGAAAAGGAACTGGTGTCTTTGGCCAAATTGAAGATCTACACTATCAAGAAGCACTGAGTAAACTGGCTGCCACACAAGTTGTCAAAGCCCATGGTGGGAGCGCCCAGTGGCAACTAAGGATTCAACACAGTCTCCCGAAGTTTCCTCCCTAACAACCATTCAGGTCACCTCTCTGCCCTCCAGTCAGAAGAGTAGAAGAGCCAAGCACTTCCTAGAGCTGAAGTTTCAAGAATAACTACAGCACACCAGAGAGCGCCCTCTGACTGAATGTGAAGATAGCCATTGCCAACATGGCTCCAGTGGGAGAATCCAGTCTCAGAACCAAGGGATTTCTCCAGGCAAATTCATATCATTATCCCCAGAATTCTTGGAATGTGTGTCTGGAGATCCTTCCTTAGCTTATTCCTCTGGTCTGCTGTAGAACTAAAGTTCCATGAGGCCCTCTTTCCCTTTCCAATAGCTCTTCTCAAGGTGTTGAATCCACATATTTTTCCTCTGTCTGTGTCACTTCGTCTTTACCCCAAGTTGTTTTTGATCATGGTTATTTTTTGCCCTCTCCCAAAGTAAGTTTTATCCTAAATAGGTTAGTAGGGTTAAGGGAGGGGGCATTTATGATGTTAGAAATGGAAACCACACAGAGCTCCTACCTTACCCACTTGGGTGGGGACTCTAGCCGATAGCCATATCACGTAAAGCTGTGGATTGAAAAGGGCAGAAGGAACTAGGGTGTTGTACTAACCAAGTCCTGTTGTGTTTAGTGCACTGCCTTGACCATCTCTTCACATATTATGGATCAACACATGACTGAGGGGAACTGTCAGTGATACAGGCACTTAATTCCATATCCCCCAATAAGTCACTGCACTGGTCTGACTTTATAAACCAGTTATTCAATAAAAACAGCTGTAAAAATTAAAAAAAAAAAACAGAAACTAGGAAAGTACTGAATGTGGAAAGTTCCAGTCATACTCTATGTGGCCTAGTTTACTAGTATGTGCACAGGAGAGATAACTGAGCTAGTGAAGAAATAAGCTAAAATATTTTTATAACTATTTCATTCTTTGTCATACTGCAATTATAAATTGTATATATATAAATATATACATTATATATGATGAATAAATTATAAATCATAGGGGCATAATGTAGGGGCTAGAGAACTACCCTTGGTGCCAGGAGAAGCTGGGTTTAAGCTCTGCCTCTTCTGGATAATTCTCCTGACCTTTTTGTGGTCCTGGCTTCTCTGTAAGTCTGAAATGTCAGAAATGGTAGTGACCTGCAGGTCTATTAGTTCTTCACTGGGAACTCCTCATTCCAATGAAATCATTAAATCTCATTAAGAAACTAAAAGTTAAAAGGAAGCATGCCCTCTTCCTAAGGAGAAGTGAAGCTAATAATGGAGCTGTCAAGGCACCCAGACCAAATGAACCTGCTTAAAGATAGAGCCCAAATGAGCAGAGGTACTTGTCACAGGTTTTCTGTGAGGAGAAAGAAAGAATCTAAGCCAGAATGAATTTTATGAGAACAAATTTTAAAAGACCTACTAATCTGGTCTGAGAATAAGGTTGAGGGAGGGTAGGCAAAAGCAAACTTAATACAAATCTGAAGACAGTCAAGTGGGCGATTATTTCATTGTGTTTGTATTTGTTTATTTTGGATTTGGATCTCTTGTTTCCTGTGATTTGTAATTTGTTTCACCTAATAATGACATTTTCAGATTATAAAGATATCTTTTTAAAAAATCTTCATTAGGAAGATACTTATTCCCATGATTTTTCCACTTTGCAAGCCCTGTGAAACTTACTTATCACCCTCTAGTGGCTGTGACAAAATACTGGGAAGAGTGAAGACAAAACAAAAGAATGAAAACCATTCCTTGTTCCAACCCTAAGCCTGGGCTGCAGCTGGGGTACAGAGCCAGGTGGTGGTAGGGTTCAGCATAGGGCCTTCCTTACACAATGTAGGTGTTCAGAAGCTAGCTGGTGAATTGCAGTACACCAAACAACAGTAGATATTTGAGCCAATAAGCAAACCAAACCTCAAGTACTTGGGAAGAGGCACCTTCAGAGCAAAGATTTTCCATAAGTTTGGCTTCATGAGATATGTGAATTCAGAACTGCTCCCTTACAGTAACAGTTTGAGTCAATCAATAAAGTATCTCTAGGTCAGGAGTTCCTAACCTCGGATCTAAGTATAGATTTCAGGGGGTCCAGGAGCTTGGATGGGGAAAAATGACATCATTAATTTTTACTCATCTCTGGATTATTTTATAACATTATGTATTTTATTTTATGCATTTATAAACATCATTCTCAGAAGGTGACTTCCACCTGACAAAGAGTAACACACAAAAAGGAGTAAGAACTCCTGCTCTAAAGCCTCCGAAAATATCTTTACTGGAACCCTGCCAAGCTCAATGCACTGGGATGCCAAGAAGGCTGAAGACCTGGGAGGACTCTTTATCTACACCCTCACTGGTTCCCTCCATTAACTGAAAATTGCTCTCCATAAGTGATGCCTAGAAGGGGGAGTTACCAATTCAGAATTGGTGTGAAAAAGACTACAGACGACAAATTAAAAGCCATCTAAAGTTACCTGAAAAGGTCATACAGCGAGCTTCCACTGTGGAACTTTCCTGACCACATTTAAAATAATTGAAAAGTGGGGGTGTCAAGGAGTTGTAAATGACATGAAATTTCTATTTTTACAAAAATTTTGATCTCATTCGTTTTAATATCACAGTCATTTTTATAGTAGTTTTCTCCCGAGTGAACCTTATAAAAAAAGAAAAAAATGTTAAGCAAACATGAATCAAATCTGACAGCATTTGCAACAGTCTACAACTACTGTTTTGCTGATCTCTTTAAGGAGGTTCATAAAATTTGTATTTTAAGGAAAAGCAACCTGGTGGATATGTAGAAAGAACTGCTGGCCAAAAGGAGACAATTATTAAACTGTATTGAAGGAAACAATTTAGAAGGCTAAGGTGAGGTCCAGACTGTTAGGTATAGAATTAATTGATAGATTTGATAATTCAGTTGCTACAAGGTGCTAAGGTGAGTAATAAAGGTCAAGTTCTTGATTTTAGTTGGATGAATTTTGTTACCAAATTCCCAGGAATATTCAATTAAAGGGCAAGGATAGGGAGTCTTCTATGGCCTTACTAGTCAAAAATACTGATTGGCTGTTGCTGAACAGAGAGTAGTGTGACATCAAAGATCCACAGTTCACAAAGAGTGGGGAGTAAATGAGGGAAATTGGAACCTTGCAATCACACTAGGATCCCAGATTTAGCACTGGGAGGGATTTTGGAGGGTATTCCACTCGGTCTCATTTTACAAAGAAGGAGATGGAGGTCCAGAGAGACAAAGAAAGTGGTTTGTGCAAGGTCACACAAACAGTTAAATAACAACAAAAGCTTCTTTCATTCCCAGACCGATGCTGCTTTTTCCAACACCCCACACTCCATGCCTACCTTTCTGTGGTTCAAGCAGGAAGGAGCTGTCACATATGAATGTTAGTTACAGAAGTCCCACGTTCCCACACTGACATGATAAGGCTAAGAAGGGAATCTTCAGGCTACTTAAGTAACTTCATTCTGAAAAAGACCCCTTCCTGGAAGGCCATTTCCTGAGCAAATGAGTTAAATAAAATTTCTAAGGTAAGTAACCTTTTTGGAAGTTAAAGGGAAAATGGTTACTTCTGTGAGTGGGCAAAGACCGCATCACAAAGTTTCACAGCTGCCAGTCCTAGTCAACATGGAACTGACAGATCCTCCCACTTACAGACTAGCTAGAGTATCCAAGAAATAACTCTGTCTTGGGTCTTATGTATTAGGCAAGAATTTGAAGATTTAAAGAATCCACAGAGGGAGAAGATAGAGTCTTCATGGGAAAGCTTCATATGAAGTGAGTGCGATAGAGATTTGCACTGAGTCTGGGGCCAGAGAAGCAGCATAATGTGATGGATAGGGCCTTGCAGTCAGGAGCTGAGACTGGGCTTCAAACCCCATCTCTTCCTCTCCTAAGCACTGTGCTGAGTAATCGCCTTTCTGGCTCAGGCAGGATTATCCTTATTTTCATCTGCTAAATTACAGAATGGTTGGTGGAGGGAATGGGGCACAGGCTTTAGTACCAATAAGAAGCTAGGAGAACATAGTGCCACAGAACCAAAGAAGGCGAACACAAGGGCCGAGAGAATTCTTTTACAGAAGTCTTTTGTAAGAGTCTTCTCAACAAGAAGTCTTCAAAGATCCACGCTTGGCCAGAAAGAAGCAGCTTTATTGAATAAAGTTTGTGAAGAATAGTAAGCTAGGGGCTGGTAGGTGGTACAGTGAATAGAGCACTGGTCCTGGAGTTGGGAGGACCTGAGTTCAAATCCAGTCTCAGACACTTAATACTTACTAGCCATGTGACCTTGGGCAAGTCACTTAACCCCAACTGCCCTGCCTTCCCCCCTCCAAAAAAAAAAAAAAAGAATAGTAAGCTGTTGTCAGATCCTCACAAGTAGTTGACTGACCAACAGAAATACAGGCCCAGATCACTGGAAATTATTCAAAACTACCTTGTGAAGCTCATCTATGAATTGGTAAGAACATATGATATTTTCTGCTGGTCTTGAATAACAAAGCTAATAACAAATGACAAAACAGAGAAGTACCAGAATCCAGATCATAAAAGGAAAAGCTTTCCATAGGATCTAAACAAATTTCTTTCCTAAATCCTTTTAACAAGTGGGGAAAAACCCCGATCTCCTTAAAGCAGTGGGCTATGGCATAAGGGACCCAAAGACAGTGGCTCTAACCTTTCTGGACGCTCCTGTAGTATCACAGTCTTTTCAGTTGGGATTTCCTACTTATAGAATGAGATAAAAATGCCCTGCTAGAAGTGAATGCAAAGTGTGTGAAAATGCGCGTGCGTGCACACAACCGTCTATGGCTCACGGTGTTGTTAACAATGGAACGCTTTCCTGTGACCATGAACAGAGTAATCTCGCTTGTTTATCTCCCTGTCAGAATGCATGACTTTTTGATACCCATTTCTGCAATTCCAGCACCTAGGCCTCATCTCAGTAACTTCTTCTGCAGTTTCAGAATGCCACCATGAGGTGATGACAGTGCCATGGCTTCAGGGTTCAGAGCTGTCCCTGCCAAATCTTGGGAACGCTTCTGTGGTAATGGATTTGGCCTTCGGTTTGGTGCCTGTTTCCCCATCCTATGACTTATTTTAAAAGATTTAAAATACTCTGACAACCACCATGTCATTGCAGATCAGTACAGACTGAGCAACGTGTGTCTTCCACTCTTGTCAGTTCACAGGTGACCTATACAAGGAAAACTGTGACTCAATCCTTGCAATCTTAGCCTATGTCTTTGTGGGACAACAAGTTACTTACAAGGCTACCATAGGATTTTTGGGATCTTTAGTATCTATAATATCTTAAGCAACCTATTTTTTCCTGTTTGTCCCTTCTCTTGCTCAGTAAAAGGGTCCTCCCCCCATGAAGTACCATCTTCCTATTCCAATTTTGTATCCTTTAAGACTGTTTGCTTGAAGTATCCAGAAACTCTCAATTCGATTAACTGAAAATTAAAGGAATCCTTTCCCCCCTAACAAAGCACTCCCTGACCCTACCCCACCCCATTCTTCAGATTCCCCTCCTTTTTTTTTTTTTACCTGGGAGTGGGCTATGCTACTCTTATCTGGCATTTCTCCTTTACTCCACTTGCCATGGCAGACAATGAGGGGCACTGTGGGCTTCTTTCTACCTCCGTACCCTTATCTATTGCCTTTCCTATTCCCCCAGGTCCCTCTTCCTCTCCTGTTCTTATAGCCGCGCTCCCACTTCAGGTAGCCACAAAAACACCAGTAAGTATAATTCAATACTTCCATGGATCTGTGAGCTCATCTATGTGAATACTCCCTCCAGCAGCACCAGGGTGCAGCCCACTCGCATCTTTGCCTTTTCATCATCTGCCATGTCTGTCTGTGTTCTCCAATAAATCCTCCATGCAACCTGCTGAGCCTTTTAATTTCTTCTTGACTCCTTGACTTTATGTGTGTACCTGCAGTACCCGGGCTAGTTACTGCTCTTACTACGTAACCCATGAAAATAATATTATTAGTCTTGAACACACGGCGAGGGAGCCAGTTCTAGCAGCTAATATTCTGCAGGATCTTATTTTTTTCTTCTGTACATTCTTTATACCTGTGGGTAGATGACTTCTGATTAGTGGAAGTTACAATCTCCTTGAGTCTCTGTTTGCTCATCTATAAAATAGGGGTGATATACATGTACAATGTAAGACTTACCTCACATGAATATTTTGAGGATTTCATTTGATTTTCTACACTGGCATTTGTAGATCTCTTATCTTCTTGCAGAGTAAGCCTTAAAGCTGATAATTAATGGATGGTCCCTTACTCTAAATTTCTGTCATACTGCTTGCAATTTTACCATTTAAAAGACTCATTTGGTAAGTAGCAATTTCCTCACTTGGAAAACAAGGGGATTGGACTAGATTCCCTCTGTGGTCCCTTCAATTCTTCTAAATGTATGATCCTAGGATGTATTGGGACTTGGAAAAAAAAGGCATCTTAACCTCAGATTTATACATATTTTTGTAAAGTTACTTTAGATGAGGAAGCAAAGCCAAAATTCTTGTCATTGATATCACAGAAATGGATTTACTGCCTTATCTTTGTGCTTAGCTAAACATCAACCCATTCCAAAGGCTAGACAATGGGGTTTTTATGGGCTATGACTATGTCAGTTTAGAGTTATGACCATGCAGTTATATTTAACTAGAGTGTGGAAAAACATGCAGTTATTTTTTTATATTTTTATTTTTAAAATTTAATTATTTATTTATTATATTATTTATATATATTATATTAATTACAAAGCATCGAGCATACAGAGGACATTGCGCACAGTGGGTGGTCAATAAAGGTGGTTGATGACAAATGCCAATTTGTATTTCCCCATCATAGGACCACAGATTTGAGGCTGGAAGGGACCTCAGAGGTAATCTGGTTTAATCTCTCCTTTTGATGTCAAACCTGCCAAATACCAATACTGATAGGGAGTGGCAGAGTCAGGATTTGAACCCAGATGCTCTGACTCTGAATCCACCACTTTTTCTATCTCAGAAGACTTCAGGTACAAAATGATTTATCAATTTCTTCTGGGATAAAAAGTGGAAGCCATTAGGTACCAGCAAGCTCAGGTAGCTGAAAGATGAGTTTGGTTATTTAGGAGAGGTGGCATATGACGTGGACAAAGTGCAGAAGTACACTCTAGCATTCTCAAAAATGAGACTGGTCCGTTGTAGTCTGTGGAAATCAATGGGCTAGGGAAAAACAACAGCCACCACCCAGAACTTCAAAGGCTAATGAGTACTTTTCTACATGTCTATCTCTTGGAATGATGGCACCTGAATCATTTGAGACCAAGTGGAGATTCCACAGTCTCCCACAGAAATATGTTTCAGAGTTGATCCTAATAAAAAATTCGTTATGATCTATTACTTTTCATGTCTAAATAAAAGCCTTCCTGTATTTTATAACCTCTTCCTACTAATCATCCTTTAAACCTCACTTTCCTCACCTGTAAAATGATGGGGTGGAATGTAAGTAATTGATCTCTGGTTGCTTCGATTCTAACAAATGGTCATTATTCTCCTTATAACAATTAAACTTGGAAACTATGTGCTGAAGGGAGAGCAACAGATAATTCTAAGATTCCACCCACCTCTAAAATTTGATATGTCTAGCGATCTGCCTACTTGTATCAAAGAAGTAGCAATTTTTACGAGCTAATACTGGCTTTCTTTGAATACCTGACTTCACTTATTTTTCTACTGGAGTAAGGTTGGATAGAAATGTAAGTTAGCATGGACTATTAAATTTATCTATCCGTTAATTAAATTATCCCTTAGTTTTATTTTCCCCAGGCACTTTTTTTTTCCTATTTCAAGACACAGTAGAGTCCCTATTTACCTTCACATCATAACAGAAGCCCCCCTAAAATAGAAGCATGAGAACAAGAGGCAAACTTTGTTACAATCCTTTCTTTCCAAAGCAGGTTTAATGTAGGAAGTCATCTGCCTCCATTTTGCCTTCACTTACCTGGCCTTGAAGATCTTGTTTAGTTGTCTCTAAGCTACAAACACCCCTAAGAAGTCTGTCTATTGTGGAAACCCACAGCATGAGATCTGGTGAGAGAGACCTGTGAGGAATGCTGCTTGGTGATGGAAATATTCAGATACTCCCACCCTCAGCATCAGATCAGATTGTCCTGAGTTACTCTTGTTTTGCATTAGTTAGTAGAGTCAAACCTCATTAATTTGGAATAAAGAATAGCCTGAAACAGTGGTCTGAAATATAAGTATTTTTAGAAAACTACAATTTTAAGCTCATATAGCAAGTTTTTCTAGGTAGAATTTCAACTTGCCTATTTTACTGGATAGGAATTATGGGTAATATGTACATTAAATATATGTAAAGCAGTGCTATCAAAATTTCTTGGCATATGAAAAGTTTATCATAAGTAAGTTAAATGATGTCCTTATAATCTTGTTGACACTAGTAATTTAGCACACTCTTCTTCATAGATGGCTCAAGAGTAAACTTCAGTTGAAGTTCCTAAATAGCACAAGTTTCAATTTCATGGGCTCCTAATGAATGAGGTTTTATTTACTCATTAAATGAGTACAGTCTGGTGTTCCGAGAATCCTTTCCCATGCTTCCTCTGCCTCACGATTCCTCCTCATCACCATTGTCTCTCCCCGCCCCCCTCCTTCTCCATCTACATTTTGCACTCTTCCACATTTTCCATTTTGGTCACCTAGCTGAAGCTACCAGAACTCCTGATTGCTAGCACGGAGCCCCAGACTTGACATACAATCTATGTTGTATCTATGTATGTAATCTATACATACAACCAGAGAGCAGGAAAGCTAATGTGCAGGGAGCCTTCCCCACATTACCTGGTACTAGGCTATCACACTCCACCAACACTTCGCTGGCCTGGGTTTTCAGGGGTGGCACAATAATAGTTCGGGGATTCCCGCTGCAGTGGCTCTCCAGCGCCCCCTTGGGGTCATAGGTGTTTGCATTGCTGTGGCCTGCTCGATGCTGCATGGTGTAGGGGCTGTTGTTGCTGGAGGAATCAGAGTAAGGAGAGTCATGAACCGTGACACAGCTGATGACATTTTTTCTTTGTTTGGAGAGAGTGCTGAAAACACAAGGAGGAAAAGAATAGGTACCATGAGAAAGGCTGCAAAATAAAACATCCTTCATCAATGACTATGAAGCTTCTCCTGGGTGCAGGCTCTGGGAGGGGGCATACAAAATAAGGAGACATACTTCTTAGCTTCAAAGAATGTGTAACTTAATGGGGGAGGATTACATACAGAAACACTTAGGATTTAAAAAAAAATCTTTACAGTCTAGAACAATGGAACAAATTAGTTAGATGAAAGTAATAGTAATATGTAAAGTTTTATACTTGGGTCCAAAAAGTCAACTCCATACAAGATGGGGGGTGTGTGTGGCTAAAAAACAGTTTATCTGAAAAAGATCTGGGGGTTTTAGAGGACTGCAAGCTCAATATGAATTAATAGTGGGATGACAGGTGGCCAAAAAAGTTAAAGGGATTTTCTCGGGGTCACTCAGCCAGGATGTGTCAAGGTAGGATTCAACCCAAGCCTCCATAATGGCTTCAGCTGTCTTCTCTAGACTGGGCTACTTTACATTAATTTTTTGATAATAATAAGCAGCACAACCTACTGCTGACAAAGTACGTACCCAGAGCTAGGAGAGAAGATCTGGAAAGAGAGGAATGAAAAATTACTCTAGATTTAGGAACTTAAGCATGAGAGGATGATGGGTGGAGGCTTTGGCTGTAAGAACACTTGATATTTTTGCTGTTGAGGGCAATGAGAAAATTAGCAAGAGATTCAGCATAAAAATGGACATAACAAGTGCATCTCAGCTTTATGCATCTAATAGTATACCTTGGTGCCTACAAGAAATCATATTATGTTTTCAAAGAGCCCTTTATATATATGTGTGTGTGTGTGTGTATATACATATATATACATATACATACACACATATATATGTATATATATACACATATATACAGAATGCCTAAAGGAGGGTGATAAATATGGGCCTTACAAGGAATTGGGTTAGAGGAGAGGGTGGGGATCTTCCCTGTATGAAAGCAATGGGAGCAGAGCTTCCCCCACTAGACACTCTGCTTGGATAGGCAGGCTATGATGGGAAAAAAGGAAAGGTAGAAGCGAAGATGGCAGAGGCTAAGTCCAGCATAGGAGCCCTAGATCTCCAAATGCTTATCCACAGTCCAACTATGTAATGAGATTCTCTGGAAAGTAATTTATGAAATGAAAAACCATCAAGTTTTGAGGGCTTCCAGCAAACAGAGATAATTCTGTGTTGACCACTGCAAAAGAAGAGTGAGGCATGTGATTGTGTGGTTTCTCTGCAGACACAGGTATACCTGGTGTGTCTTCCCTGTACTCTTGCTACCATAAGTAGTGAGGCAGGGCAGCTGAACTGTGGGAGCCGGAAGCCAGTAACTGTGGTCAAAACCCTCTCTCCATTCTAAGGCTACCCCTAGGCAGCAGAAAACAGGAGGGAGATTCCGAACCTCTGGGTTTATGTTTTTAGAACAGCCCTTATACTATGGCTGCAGAACTGGCTGCTGGTTTTAACAAGAGGGCAAGGAGAAAACCTGGTGAGATCTCTTTGTGGCAGAGCAGTGAGGCCCCAGCTCTGGAGAACATCTTGTATTCCTGGGTGGCTTTCTTGGGTCTGTGTTCCCTGGAAAATTCTTGTATACAAAATTAAGCTGAAGGCTGCCTCCTCCAGCAAGGAAACAAAAGGGATTTTAGGCCAGGATGACTCTGGGCAACAAGGTCTGTGACAGCTGTGTCCTGGACAATACCTTCTGAACAGTCTCTTGGGTACTTGGGTCAGTGGAAGGACATGCCCATCAGTGGCTGGAGGACCCTGATAAAGCTACAAAGTCCTCTGATAATTACCTATAGCACATACAAGCACACTGATTCACACTGAAATGAAACAAAATAAAAATGTGCTCTGCTTGATAGGCACAATGTTGTATAAGCGATCTCTCTTGAAGAGTCATATGTAAAACTGTGTGTGTGTGTGTGTGTGTGTGTGTGTGTATGGGGGGGTATAATTCACGTTTATAAAGAGTTCACAGTATAAGCATTTCCGTAAGAAATGTTTATATTCCATTTAAAACATGATTATACATAATAATTTATAAGATTGCAGCTCCAGAGCTAGAAGGTACCCGAGAAGCCATCCAGTCCAATCCCTTCACTTTACAGATGAGTAAACTTAGTCCCAGGGAGGTTAAGTGACTTGCTCAAAGTGATACAGAGTAGTATCAGAGATGGGATTTGAACCCATATCCACTGACCCCTGGGTCATTACTCTCTCTTTCATACCATGCTAATTTTTGAGGAACATATCACCTGCAGACAGAGAGAAAATGTTAAATTTTTTTTAGTAATTTTGTTTGCTAGAGTAAATTATGTACACATTGAAGGCAAATCCTAAAACTGGACATAGTCACTGTGCAGTCAAATCACAATTTGACCTCAAATGGTGTTCAAATTGGGCATATCTAGCATCACCCACCTGAATTTGTAAATTACAGAGAGGCAGACCACAGCTCAACATAAAGGAAAACTTTCTATCAAACATTGGAATAAAAGTGAGGTTAATCTAAGTATTCAAACAGAGGGCAAGGACCTTCCAGGTACCCAGGTTCATGACCTCTGAGTCACTCTTGATTCTTTACTCTTCCCTTTGACTCCCATGCCCAATCAACCACTAAGCCTTGACAGCATATCTCATATCCATCCTCTTCTTTCTACTCTTTCAGCCTAATTCAGGTTCTCATTCAACTCTCACCTGGATTACTGCACAATTTTCCTAATTAGCATCTCTGCTTCCAGCCTCTTCCCTTCTCCAACCCATCCTCCACACAACTCCTCAAGTGATAATTCTAAGGCACAATTCTGACTCCTCTGATCACGTCCCTTCAGTGGCTCTCTTTTGCCTTCAGATAAAATGCATAGCACTGTCTGGGATTTAAAACTCTTCACACAATCTGACTTTAATTGATCTTTCCAGACTGATTTCCTGTCAGTCCCCCTCACATGCTTCATATACCCATCAAACTGGCCAGCTTCAATACCGTATCTTTGGCCCCAATGCCTTTGTGCAGGCCGTGTCCTCCAGGTCTGGAACATTCTCCCTTCCCATGGCCACTTCTTGAAATACTTGAGATTCTTTCAAAGCTCAGCTCAAGTATCACCTCCTGTATTGGGCCTTTTTCTGATTAGCAGCAATCCCCTCCCTTTGTGTCTATTTTGAATTTACTTAACTGTGAACATATTCCATTTCCCCAGTAGAATTATGACCCTAGAGGGCAGAAAATTGTTTTTCTTTCTATCTTTGTATTCCTTGCACCCAGAACAATACCTGGCACATAGTGGATGGAATAAAAATGCTTACTGAATGTGGGTTCAGTAGATTTCTAATGGGGTGAGAGAACAAACTAGATAAAGCCACTTTCAATGCTAAGAATTTCTTAGAAGAAATGTTTTGCATGAGGTCTGGGACAGAATGAAATAAAATCATGCTGTTGTTACAACTTGTTAAGGAATATACCCAATAACCTCTTCAAACACCTGAAATTCCCTTTCTCTCTGTTTGAAGTGGAAGTGTCCCCCAAACCCAAAGAGGCAGCTGCTTGCCCTATAGTGAAGGTAACATTTTTAGTCTCTTAAGACTATGAAATATGGCATAGCACAGTCTCTGAGAAATTAAAGCAGCAGGTCACCCATAGGCACAGAGGGTGGACGAGAGGTTACAGCATATTAATAATGAAAAGCTACAGAAATGCCTTAAAGGTTGTCAGATGTACAACTAAAAAATGAGGTGGTCTAGTGGTCTAGAACAAGAGGGAAAGATACCACTTGATGGATATCCCGAGTGCTGTACTGGGATCTACATAAAAATCAAGACCTCAAGAGCTGGCTCCCAAGATGCTGTATGGAGCCCCTTGTGGAGGATTTATGAAAGGACAGAACAGGAGTTACATGTGGGTGGGTTGTGAGCTACCCTGATGGAACGAGTACCTACCCCAATGTAGCATCTGCACATGAAGAAAAGAATCAAAGTAAGAGTTAACTAAATTTAGTGAGGCAAACTGGAATTTACCTGATTATCTACTTGTGTATTATATATATTCTTTTATATCATATAGGTAAAGTATACTTATATGATGCTTTGGCTTAATTTGATTTGAGTATTTAGAATATTCAACATTGCGTTTATCATACATATTTCTGGATCAGCACGAAGCATCTAAGTATTCAGAGCCTGGGAAAAATCTCAGTGAATAAGTTTCCTAGCTTTGTTTTCAGTCCATCTTAAATCCAGAAATTTCTACTTATACTTTACTTGCATATAAAATATAAGTCATATAAAGATATTAAAGAACTGATTTTTTAAAGCATATAAATATTCGAGATTGTATCTTAGAGTTCATTAGGCTTATATATGCTGACATTATTGGAATTCACTCTACCACTGTGTCTAATTATTGTTGATGGTTTATCAATTCCATTATGAGTTAGTTTAATAAAAGCAAGACAGAGATAGGGAGAGGGTGACAGAGAGGTTTGTTTAAATGGCCTTGATATCACACCACTCCTGAATATAGAAAATATAGCTGCTACAGTTCACTGATTGCATTATGTTGTCATGGCAATGGATGATTTCTGCATGATAAAAAGGAAATAGATAGCAAAGAGTAAAGAAATCAGACTCTGTGTTGGAAATAACTCCAATAGGAACAAACACATCAAACAGAAAAAGCAGCTCATTCAAACTATGAAAGTGGCCTTATAAATCCCCATTCCTCATCTCCCTAGCCTTTTGTAAATCCTATAGCCTTCTCTCGCTATCTTTGTCCACCTCTATACCCAGCAAGCACTCCAGTACATAATACAAGCCTTTCTTCATACTGTGCCCCTTGCCCTTTCTGCTAATCTCTATCCACCACTTTCTTCAAGCAATAGGCAAAAACTGGTTTGAGTGAAGAAACCTTCCCTGACTACCCTTCCATAATTTTAATTATTCTCTGGCTTTATAGTCCATGATACATATGTAAAATTTATACTTTATATTCTTTAATTGTTTCTTGTATATTTTGTCTCCCAGAGCTAGTACAAGGAAAGAGAGCACTGTGTTTAAGATGTGAAAATCCAGGCTTCGGCTGAATATCTTCAATTTACATTAGGCTAGGTGACTTCTGAATCTCAGTTTCTTCATAACATGAACAGGCATGTACTAATAATCCAGAATCTAGCACAGTGCTGTGCACTAAATACAACCTACTTCATGGGTTGCTGTGGTAAAGATCTGGTAAAATAATGGATGTGAAAGCAAAACTAAATGAGAATTATTATGATTTTAGTGTGATATACACTGCTTAATAAATAACATCCTGAATGAGCTTAAGATCTCTGTCCTGGTTCATAAGGAGGCAGTATGAAGTGATTAGGGGTCAGTAGCTTTATGAATTATCCTATGTTGTAGGAACTAATGCTTTGGACAAGCGCCCTTACAGTGAAGTTGCACCTTTCTAGCTTTACTGTATATTTTGGCAAAATCCACAGACCCAGAAATGAAGGATCAGCTTTTGTCACTGACAGGGAAAGCTGAAAGCTTCCATCTGAGACCAGCTTTTAAATTTTAACTTAAAAACAATGTACTTAAATCACTCACTTACATACTGAACCAAATTTTTCCTAGTCAGTGCTTTTTTCATAAACTCTAGCCAATGAAAGCAATACTTTAAATTCAGCTGCTTTCTAGGGGATAATAGAATTGTGGGATTGGAAGAAACTGTAAGGGTTCATCTAGTCTTGACTTCCCTGCCCTTTGTCAGGGTAACATCTGAGCCACTACATGGAATGGCGTTTTCTAATCTTTCAGTTCATGACATATTCCTCTCCTGCCTTCCCTTCTTGGCCTCTCCTATCCAGGTCAATAAACCTCTTCTCCTGATAACATAATTTACATACACACATCATTTCCCTTCTACCATGGCAACTATTCTTCTCCTCCCTCCTCCTCCTTTCCCCCAAATCATCCACCTTTCTGGTCAGAAATTGACAGCAGAGAACAAGGAAATCCAGGGCACTGCAGCCTATAAAAGATATCTTTGTAACCCGCTAAAGTGCCATGACACATTGGCTGGGAAACAGTAACGTAGAGTAGCTCCTCTTCATAACATGGTCTGACAGCTCTAAGCAACTCAACATACAGCACTCAATAAATTCCGAATAATGATGATACATCTGAGCCAGCCAAACAAAACTATCTTTTCTTGTGTGTCTGGATGAAAGTTAGATGTATGTTTTCTACTTCTAATAACCTTGGGAACATATTGCTTCCTCAAACTAAGACTTAATGAAATGAACAGTTTGACCAATGTTGTAGTCACTCTATAATAGCACACATCAATTTATTCATTTAACAAGCATTTACTGAATTTCCACTGTGGGCATAAGCCTTGTATTTTGTGCAAGGGGATAGAGGTCTAAAAGAAATAGAAACGCAATCTCCTCATCTCCAAGAAGTTTACAATTGAGTTACAGGAATTAAAGGAGTCATGTAGCTGTGGGTGGAAATGTTTCATGTGGGAACTGGTTCTCCTATGGGGCCTACTTTTGTTCCAAATGTCTGTTTATGTCCTATGGAAGGAGATTTTGTTTAGGTCAAAGGATTCAGATTGGCAGTCATTTCCTCTGTTTTCCACTCTGCCTCCTTTAAAGTCACTTCCTTCTCTTTTATAATCAGCACAAAGTGGGGGGGCATGTTTTGGGTCAAATTATTTACTACTTTTGGATAGCCTTGCTTTGTGAAGATTCAATTAATTATGGTATTCTCATAACTTCACAAAACTTTCCCTAGTAATTTTTTTTTCTTACTTTGAAAACTTTGAAGACGGGAGCCAAAACAATGGTCCAAACTAAACAGATGACCTATAAGGTCCCTTTCAAGCTCCAAATTTTCACTGAGGCTTCTCTAGGAGGTGACAGTGTTAAGAGTAGAGAAGGTGGCATGGCAGAGAGCTACAAAGGGAAAACTGATAGGTCATGACACTAAATTGGCTATAAGGGTGACAGAGGGTGAGCAGTCCAGGATGATGCCTTGGTTTAGAGCCTGGAAGACTAGGAGGATTGTGGTACCCTCAACATTAATGTGGAAGTTAAAAAGAAGGGGGGGTTTAGGGGGAAAGATAATGAGTTCAGATTTGTTGGATATTTTGAGTTTAAGATGTCTATAGTACATCCCATTCAAGACATCTAATTGGCTAACTGAAGGTTGGCAGAGAAGTTAGGGCTGGATAAGTAGATTTGTGAATCATCAGCATAAAGATGGTCATTAAAATACATGGGAACAGATGAGATTACCAAGTAAAACAGTATAGAGGAAGAAGAGAAGAGGGCCCAAGACAGAGCCCTGTAAGACAGTCACAGTTAGAGGATGTGACCTGAATGAAGATGTGGCAAAGGAGACTGAGAAGGAGCAGTCAAGAGCAGTCACAAAAATGTATGAAGAAGGTGTGGGGGGAGAGGGGAGGGAGGGCAGAGAGAGGGTGATTGAGGCTCAAAGGCTAGAGAGAGGTCAAGGAGGATGAAGACAGAAAAGGCCCTTAGATTTGGCAATTAAAATATTATTAGTAACTGCAGAGGTAGCAGTCTTGGTGGAATGATGAAGTCAGTAGCACATTAGTAGGCATGAAGACAGGGGATAGTGAGAGTGATCTAAGGCTGAGGCTTTGCAGGACAAGTTTGGTGATGTGATAAGGGGTCAAGGGACTCAAGTGTAGAGGGCTGAGTGACATGGCAGCATGGGAAAGTGGAAAAAAATCCCAAATTTAGGGTCAAAAGGACGGGTTCAAATGTTGGCTTTGCTACTTATTACTTGTATGACATTAAACAAATTACTTAACCTCTTTGGGCCTCAGAGTTTTCTCATCTGTACAATGGGGGGGGTCAGATCAGATTTAAACTCTTCCTAATTTTAAACACCATCAAGTCCCTGTTGCAAGTATACCTGGAACATACAACTAGACAAGTTGAGAGTTGGCACCAAGGGTTGGAATCCAAAAAATGTGGGGAAAGACTGAATGTCCATCAGTATAACTTCAAAATGGCCCCCTCAGTATCCCATACCAGATACATATGACAGAATTAAACATAGTCACTCTGGTTATTTAGAATTCAGTAAGCTCCCCCAAAGGGGGCTAATATCAAAAGGGGGTTTCAACTTCTAACAGTGGTTACCCATGTCCTATTTGGATTAGGCTGGAGACTGGGTTTAGAAGGCTAGGCTCTGCAGGGCTATGTCACTGCATATGGGAAGAATCTTTTCAGAGATGGTTTTGTACAGAAAAGAGTGCTGGACTGTGTGCAGGTGAGAAAGATCCATCAATGTCTTTGTTTTCTGAAGCCTTGTATTTGTCTGCAAGATCTTTGAGTGATGCAGAGACACCTGTGAAGACCATGCTCCTTGGGGGAAAGCACAAATGGTGGACTGGCAAATCTGTCAGGATATAGGGCTTCCCACTGATAACTCCTGAAATCAGAAGTTAAGTTACTAGGATGGGAACACACATCAGGAAATAAGAAATGAGGGAACAAAGGAGCTTAGAATTAGATTACTAAGCAAAGTTAGTAATGCAGAACATGAGAGGCATTTGATACTAGCTGTGGCACTAGACTTGGAAGACTTGAGTTCAAGTCCCAACTCAAGCACTTATTAAAACTAAGTGAAGGTCAAGATGGCAGAGTAGAAGCAGGACCTGCCCGCTGCTCCAGCTTCCACCTTCCCCAATCCATGTAAAAAGGGGACTCTAAACAAACTTTGGAGCTGCAGAACCCACAAAATGACACAGAGAAGCTAACCTCCTGCTGAGGACAGCCCGGCAGGCTGGCAGGAATCGGCCAGTGCAGCACTCTGGGAGCTGAGCCCAGCCCCACACCGAGGCTTTAGCCCCAGGGCAGGCCTGACCAGCTGCCAGCCGGAGGGACTCCAGATTAGCAGTAGCTGTGGCCATTTCCAGATTTATCAACACATAGATGCGAAAGACAAAGTGAGAGGTCAGTGAAGTCTGGACTTTGGGACCCAGTAAGTGGGAGTGCGTGGCTTTTGCCCCTGGGGCGAGAAGCTGCTGAGACACTGGCACAGCCAGCCAGCGCCACGTGGCAGCTTCAGCTCCTGGCCTTCAGAGTGTAGGGGGGACCAAGCACCAGTCTGAGGGGTAATCGCTCTTGCTTTAACCTTCTTGGATCTGGATTGCAGTCTAGGGTGGAGGTCCTGGGGTGTGTGTCCAGCTTGCTAGAGAGTGTGGAGACCTCAAAGAGGGCACCCATCTAATATCTCCAGCAGCTGAGAAAACCCCAGCATTTGGGACGAAAACTCCCCTGTCTGGTGGCAAAGTCCTACTGTGGCAAAAAGCCCAGGGGTCAAGTGACTGAGGGGCAACATGACCAGGCAAAGGAAACAAAGCAGACAGAAGATTCCAACATTACACTCCTATTTTGGGGACAAAAAGGAGCAAAGCATGGAACAGGAGGAAGACAATGAAGTTAGAACTCCTGCACCAAAAGCTTGAAAGGAAAATCCGAGCTGGTTACAGGCCACAGAGGACCTTAAGAAGCAGATAAGAGAAGTGGAGGAAAAATCAGGAAGAGAAATGAGAACGATACAAGAAAATTATGAAATGAGAGTCAACAGCCTGACTGAGGAAAATACTACCTTAAAAAATAGACTAACTCAAATGGCAAAAGAGGCTCAAAAAGGCAATGAGGAGAAGAATGCCTTAAAAAGCCAAATTTGCCAGATGGAAAAAGAATCTCAAAAGCTCAATGAGGAGAATCATGGCTTCAGAATTAGATTGGAGCAAATGGAAGCTAATGACTTTATGAGAAATCAAGATACTGTTAAACAGATCCAAACAAATGAAAGAATAGAAGGCAATGTGAAATATCTCATAGGAAAAACCACTGACCTGGAAAATAGATCCAGGAGAGATAATTTAAAAATTACTGGACTATCTGAAAGCCATGATCAAAGTAAGAACCTAGAAATCATCCTCCAGGAAGTTCTCAAAGAAAACTGCCCTGATGTTTTAGAACCAGAGGGCAAAATAGAGGTTGAAAGAATCCACCGATCACCTGCTGAAAAAGATCCCAAAAAGAAAACTCCTAGGAATATTATAGCCAGGTTCCAGAATTCCCAGATTAAGGAGAGAATATTACAAACAGCCAGGAAGAAACAATTTGAATATTGTGGAAACATAATCAGGATAACCCAGGATCTGGTAGCTTTTACTCTGAGGGATCGAAGGGCTTGGAATATGATATTCCAGAGGTCAAAGGAGCTGGGATTAAAACCAAGAGTCACCTACCCAGCAAAACTGAGTATCATGTTTCAGGGGAAAATATGGTCATTCAGTGGAATAGAGGACTTTCAAGCATTCTTGCTGAAAAAACCATAGTTGAACAGAAAATTTGGCATTCAGATACAAGAAGCAGGAGAAGCATGAGAAGGTAAACAGGGAAAAGAAATCTTAAGGAACTTATCAAAGTTGAACTATTAACATTCCTACATATAACTTTTCTCAGTAGTTGAAAGGAATAGAAATATATATATGTCTATATATGAGGGTATGTATATGGGCATATGAATACATATGTGAATGTGTATGTATGTTTACAGATATACATAGATAGAGGGCACAGGACCAATTTAACAGGAAGGGATGATACTTAAAAAGTGAAATTAAGAGGTGAGAGAGGAATATAATGAGAGGAGATGGGGAGAGACAGAATGGGGTAAACTATCTCATATAGAAGAGGCAAGGGAAAATGGTTACAATGGAGGGGAAGAATAGGAAGGCAAAAGGGAATGGGTCAACCTTATTCCCGTTGAATTTGCCTTGAGGATGGAATGAAATACACACTAAATAGGGTATCTCACCCTCCAGGAGAGTAGGGGGGAAGGGGATGAGAGGGAGGATGATGGAAGGGAGGGCAGGCTGGGGGGAAGGTAAGTTGGAAGCACCCACTTTTGAAAAGGGACGGGATCAAAGCAAAGAATAGAACAAGTGGGAGGTGGGATAGGAGGGAGGGAAATATAATCAGTCTTTTACAATATATCTACTATGTTATTGTTTTGCATTAGCCACATATGTACAACCTATACTGAACTGCTTATCTTCCCAGTAAGGGTGGGTGACAAGGGAGGAAGGGAATGAATCTGGAATTCAAAGCTTTAAAATCAAATATTCAAACATATATACATATATATATACACACACTATTATTAATACTATTTTACATGTAATTGGGAAATAAGATATACAGGCACTGGGGCATAGAGATCCACTGGAAAAGTCAAAAGGAGTATGGGAGAAAATATGGGAGTGAGCGATTGGAGGAGGGGATATCCTGTGGGACTGCTATTTTGGGGCCATGGGTAGGGGAAAAACGGGGAGAAAATTTGTAACTCAAAATCTGGTGGAAATGAATGATGTAAATCAGAAGGGAATAAAGCATTTGAAAAAAAATTAAAAATTAAAAAAAATTATTATGGATTACCATTAAAAAAAACAACAATGTGAAACTGGGCAAATCACTCATCCTCTCTGTGTCTCAAGTTTCCTCCACTGTAAAATGAAGTATTTGCATTCAATGGCCTCTAAGACTCCTTCTAGCTCTAAAGTCATGATCCCATAGGCAGGCTAGCTAAGCCAAGGTTAGGAACAGCAGATATTAGAATTAGAAGTGGAAGGGATATACTGTAGTTAGAGTTTACAGAGCAGGGCAAGTTATATGGCTTGCCAGCAGAGTACTTGATGGATCTTAAATACCTGGCAGTGTCCCCTCTTCCTTTTGTCTCTAGTCTGCAGGGTAATACCTGTACATTTTGCTTACCTGTATCCTCCCAGAGTCCTAATACTAATGAGCATTATAGTTTCTATTTTATTTAAAGAAACTACGGGGTTGGGGCAGCCAGGTAGCACAGCGAGTAAGAGCACCGGCTCCAGTGTCAGGATGACCTGGAGATCAAATCCGGGCTCAGATATTCAGCACCACACCCAGAAATAACTGGCCGTGTAACCTTGAGCAAGTTACTTAACCCCGATTGCTTTAAAAAACAAAACAAAACAAAAAAACTATGGGGTCCTTAAGAGTTCCTATTCAAGCTTTTTGGCTTATCTAATTCCCTATTTGTACCCAATCTGTCATGTTTTATGTGAATTTCCTTGTTCTTCCATAAGCAATCTTCCTAGATGCTCACCCCCACAATCACTGCACTGGCTTCTTCCTTTTCTAATTAGCCACACAGGGCTTTATTTTGACCACCTTTTCAGTGTGTAGGGCATATATTTGTCCTGTCTTTCCAAAAAGAAATTTTTAGTCATTCCTGGCATTATCTGAGTAATCTAGTAATCTTTAATCTATTCTTTTCATCCCCCCCCCCAAATGGCTATATTTCATTGCAGTTCCTTTTTCTACAGTCAATTAACAGCATAATTATATTCTCTGGCTTTTCTTCTCATCAGAGTGCTAAACTGTAATGGAAATGCAAATTTAAAGATCTTCCCTGCCCTTAGGCCCTTTGATAGGTTTAAGAGACTCTGAGAGCCTTCCTTGATTTGAAAATATACTCTGCCTCCTAATAGGCTGAACGTGGTCACATGGAGCCTGTAGCAGGAGGCTTGGTTTTCAGGAATGCCCATACCTTGATGCTGTGTGATTGGGCAGTGGGTCAAGAGGGTGGTTACATTCTCTGACCCAGGAGAAGGCTATATAATCTCTGATGTGAGGCTTTGCTTTGGGGCTCACTTGGAGAAGAGTTCTGTGATTTCATCAGATGAAACTCTGGGAAGCCGCTGTTGAGAGCCTCCTGGCTTTGAAAAACCCAGATGTTGATTTGGTATGGTACGAAATGGTTGGACAGTTCGGAAACTTGTCTACTTGATATGTTTCTCTGTCTTGATGATTCTGTCTGTATACTCTGAAGTTCGGGGTGCTGACCTTTTCCCCCTGAACTAGGTAAACGATATCTGTTTGACTGATTAAAGTAAGCTTGTTAACCCATTTTGAGTTGCTTTCCTTTATCAAAGCAACCTGTAAGTGACTGTTACACTTTCAGCCTGAGTGGAAACCCAGTTTCAAAAAAAAATTTTTTTTAATCTCACCATTCATGGAAAATGCCCTTCCTCCTCATCCCTGGCTATTAAAATCTTTCATTTCCTTCATGGTTGTTGGCAGCCACCCTAGGGACGCTGGGGTGCTTGCTGCTACATAAACTTAGTCAAGTTATAATCACAAATTCATAGTTGTTCACCCATGGACACCTCTTAAACTATTTCCTGTCCCTCACAAAGAACCAATTTATTGCATTTTTCCTTTCTTCATGGGGCTTTAAAATGACCTTCCCAGGGAAGTATTCTCTAAAAATCTTACCATATCTTATCTTGATAACATATTCTACTAATTAATCTGTGGACAGTTGAAGTCCTCCATTACTGTGGCCAGGCTGAATTCTGGTTCTTCTGCAAGCTTACTTCTTTCCAATTAGCCTGGCCAGTATACAGACACTGGCATCTATGGCTTATGGCTTGCTCTGACCTCCTCTGGTCATTGTCCATAATCCCCATTAATTAAGCATGGAATTTCTATTTGCAAACATTCTTCTTAGAAGTACTATATTTCATTGGTTATCTTTCCACAAAGTCTTTTGATTGCCAAATATATCAAGGTCCTTACTTGTTGCTAAGCATTCCACCTTCAACTACATTCAACGAATATTTATTAAGTGCAAGATTCTAGAAATGCAAAAATTAAAAGAACAAACAAACCCAACACTATTTCTGCTCTCAAGGAGTTTACATGTTGATGTATAGATATGACATGTATACAAAATCAGTATGATATGAGGTAAAATGAGAGAGGGGTAAAAAAAAAAAAGGACCCAGACAGGGTACACTACGAAAATATGATGAGGGAGGGACCATTTTCAAACAGGAAGATCCAGCAGGATTCATGGAAAAGGTGGCACCTGAACAGTACCATGAAGGAAATGAAAGATTTTAATAGCCAGGGATGAGGAGGAAGGGCATTTTCCATGAATGGCAAGACTAAAAAAAATTTTTTTTGAAACTGGGTTTCCACTCAGGCTGAAAGTATAACAGTCACTTACAGGCTTAATTCCACCACTGACTGGCATAGAAAATTCGACCTGCTCTATTTCTAACCTGGACTGGTTTGTTCCTCCTTAGGCAGTCCAGTGGCTTCTCTCTTCATATCAGTGCCACACTTAGTGTGGAAACTGCAATAGCTTTATTAGCCCTATTACAGCTCAGAACTTCCACCAGCCTCAGCCTCCCCAGTGGCATGGATCGCAGGTGTGTGCCACTGGGCCTGGCAACAGATTGCTTTTACATGTACATAGATAGAGTTGAGGGAGAAGAGGATGAGACTGAAGAGCAATGAGTTTGGCTGGAAGATAAAGTGGGAGTGAGATATGTTAGGCTGAAGTCTGAATGTGGAGGGCCTTAAATTTAAGAAGTTAATATTCTATCCTGTAGATAATAGGGCAACAATGAAGGGTTTTGAACAGAAGAAAGTCAGAGCTGTTTATTAGGAAGATCATTTTTGTAGATGTTACAAAGGGTCAATTAGAGAAGTGATGAAGTGTGCTTGGAGAGGATGAGATGGATGATCAAGGGATGTTATGGACAAGGGCTAGATAGGGCTAAGAAATTAATAGAATGTGGGCAAGTGAGGTAGAAGGAAAAGAAGTGAATGAACATGAGGTTTTGTGCTGGGGTGACTGGGAAAATGATAGTGGAAGCAATAGAAAGGTTACAATCGTTTCATTTTTATTGCTTTTAATAGTAACACAGAGGGGCGGCCAGGTAGCACAGCGAGTAAGAGCACCAGCTCCAGTGTTGAGAAGACCTGGAGATCAAATCCCGGGCTCAGACACTTAGCACCCACCCAGAAACACCTGGCTGTGTAACCTTGAGCAAGTTACTTAACCCCAATTGCTTAGGGGCAGCCAGGTGGCTCAGCGAGTAAGAGCACTGGATCCAGTGTCGGGATGACCTAGATCAAATCCGGGCTCTGATACTCAGCACCACACCCAGAAACAACTGGCCGTGTAACCTTGAGCAAGTTACTTAACCCCGATTGCTTAAAAAAAAAATAGTAACACAGAAGAATATATAAGTTTTGGCTTTTAGTTCTGGCCATTTCTCATGCTTGTCAACTGCCTGACTAATGGGCAGTGTATGCACAGATCTCAAACAGGAGGATGGCACAGAGCAAGCAGGATGCTCTGCAATTTGTCCTTTGGTTGCTGGACTAGAAGCTTGTGTACTGCATTGGCTTTTCTTGAGCCACTTCTAGTTCATCCTGACCCTGTGTTCCCTACTCCTGTTCTGGTCTCTACCTCCCAAATGGGTGACGTAGCCCTATACCTTCTGACTCCTATTTTTACTGCCATCTTGGGCTTGGCAACTCTGTTCTCCCTGACTCTTTGGTTTAATTCTTGATTCAGACTTAGACCAACAAGTAGTTTCTTCCTGTTTCTAACAGCTGTCTTCTGGCCCATCTTCTCTGTACCTCTCTCCACCACCCACTGTTTTTGATCATTTTTGATACCACACTGATCATCAGTTGGAGGATGAGGAGAAGCAGTGCTGCACAGTGTAAACAGCCCTAGCCCTCAGGTCGGGGAGCCTTGGGATTGCACTTTCACTCCCGGGGGGATCTTGGATATGTCATGTCACTTCTCTGGGCCCTGGTTTCCTCATCTATAAAATAAAGGTGATGGACTAAGTGGCCTCTAAGGTCCCTTGAAGATATAAAGATATAAATATAAATAAATATCCTGTCAGGTTGGTTTATTATTGTTTAGTTGTGTGGTTCTTACTGTAAACAACAAGAAACATCTGTGAGAAAGCTAATCGAGCTTAGGGATGCAATCTTTCAGCTTGGAACTGAACCTGCAACCTGGTTGGTGTGCCTTAGGAATTAATCAGTAGGGACGTCTGGCAGCAGACAGGGGCCAGAGAAAAAGGAGAACATTCCAAAAGGGTACAGTCTCAAATCAGTGTCTGGGAAACAGGTAGAAGAACCTGAGGGACAGCAACTCTGTCAAGATCAGGACTGAAGAGAAAAAGGGGGCTTAGGGCCAAGCTGTATCATGGCAAGGCAAGCGTGGTCATGAATAAACGTGCTTAGCTTGATTTCATGAGTGACAGATAATCGGTAGGCGCCACATAGGGGCTGCTGCAATGCAAGTGCATTTTAACCAATCACTGGGATATTTTGTAATGATGGATGAATTACAAGAGGGAGCATTTATTATCCAATCAAAATGATGTGACTACTAATGGAGCATGATTATAATGTTGTATCTGATAATAAATTAATATTTTGAGTATGAGTACAAATGTTAATGTTTTATATCCACTCATAAGATGTGTGCTTGATTGTTAATTTACTGGCTTTGTGGTTTAAGAGTGGAGTGCACACCTCCCTTGAGGCTTATTCCCACTTCAGAAGATACAACAAGCAGGCATAATAAAGCATCAATGGCTAGGCTTCGTGGAGAATCCATATGCAGCACCTGAAAGAGTGTGAGTGTGTGTGAGTGTGAGTGTGAGAGTGAGAGTGAGAGAGTGAGAGAGAGAGAGAGAGAGACAGACAGACAGACAGACAGACAGAGAGAGAGAGAGAGAGAGAGAGAGAGTGTGTGTGTGTGTGTGTGTGTGTGTGTGTGTGTGTGTGTGTGTGTGTGTGTGTAGACCTGAACTACAGAGAGGAGAATGGGCTTTAGCAAACCTTAGTAACCTCATCAGCATCACGTTATAACTATCAAAGTGCACCAGCCTGGACAGAAACTGCAATTTATTGCTGTACAACATGAAAATACGAGAGAAGAAGCTGTGATAGTCATGTTAATTCAGCTTTGCAGATACATGCTCTCCCCTTCCCCAGGAAGAACAAGGAATACAATGAATTATTACTTCCTGGGAATAAAAGTGTTACTGACACTGAATGAAGAGGCATTTTGAAGTTTGCAAAACCTCATCAGAGTCTGATCATCAAAGAAAGTAAATTTGCGCTTCATTAGACATTTATGTCAGATTCCAAAAAATCTGAGATTGTAGTAAAAGAATATCCTGGATTATTCTGGTGTGGAATGTGGGAGATTCACAATCACTTAGAACTAAAATTCTTTTTGTCTGATTCTGTGACATTCGTACCTCAAAGTGCTATACTACATAAAATTAATTTTCTAATCAGAATTTTTTGTTAACATTTCTGATAAACCCTCAACACGATGGTCAACGCTCTGAGGTCGGTGTCAATCATTACCTACTTCATGTGCTCCACAGTCAAAGTGGTCATCTTGCTGCACCTCACACATGACTCTCCATCTCCTGTCTCGATGCCAATGTCCTACTCATCCCCTCCTCCTCACAGAATGCCTCATGTCCTTCAAAGCTTAGCTCAAGAGCTCCCTTTTGCACAAGGCCCTTCCTTATCTCCACAGCTAGCTACGCCTCCTTTCCCCACCCAAACTACGTTATGTTTACTTTGAATACACTTCTACATGCCTGTGTCATCTCCTGATAAAATGTAAACATCTCGAGCACAAGGATGGTTTCATTTCTGACTTTGTATCCCTACAGCTGATGAGCAGTGTGTGGTATATAGTAGGCACTTAATAAATGCTTGTGGACTGACTGCCTGATTCTCAGGGACTGATGCAGATTATCCCAAAGATTTTGTTTTAGCCTAACTTTCTCTCCACACATGCAAATCCACATACGTGGGCAATCTCACTGGACTGCACACACCTCATCACCTTACCTGGTGGGGGCATGCTTCTGTTCTTCTTCCTCATCTGTGTCACTGCTGATGGTGATGACGCTGACTGTGGGGCTGGGGGTGTCAGGTATTACAATTGTCTGCCGCTGGCGCTCCTTGGTGGTGCTGGAAGCCACGTCGCCCCACCCACAGGTGACGGAGGTGCTGCAGGCAGGGCTGTTGTGTACCATTGCACAACGGGGAGGTGTGTTCTCTTTGACTCGCTTGGATCTCTGAGGAGAAGTGATGGTCTGGGAGGAGGAAACCTCGTAGGCTGACACATTTCTGGAAAGACATAGACACACTTAGAGACAAGCTTGGGGCACAGCATCTTTTCTTGAGGATTTCAACATTCTAGTCAATCATGCTCAAAATCTTAATGTCACTTTGGTCTCTTTTCTCTCATATTCCATGTTTGATGAATTGCCAAGTTCTGCTGAGTCTCCTTCATAATATTTCTTCCATCTGTCCCTTCCTTTCCACTACCACAGCATTCATCCCAATCTAAGCCCTCATTATCTTTGGCCTCAACCACTGCAGTAACTTAATTAATCTTTCCATGTCCAGTCTTGTCCCAATCCAATTCCATCCCTTGCAGTGCTACAAGATAAATTTCATATGCAAAAATCTAATCAGACCACTTTATTATTCAAAATCATCCAATAATTTCCAATTGCCTATAAAATAAAGTTCAAAGTTCATAATCTTTCAAGTATTCTTTCCTGTCATTAAAAAAATCATTAATCAGAGATGCTGTTTTGATGTGATAAATCTTGAACTGAGCCTTGAAGGAAGCATAAGATTTAGCTTATCACAGAGGATGAGAACAGGTTAAGTGAAGAAAACACAGAAGTCTCATGCTGAGCATTTTATAGAATCATCATATTGGAAGTGACCTTGAGAGATAGTCTAGATGGCCTCCTTCATTTACACACGTATTTTCTAGTCCTATTTTATACTAACTCCTCCAGTCATACAGGACTCCTTACTGTTCCATGGAGAAGCCATATACGATTAGGGGATCACACCTCTCATTTTAAAGACAAGGAAGCTGAGGTAGTGATCTGCCCAAATTCATACAGGTAGTAAAATTACAACTGTAATTTAAGCCCAGGTATTGCGACTCCCAAACCAGGCCTGCGTCTACTATACCAGACTGCCTGTGCTTGTCCTGTTCTGGCCTTCTAGCTCCCCCTGCCAAAATCTTACATGCTTCTTCAAAAATGTCACGTCTTCCATGAAGCCTTTGGAGATCACCTCAGTCTGATTCCCCAGGTCATAAATATTCATTTGTTTCTTGGAGTTTGCCTACTATTCTGTTGCTACTTTTCTTAAATGCTCATCAACATACAGGGTGTCCAGTGGTGTTACTCTTTCCACCAATATACAAGGTTGATCCTAATGATTTAATAGTTAAATTCTAGGGATTTTCCTGACGCAAATAGTGGTTAAGTGACTTGATCCTGGTTACAAAGCTGGTTATCAGAGAAAGAACTTGAACTCAGATCTTCCTAACCCTGAGGGCAGCACTCTGCCCTCTGATCTATGTAGACTCTAGATCTTACTTATCCACTCACAGGAGTTGGGTTTGGTGGGGTTTTTTGCAGTTATATGTGTATATATATATATATTTTTTAAGCAATCGGGGTGAAGTAACTTGCTCAAGGTTACACGGCCAGTTATTTCTGGGTGTGGTGCTGAGTGTCTGAGCCCGGGATTCGATCTCCAGGTCGTCCCAACGCTGGAGCCGGTACTCTTACTCGCTGAGCCACCTGGCTGCCCCTAAGCAATTGGGGTTAAATAACTTGCTCAAGGTTACACGGCCAGGTGTTTCTGGGTGGGTGCTAGGTATCTGAGCCCAGGATTCGATCTCCAGGTCTTCTCAACACTGGAGCCGGTGCTCTTACTTGCTGTGCTACCTGGCCGCCCCATATGTGTATATTTTTTAATTCCCTCTCATATGCAAGTTTGTAAATTCTTTTGAGAGCAGGAACAGTGTCTTATCTGGCCTTGTAATCCTGTCACTGCTTAGCACAATAGCTGTTGGATTTTAGGCCTTTGTACTAAAAGGTACTAAATCTGGTGATTTTTAAGTGAGCCTTCATTTCTCACTGGAAAGGGATGTGATCTTGAAATTCCCTTTCTTTTGTTGTTTTTTATTCATGTCTGACTTTGTGACAGAGTGCGCCATAGTATGCCAAAACTCTCCATAGGTTGTTGTTTTTTGGTAAGGATACTGGAGTGGTTTATCATTCCCTTCTCCACTGGATTAAGGCAAAGAGAGGTTAAGAGACTTGTCCAGGGTCACACAGCTAGTAAGTGTCTGAGGCTGGATTTGAACTCAGGTCTTCCTGATTCCAGGTCCACTGCTGTATCCACTGAGCCATTTAATTGCCTCAGTGATAAAAAAAAAATCTGGTCATTTAAAAATAAGCCTATATCTCTTCCTGGAAAAGGATGTGATCTTAAAATCCTACTTCATCATTTCTATTAATTTCTTTTAAAAGACTTTCCTTGGTTTTACTATACTGGATCGGGAGCTTGTTGCCTTTGGTCCTAAGTCTTGGGTTTTTCCAGGCTCATTTTTCAGGGTCCTAGGTTCACAGATTTAAAGCTGGAAGGAACCTTAGAGCCCACAGGGTCCTTAAGGAGGCAAAGAGAGGTGAAGTGATGTGCTCAGAAGCCCACAGCTGCCAAGTGTCTTAGGTGGATTTTTAATGCAGGTCTCCCTGATTTTAAGTGCATTCTCTCTACCACTGCATGGTGACTATAGGGTAGTGTATAGAATCACAAGTGGATTCAGATGAACAGCAGGGCACAGCCTACTAGCAATTCAGTCTGCTCCTTGCCAGTCTGAACTGGAAGAGAAAATTGGGAACAGGGAATATGGAAAAGGCCTCCATTTTGACCTGGACTCCACATGATCCAACTTTTATCACAAATAAGGGTGGCTTGGGGTTTTTTTTTTGCATTTCAGGAAAAATATTTTTTCTTTTCCCACTTTCCCCATGCCAATCTTTGATATGTACAGGCATACCTGTGCCAGTAGGAGAACAATGCCAACCAAGAATGAGACCCAGACTAAAGAAACCATCTAGTCCAGAGCCTACTTTGTCCTTAGAGAGTCTATCAACATCTCGCTAAAGGGCTGTCAGGGAATGAGAAGCCAAAGATCAAGATAATCAATGAAATTTGTCTAATTTTCTATACAGCAGTCACTGGCTGTGCTATGATTTCCTTTCACTAATGAATATATGCTACTCCTTACTAATACTCAGTTAATGTCCTTTGAAAGTACTGAGCATGGAACTCTCTATTTGTGTTGTTTTTCAGTAGTATCTGACTTCTTGTGACTCCATTTGGGGTTTCTTGGAAAAGTAACTGGAGTGGTTTGCCATTTCCTTCTCCAGCCCATTTTACAAATGAGGAAACTGAGGCAAGCAGGGTTAAGTGACTTGTCCAGATAGCTAGTATCTGCAGAACGATTTGAATTCAGGAATCTGAGTCTTCCTGACTCCTGGCCCATCACTCTATCCATTGTGCCACCTACCTGCCCACAACTCTATATTTAGTACTGTTCATTTATCACTCCACTAGAATTTATGAAGTGCTCACTATGTGCCCGGCCCTGTGCCAAATGCTGGAGGCCCTGTGTTATTATTTTAATTAACCTACCTAGGAAATCTGAGAGACTGAACAAAAAATGGAGGTGAGATGACAAAATCTCACAAAAAGTGAGATAAATTTAGCAAAGTGGCAAGATATAAAACTCACAAACATAATCAGAACTCTTATATGCTACCAATAAAGACCAAGAGAAACTAATAGAAAAGGAAATATCATTTAGAATAGGCATAAAGTATTTGGATAGTAACTTACTAAGATACATAAAAAGATAATTACCAAACAGTTTTTATAGAAATAATGGAAGAATTAAACTAGAATGATATCTCTTGAACATAGGAGATTATACAGGACAAGACAATATAATAAAAATGTCAATATCTTTCAAATTAATTTATAGTTTCATTGTGATACTGATTGAGATACCAATGGTCTACTTTACAGAACCAGATAAAATTACAAAATTTATATGAAAAAAAGAAAGAGAAAAAAATCTATGGAACTCTGGTGGGGAAAGTGATGAAAGAGAATTTGTTATTATATTTTTAAACACACCAAAAATGGTAATTATAATACCTATGTAGTACTAAGAAAAATAAATGGAGAAGAATAGAGATCAGAGAAAGAAGACCAAATAGAGGTCCCAGAAATAGAACTAAATCTACATAAAAGGTATGTATTAGGCATGATGAATTTAGAGATATTACACATTGAGGGAAGGAATCATTGTTTAATGAATAATGCTTGGAAACTAGAAAATAATATGGTAAAATAGGAGTTTAATCTCATATCTCAACAATATATAATAAATTCCAGATGTTCCAGGAGTTAAAGATAAAAAAAAATTTAAAAGTTAGAAGAAAATGATTAATGTAACAATCTCCGTGGTGGAGGAGAGACAAAATCTTATCTATAGGATAAATGGAAGAGATTATTGGGAACAAAGTACATGTATTTGATCATGTAAAAATGGTAAAAAACAAAGATAAAAATAAAAAAGCAGTAGGAATAAAATCCCTATGGTAATTCTATCAGAAAAAAGTCTGACAATCACAATCTACAATGAATTGACATAAATTTTTAAGACAAATGGTCAAAACCTATGTGAAGTTTAAAATAAGTGGAAAAGCAAAATGTAAATAATAACAAAGTATTAAAACTCACTAATAATCAAAGAAATACAAGTTAAAACAAATCTGAGATCCCACCTCACATCTATTAAGTTGGCAAAAATAAAAGTGCTGGTGCTGGCAGAAATACAGGTACACCCATATTAATGCTGGCAGAATTTACAAATGAGTGTAATTTTTGGAAAGCAATCTGGCAGTACACAGTAAGAATTACAAAACTGTTCATTCTCTTTGTCCCAGTGATCCCACTGCTAGGACTATCCCCTAAGGAATTAATTAGAAATAAAAAGTACATTAAAAAAACACACGTTTACAACTACTTTATAATAAGAAAAACTGGAAATTCAAGGGTTGGGGAATGTTTAAAAAAAAAACAACAACTATGCTCTATCAATGTAATGGAATACTACTGTGCCACAAAATGACAACTGTGAAAAATACAAATAAATATGGAAAGACATATGAAATAACATAAGGTGAAGAACACAGAACTCAAATAGCATATACATTTATTATGTCTAGATAAAAATCTACAGCTATGCAATATGTAAAAGAACAATCAAAGAAATTAGATAGGGTGCTTAAAGTAGATGAATATTATGGTTATTAATTTGTTACAGTACTCTTTATTATAAATAATTCTGATTGCATAGTTCTGTTGGGTTCAAGGAGGATCATTTCCTTTTTTGTTTGCTTTTGTTGAGAGTATCGTTAAGTTTAGCATAGATAAATGTAAATAAAAACAGATTGGGAAAGGGTATGGAGGAAGTTATGGAAATGTTACTGCTGTTATTAATATGTTAAGGTATTTTTGTTCATGTAAATAGTAACTATGTTCATCTTGTTTTTCAAAACATTCCTAGTCTTCCTCTGAAGCCTCATGATGGTATATGGTGTGAAGGTGACCCCTGGGTCCTGGAAGGCTGTGCAAGCTCTGATAAATTCCATCAAACTGAAAAGGCTTCTCTCCTTGGACTGATGCCAGATCCCCAAGTCTGTCTGAAGTTCTGCCTGGCTAAGCTTGCAGAGATTCTTCTCTACTAAGTTATCAGCCACTGCCAACTCATGATGTGCACTGGGGGAAGGAGTCCCACACTGAAATCACTTACCTTTTGTAACTGAGAAGTTCATAACAAAAATTATTCTTTTAAAGTGCTCCAGTTAGGGGTGGCCAGGTAGCACAGTAAGAGCACCGGCTCCAGTGTCGGGATGACCTGGATCAAATCCGGGCTCAGATACTCAGCACCACACCCAGAAATAACTGGCCGTGTAACCTCGAGCAAGTTATTTAACCCAGATTGCTTTAAAAAAATAAAGTGCTCCAGTTAGTTTGGGAGGTATGATCATGTCCACTAACACTGGGAAGGAGTTATTTCATTTGGTTTCTCCTGGCTCCTTCCAGATCTAAATCCTATTATCCTATTATCTTTGATAACTAGAATCAAAATATCATTCCTGTCTTTGTTTTAATTAAAAGCTCTGGTCTGAAGTAAAGGCAAATGAACCACATTTACAAGTCATTCTATGAATTGTCTAAGAATCTACTGGTAGTGGACATTCCTTGGTAAAATGAGCTCAGTGGGAAGGATGATCCACTGGCAAAAAAACCAATGAAGTCTGTTTCTCCTCTGCCTAGCCAGGCTGAGAAACTGGACTGACTCTCTTTGGAGCTCAAACAGGTATGTTCTGTATGCATGTAATGCAGATTATGTAACAGAAGGACACAGAGGCAGTGTCAACTCCCTCTGTGACCAATCAGACAGGTAAGGACCCACAAAGCCACAAAGTGAGGAATTCACAGCATCATAGAGTTAGAGATGAGAGACCTTAGCGTTCAAGTCTAAGCCTCTCATTTCATTTCATAGATGAGAACACTGAGCCTCTGAGAATTTATATAACCTGCTGAGGGTCATTTAGCTAATAAGTGTCTGAGGTGGGATTCAAACCCAAGGCATTCTATTCACCATGCTTTGGATTTAATAAAGGAAAGAAGCATGCCAGAAAGCATTTACTAAGTGCCTTTTATATTCTAGTTACTATGTGCTAAATGTTTTGCGAATATTATTTCATTTGATCTTCATACTAACCCTAGGAAGGAGGTGTTATTATCATCCCCATTTTACAGTTAAGAAACAGAGGCAGACAGTGGCTACATCCCATCGATGAAGGGTCCTACCTCTAGGCCCACTGTTCTTTTTACTGCACACCAAAGGATGAATACTTAGGTAATTACACTAGAAGCTTTGTGACCTTAGGCAAATTAAATAACTCTCAGTCAGTAGTGGTTAGAGAGCTGCCTTTGGAGTTTGGAAGACCTGGGTTCAGGTCCTATCTCTGATACATACTAACTGTGTAACTATGGGCAAATCACTTAACTTCTCAGTAACCCATGTAACTTTCATTAAGACCAAAAATCAAATGAGCAACTGTTCACCTGCATTGGTGAAAAAACATTCCACACTGAGAGTTCCCTATACCACTGAGATCACAAGGAAAAATAGAGTTTGGGTACTGAATAGCAACAGAAGAAGACAAACAATCATGTGAAGGATCTTTATATACTGAGCCTCAGAACTACTAGAAATCTGAAGCTCTGGGTGGATTCTAAGGCTGATCTTTCCCCCTTTAACCTAGAGATGATTTAGCTGGGTCAGCCACACCCCTCTATCACTCCAGGTCTTTTCTAGTTCAGGCCTATTCCCTTGGGCTAGAATGTAAATGAACTAATTTCTGGGACAGAGGAGTGGGGTATGCTGTGATCATATTCCACTGCTGGTTGGACTGCTCTGCTTTCCAATTATGAATGAGCTAAATCTCATGATAAATGGAGCATTGACAAAAGATAGAACACTTGGGTGAGAGAGTGACTCAGATGAAGTCTGCTCCTAACTATGAACAAAACACACTATGTCTCAGATTCAGAAAGCACTGACTCTGCCTTCTACTTTTTTTTACTGGTAAACTTAATTTTGAGAAAAATGGATATGAATGCTGCATTACACTAGTGATAACAATGACAAGATCCTTAAGATGGTGGAACCATCTGATAGCAAAGGATAGAAAGGGATGAGGGATAAGGTACAGGAATCTGGTTATTAATCACACCTTATCCTGTGGTAGCACTTTTCTATTTTTGAAAGCACCTTCACAAACATTAACCTTTTTGATCTTCACCAAGAAGACAGTGTGGGTAGCTCCTCATATTAAAGACCAGAAAACTGGACTTCTGCTTTTGCTGTGCAGAGAGAACTGTAAAATATGTCAGCTGCACAAATGCCCCAAGAAGTAGTCACTAGATGGTCCCACAGAGCTAAAATGCTGCTTTGTGTAAAGAAGGGACCCAGATTGAGAGCTGGAGATTTCTGCTAAATGTAAATAAATATGGCATCTTAAATACTGAAAAGCAAGAACAATGCACCATAAAGTAACTCCAAAATGCTAACATTCCCACATGAAAAGATAAGTTGAAAAGGTTATGGATCCAACTAGCCAAAGGATAGAGAAATGTAGGATGAAAACCAGAATCCAGAATGAGAACTGCTGTAATGAGGAGAGAAGTTAAAAAGCTACCAATAAAGCCCAAGAGCAGGAGAAAGGAGTAGAATGAAAATAAAATTGTGGCAATGTCTAAGGGAGCAATGACAATGTTATTGGGATGATGGCTATTCAGAGGAGAGTTCTAACCAAAAACCAAAGGGAGTTAACCTGGCCCAGGTGGAAAGGATGCTGTTCCTCCACATCAGAATAGAGCTAGACTGAAGGACATTCCTCAGCCTTGGAAGAGAGGTGGTAAAGAAGAGTTGAGGAACACATGTTCCTAATCTCAAGGGTCTAAATGAAGATCTAAGGAAAAAGAGGGCAGAACAACAGGAAAAGCATAGATGGGATTACACAGGATGTTTAACCTATGCCAACCTGTGAGCATTTACTTCAACCACATACTCTATACCCTGAAATCCATCACAGCCAAGTTCAACAGTTCAATAACTACTTGTGAACAAGCCAGAAAAAGTATTTCAGGGGAAGAGGAAGGAAGCAAAGTCTGCTCAGGTTTATCATAGAACTGCAGAGATCATTGTGCTGTGAACAGGAATCCATTTACAATCCTCAAGAAGAGGTTATCCAGGTTCTGATGGATAGTATGGGGTAATTTATCATGTTGTAAAACAGTTCACTACACTTTTGGGCAGTTCTAATTGTCATACTGATGTAGAATCTGTCTCTGTAGTTTGCACCCATTTTTTCCTAGTTCTGTCTTCTAGGGCCGAGAAGAATTAGTTTAATTTCTCTTCCATGGAAGAGCCCTTCAAATACTTGAAAACAGGTTCTATCCCAGGTTTTTTCTTCTCCAGGCTAAACATTCCCAGTTGCTTAGCTAATCCCCATATAGCACCATTTCCAGTCTTTTCCCCACCCTGAACACTCTCCTCTAGGTGCAATCAAGTTAATCCAGTCCTTAGAACATAATGCTCAGAAGTATATACAGTGCCCAGATGTGGAATAGCCAGAGCAGAATACCATTAATCCATTAGTGCAACCTAACCTCACAATGGCTAAAAAAAAAAAGGAGTAGTGGGGGCAGCTAGGTGGTACAGTGAATAGCCCACTGGCCCTGGAGTCAGGAGGACGTGAGTTCAAATCCGGCCTCAAACACTTGACATACTTACTAGCTATGTGACCTTGGGTAAGTCTACTGTATGACTCATCTTGGGTTTACAAGTCTACTAATATTCCCAAATCTTTTTCACACAAATTACAGTCAAACGATGTCTCTTCCATATGTACCCTTGCACAGATGACTTTTTTGAACCCAAACATAGGGGGAGCTATCTAAAGAAACAAATACAGAGGAACAGATAATTAAAAAACCCATTTAGATTTTTAAAAGATACATACAGAAGATGGAAGGTCAGGTAATAGAGGATGAATACAGAAGTCCTGTAAAAACAGACTGTGAATGAAGCATGGCAGTTCAGAATGAGCTGAAGCTGGATATAAGCTAAGGATAAAAGGACTTTAAAAAAAAAAAGCTATATTGGAGAAAAGAAGATAAATGAGAGAACTGTTGTTCAGGGTGGATAGGTCAATAATAATAGAAGACAGAAAGCAGAACGACCTTTATAGGGTAACTGTATCAGATTGGATTTTATTTGTAAAGCCCTTTGTAAACTTCAAAGTACTAGACATATGCCATTATTATTACTCAACTCATTTTATTTCTGCTTTCTTTGTCAAGGAGAATGATCTTTGGATTAGGACAGAAAAAAATTGGTTAATAGGGAGTTGAAGGGGAAGTGATATCACTAAGAGGGAGTATGTCTCCATCAAGAACAGATCTTCCCACACTTTGATCATTTCTTTTTCTTACAGGATTACTGACTAATCAAGGGAATCCTGTAAATGTACTTTACTTAGGTTTCAGGGCAGCATTTGAAAAAGTTTCTAATGTCATCCTTGTGGACAAGATGGATAGACACAGATTTGATGGTAGTAAGTTTGGCAGATTCAGAACTGGTTGAATTACAGGACCCCAAAAGCAGTGATTAATGGCTTAATGTTTACTTAGAAGGAGGACCCTAACGGAAAGCCCTAGAGATCTGTCCTTCCCCTTGTGCTGTTCAACATTTTTATCAATGACTTAAAGAAAGATGGCATGCTTATCAAATTTTCAGATGACACAAAATAAGGATTCAAAAATATCTTGCTGGAGCTCTTTTTGTGGTGGCAAAAAACTGGAAACTAAAGGGGTGCTCATAAATTGGGGAATGGCTGAGCAAATAATGGCATATGAATGTAATGGAATGCTAATATGCTTTAAGAAACAATAATAGGGATGGTCTCCTTCTTCATCACTTCTATGAAGTGATGCAGAAGGAAGAGAGCAGATTTAGAAGAACAATTTATACTGTAACAACACCACTGTGGAAACAAACAATTTGTAAATACTTAAGAACTGTGATCAGTGCACCGTTCAACCACGACTCCAGAGGACCAATGATGAAGAATGGTGCTTACTTCCTGACAGGAAGGTGATGGACTATGAAGAACAAGACCCCCATTTTTTGGATGTGGTTAATGTGGAAATGTTTTATTTGACCATGAAAACTTATTATAAATTGTTTTTCTTTTGGGGGGGTGGAGTGGGGTAGAAAGGGAAAAAAAAATAAATGTTTGAATACTGAAAAAATTGATTTAAAAATCTTGCTAGGCTAGAACAAGCATTCAAATCTAATATAAACTATGATAGGAACAGATTTGTTGGAATACATTCTTGTACTTGACTTAAAAAAAATCAACTTCACAAGTACAAGATAGAATAGTTCTATCTAGACAACAGTTTTTTTTTGGGGGAAAAAGTAAACTCCACAGCTTGGCATTTAAAGCCCTTCACAATCTGGCTCTAATCTCCTTTTCCAGGCTTTTTCACATTGCTGCCCTTTCATGCACTCATGTTCTAGCCAGACTGTCCAACTTGTTGTTCCCCAAACTTAGCATTCCATTTTCCTTTATCCATGCCTTTGCACATGCCTATGCTTGTAATACACTCCCTTCTCTTCCTCCCAACCTCTTAGAATTTCAAACCTTGCCCAAGGTTTCATATTATCTCAGCTGGAAGCATTTCCTGATGTCTCTAGTTATTAGCATGTCTTTCCTCTTCCTCCACAAAATATTGTATATAGATTCACTCTCAAAAGAAAGTGAGCTCCATGAGGGCAAGGACTGGATTTTGTTTTGTTTTTGTCCTCCACAGGCAGTGCTTTCCAGATAGTCGGTATTTATTAAATGCTTGATAAGCTGGATTGAAGACTTTGCAAATTCAAAATCTTGGGAATATTTAACACAAAGACAGAAAACTTCGTGGGGGAGGGGATCTGATAGCTTATCTTTAGGTATTTTAAGACCTGTTAAGTATAAGATGGAGTAGATGTCAGAAAAAAGTTGCCTTCTCCCTCCAGAAGGCCAGAGAGTTGGGGGGGAGGGGGCGTTTGGCTTGATGACAGGCAGCGGCTGAGTAGTGAGCACAGACTTCAGATTTCACGTCTGGGACTAGCTGGTGACCTCGGTCAAGTCGCTTAAGCTCCTGGAGCCTCGGTCCCTTTATCTGTAAACCACCTAGGGCGGTGGCTTTGTTTTTTTGAAGATCAAAGTAGATAACAGAGGCCAAATACCTTACGGAGTTGGACACTGCTGAACCACCAAAGGCTCTATGAAAATGGTGGTTACTGTTACGGCTATGTCAGAGAACGTTTCCTAACAGCGCCCGGGCGTCTCCACGCAGAGACTGGATGACCATTTGCTGGGGACCGACAAGGGGCTCTGATCCCACGGGAGGAGGCTGAAGACCCGGGTGCTCCCGCGGGAAGCCAGTAGAATTTCCCCGGCAGGCGTGGCTCACACCAGCTCCGGATCATAGCTCCCAAAGGCAGCCTGGCTGCGCCAAGGCCCACCCAGGCCAATCCCACCTGCATCTTTCCCTGCACCTCCCGCCCAGGCCGAAAGGCCTGCCCGCAGACTCACCGGGCCGCCTGGTGCTGCTTATTCTTCCGCGAGGACGTTGTGCTGGTCGGCTGCTGCCTCATCACGTGGGCCACGCCCACGTTCAAGGGCTGGGCCGTCGGCAGGGTCACGTGGCCAGTCAAGAGCGCCGGCTGCTGCATGATCGGGTTGTAGTGGCTGCCATGAGCATGCGTGTTCCTGTGGGAGCGGAGAGAAAGCAGTTAACATTTTATTCTTTCTTTGCCTCAAAGCTCCTCATGAAATAAAGTACTATCTCCTGGTTAAAGGTACGATACCAGGGACTGGTTGCCTCAGTCGTTTGGGTGCCCTGGAGGTGGAGATGACGCCACCTGCACGTGGGCGGCGGCCCGCAGGGGTGCAGCTCTGTCCCCAAAGCCTCGTGAAGAAAGCACCAGGCCAGCTCGTGCGGCGCGCAAGCGGCGGGCGAGGTAGGTTAAACACGCCACACGAACCGCCAAAGAAACGAAGACAGAAGCCGAGGGCGCGGCGCCCCCTGCGCCCCCAGAGGCCTCTTCCCCTCGGGCGTCGTCACCACCGTCTCCTCGCCGCCGTGGCCGGCCCTCGTTGGGCCTCTCGCTCTGCACTCCATCCCTCTTCTCCCACAAGGGATTTTCCCAAAGCATAGGTGGGAGCGAGCCGTTCCTCAGTGAGCCACGGTGGCTTTTACGGCTTCCAGGCTTCCGTCGGGCCTGCTCGGCCCGATGCTCTAAGCCCCCAGTGGCCTGCGCTCCTCCGGCCTTCCTCACATCTTACTCCCACAAATGCTGTGCCCGGGGCCTCCCTTTCTCGGCCGGGGTTGCTGGCCTCCCCGGCTTCCTGACAGTTACCTCCCCAGTCGCTCTCAGTTCCAGTGCTTTCCCTTTTTGACTTATTTCCTATTTATCCCGAGCCGGGCCCACTGGATACGTTTTTGTTTGCGGTTTGTGGTCTCCCCCCCCTCCCCCCCCTTGGGGCTGTGAACCGCTTGAAGGCAGGGACCGTCTTTTCCTCTTTTTGCCTCCCCGGCTCTCCTCTTCTCCAGGTGCCTGGCACATTGTAGCTGCTTAATAAATATTTAACTGAATGATGAATGAAAAAGCTACCCACTGTTGCTAAGGAGCTGCTGCGTGCAGGGGGAGGGGGAACGTAGCCAGATGGAGTTAATTTCATAAATTTCTAAGAGGAGGTAGATTCCTAAGTATTGTTTCAAAGGAGAAAGAGGACTTTGTTTTGTTAAAAGGCAACTCCGGATTTGTATAGACTCTGACATTGAATTTGGTTAACGTTAGGTTGGGGTGAGACCCCAACTTACAAACTTGTTTTTTGAAGTTCTGGGTAAATGATAATAGTATATGAGCAACAAACTGTGAGTGCTGGAGATAGTAAACTTCTGGAGGTAAGAAGTCATTTATATTTCTTAATGTCTAGCTTGAATGAATGTAGCTACCAATGAATAGTTGGTATAGTGCCTCCTGACACCCAATAAATTTTTTCAGTGGACAAAAAAAATTGAAAACAGCCATGTTCAGAGTTAGATGAAATAACTTAAACTGAAATTAATCCCGACATATATTAATGCTATGAATATCACTAATCACTGACATACAAGCTAATTATGTCTCAACATTTCATTTTTAAAAGCCAACTGTTTGGATAGAGGTATAATTTCCCCTACAGAAACAGTGTTAGACTATTAGTGGCCAGATTCCTAGTCTAGCCACATATGACTTTTTTTTAACCTAAAATGTTTCTAAAAATGCCACACGTTTGCAAGATGAAAATAGAACATCTGTTTTCAATACTAGTAATTAAATTATGAAAATGACTGAACTTAAAGTATTTTTTTTATCTTGAAAGATGATTTGAAGATTAGGTTTAATTCAAGGAAGATATGGGGGATTTGGATACTTTGAAGGGCTTTTTAAGGTGAGGTAATGGCCTTAGTTCTTTATTTTGTTTTTCACTTTAAAACTTAGGGGTTTTCCTTTTCCTTGATATAGGTGTAATCACAAACACTGTAATACTTATTAGCCATTATTTGGGTTGCTTTTCAATTCACAAACAATGAAAAGAACATATAAGGTTTGGGGGTTGTTTTTTTTTTAACTTCTCACATTACCAGTTGCAACTCTCTTAAGTCTGTGTTTCATGGGCTCATAGGAGAATAGATTTAGATTTGGAAGTGAGATTAGAGAACATTCAATTTAACCCTCCCATTGTAAATGAAGAAACTAAGGGCCTTAGAAATGAAGTGATTTGCTCAAGGTCATAGAGGTGAGACAGCAGAGGCTGGCCTCAAATCCAGTCCTCTGACTTAAATCTAGCCAGCTTCCTACAACTCAGGTGGAATTAAGCTATATATGATGAAGAATGGAGAAAAAGGGGAGTGCTATGTGTGTATGAAGGACATTAAATGGTAAGTAGGCCATATAAATGGGGTGGCTTTCACATAGCCAAAACGTTTTTCTGCTTTATTACTTCTCTGATATCTATACCCTGTGAACAGTCCTCATCATATACACATAGTGACATTACAGTAACTAATCCAATCTGATTGAGTCCAGGATTACCACAATCATGGAGGCAGGGTAACTGAATTATGGGAATAGCAAGGTAGCTAGTGCTGCCAATAACCTCAGTGAGGAATTGTCCTTTCTCCATCTCTGGAGCTACCTAGAAGCAACATATAAAAGTTGGGAGAGGCGAAGGTATGAAGTTAAATTTCTTTGCCCAGGTCTTAGGCCATGGTTGTAAAGCTGATCATGCTGGGAAGTAAGAGAACCAGGTGGGCAAGACTTGTTTTGCTTCACACTAGAATATCTTGGGAGACTCTTGTGACCTGGTCTATTTACTTTCTGTGTCTGTGTCCCTGGGGTGTACCCACTAGCAAAGGGGGGAAAACCAGAAAGTGGGGAGGGGTGATGGGAGGGAGTGGTATGTTGGGATTTAGAGCCCCATGCACAAAACTCTTCCCCTCCCTTTAAATCACTGGCAGGATTGCCTTCTGCCCTGGATTCGACAAATATACTCACTCCTATATTCACAGGTGCATAGGTATTCATGTTGTAACATCTTTGGTTATAGAATATTCCTATAAAGACAGTGGATGGAAAAGCCACTCCTATGTATACAATAAGTAGGACTAAAATAATATATTTTAAAAGACTACAAGAATAAATAGCAGCAATGAGATAACATGAAGAAATTGACTATATTTGACTCACTTATCCAAAGTAGAGATACTAAAAATAGAAAAAAGTCAAGATCAACAGATTTAGATAATAGTTGAGGAGTTTGGGGAACTGTAGCTTAAGAAAATTAGGGGGCAAAGATAATTTTTTAAAAAATGAAGGATGTGGCTTCTACTTAGCAAGAGGCAATGCAGCTTTGATTGAAAGGGGCTCAGCTGGGAAGGCTCCTCACCAAGACTGAGTTTATTCTAGAAATGCCACACTGTAAGTTCTTCTGTTGGGTTAAGCATTATTAGCCTACTGAAGAATCCTCTTAGAAATTGAAAATGTTTTTAGGAGGGATAAAACATTAGGTCCTTTTAGTAAATGAGAGAAATTATTATTTTCTATTGTATCAATAACCTATTATTAATTAGAATCCAGGCTTTTTATTTTTTTCATTCAGAGACTGGCCCCTGTAAGTCAGGTCAGTCAGCCAGTCTCTGAAGGGTACGACTGATAGATGGAGATTGCCCAACTCCTTTATAAACATGCTCCTCTCCCAACTAGGAGATCTTACATCTTTTTAGAGTGTAAATAGAATCTGTTCTAAGTCAATTACAGCCCCAAAACATTAAGCCTATGTCCTTGTATCCCTCCATTTCGTTAATCTACTACTAGATTAGTATACAGCCTGCCAAGGTGACTACTTTGAAGGATTGAGCAAATAAAAAAATGTCTCATCATGCAGTATTTGGTGCCTCTGCCTAACAAGGCACTTTGCAAATAGCAAATTCATGCAAAGAAGAGCTTAGCAGACATATACGCCCTTAATATCTGTAATCCTTAACATTAAGAATTGCCTTCTTACCTCCAGTCTGCCAACTGCTGAGTTCCTGCCATAGTCTCAGGAATTACAGTTGCATGCTGCACTGAGGTATGTGTGGCCACTCCAGTCAACTGCTGCCATGCTGGGGGAAGCAAAATTTGCTGGGTCCCACTTGGCCAGGCCTGCTATAGAACAGAAGGGATGTTCAATTATTACTTGTCTCCATCAGCTGACAAGTACTGGTCTGAGTCCTAAAGGAGCTTATTATCTAGTTGGGGGTGATGAAACCAATATATACCACAAAGTACTATATCCCCAAATCCTCAGTACTGTGAGAATTTGAAAAAAGAAGACAGATCAGTAGGAGTTGAATAGGTAAGGAAGGCTTTGTGGAGGAGGAATAATATGAATTAGACTTCGACAAATAAGTAACATTTAGATCATAATTGTAGCTAGTATTTATATAGCACTTTAGGGTTTGGAAAGCACTTCACATGTGTAATCTCATTTGATCCTTACAACAACCTTATGAGACATAGGGCTATAATTATCATACAGATGAAGAAACTGAGACAGTTTAAATGACTTGCCTAGGGTCAGCCAGCTAGTAATGTCTAAGGCAGAACTCATACTCGGGTCTTCCTGATTCCCAAGTCCTGCAATCTGTACCACTGTACCACTTGATTAGAAAAGAGAATATATTGGATTACTGGGAAATAAGGTTGGACTGATAGTTTAGACCTAGATTTTGGTAGACCTCAAAAGTTGGGCATGAGAAGTTAGGCTATGTGCAGGAGGCAGTAAGGAGCCAGTATAAGCTTTTAGGAGGTAAATTACAGGATAAAAAATGGAAATTTTTAGGAAAACTCGTCAGGCAAAGGGTATGCAAACAGTTTGGGAACTGTAAGTGGAGAAAGTATAAGACATTTCCAAGAAAAATGACAGGACTTGGTAATCTATATAGAATCAAATTTGTTGTAAGAGAGTTTTCTAGTTGCTGTAGGGTGGAGGTGGGGAGGTATGGAAAAAACAAATGCTTGATAATTGAAAATTATCTAGTTTAATTTCCTAACCTGTTGGAAATAACTTGAGGAGAACACAGAGGCCCAATGAGGTTAAGTGTCATGTCTATATAATTATCATATAATTATATTGTGGAAGAACTAGGACCAGAGTTGAGGGTTAACAATTCTATAGATGTACTTGTCTGCAAGATCTTTGAGTGATGCAGAGACACCTATGAAGAAAGCACAGATGGTGGACTGGCAAAACTATCAGGGAAAATCTATCAGGGCTTCCCACTGATAACTCCTGAAATCAGAAGTTAAGTTTCCAATCTAGATCCTAACATAAAATATAGTTAGTTGGCAATTAAATGTATAGGATTGAGAAGAGAATGCAAAAGCATTAAGAACTATAGATTGTACTAATATAGATTAAACAGATAGCAATAAAATGACAGTTGAAAGCAAAACGTCAATCACAGTTAATATACTTCTAAGAGCAGAATATCTTGTTTAGAGGCCAGTGTAGTTTTAAATTTCTGAAAGTGTCAGCACTATTCTAGCAGAACTGTTTTTTATTTTTATTCTTTCAATTCCTTCCCCACCCCATTTTATTCCAAGGTTTATAAACATCAAGCAAAAAAAAAAAAACCCTAAGTCTTTTTCATTTGTATGATGACATAAGATTTTATAGAATGGAGTTAAAATGAAGTCTTAGGAAAAATGAAGAACAATTTGAACATATTCTTTTAAAAGATGTCATTCTAGATCAGAATGTGGCTCTTGAAGCACAATGTGATCATTACTAAAAGAATAATGCTGGTTTCTATGATTGAACTAATGTCCTGGGGTGAAAGCACTTATTTTACTCAAAGAAAGCACATTTATTTTTGTTAAGCTAGTAGGGCCTTTAAACAAGCTCAAAAGAGAAATGTATAAGAGGAAATGTATTGGGCAAGACTTATGGGCAGTTCCAGAGAGAATACCCTCGCTCAAATTCTCTATTCTTCACAATACCTTTCCAGGTCACCATATCTTGAATTGATTTCCTGCTCCCCTGGGCCCCCCCCCCCCATCTCTGAATAACTGTTAACATTCCAAAAAAAAAACCCAATAACCCCTCCCCTGCAAAGTTTCATTTGGTGCCTTTTGTTCTTATATCATACTTAGTATATCATATTATACCCAGTGAGCCTTCTCTTATAACAAAGATTAACAAAGAAAAGCAATTCAGCAAAACCAACTGATAAATGGACTACTTCTGACACCCCCCCCACAATGTTTAAATTATTTATATTCATGAAACCACAATTTTTTAACCATCCCTCATAATATTCGTTTATATTATCACTTGAAAATTATGGGACATTGTTCTGAAGTGTTTATTTAAATATAACATTTCACAAATCTGTCTTGTCTCAATTAGATTGTAAGGCCTTTGGGCAAGGGAGACACTATAGATGTATTTTCCAATATCCCTTCCCTCACACTACTTTGAATCTCCTTTAGACTCTAGCACAGTTTCATGTACAAAATAGACACCAAGCACTCAAATACAGATTTTTGATCCCTTACTAGTTACACCATACTATGATATATCTATGATAATGAATTTTTATCTGAGGTTACTTGTAGATTTACTTTGAATAGAGTGAACATGGAACAGTCTAAGGCTATATAGTAATAACAAGGGGGCAGTAGGATCTGAGGGTCTGTGGGTCAGAGATGGGCCAAGGAAGTGAGTGATAAATGGTTGGTGAATTTTTCTCCTCTTAACCCTTTCTCCTTTACTGGGATAGAATAAGCTGAAAAGATAGTGATTTGTTTTAACTGTTTTTTCCCATTCCCTTCCCTGAGGCTGAGTGGGAGCTAAGGCCAGAAAGGGATAAGGAGGGAACTGAGAAATAGAGGCACAGCTGTCATCTACTGACAGTGGAGGGGAGGAGGGGAAGGAGAGAAGAAGAGTGTTGGAGGAGGGAGAGAGAGGAGTTTTTGGGGAAAGAGGGGACTTTTTGTATATACAGTAAGTTTCATTCCTGAGTAGGCCTTGCCTATACTTTGTAATATGCTTTAATGATACATAGAAATATTATTTTCCAATCTAGTTCTTTTTTTTCTTTGCTGAGATCAAGAATATTAATTTGTGTCATTTCTGAATCTGTTACTTAGTGCTGAAATTAAGTTACTGGAACTTCCTTGCACCTCATAGCAGCAAAATCTGAGGGCTGGGATAAAATTCTTAGCTACAATCTTAAACAGTTTGTTAAGAATTAGTTGCAAATACTCTGAAAAGTAAGGGTCTATATGCCATAATGTATTCTTTTATTAAATTAAATTCCTAAATTTTCTCATCTTAAAATTTCAAGTTAATTCCCCCAGTTTGCGGTTTTTTTCAAATCTCTTCTATATTCATACAGTTTTTTTTTTCTGTTCTTTGGCATTTAAATACTAATTGGACACAATTTCACATGTATTTGCCAAAGCTGAATACCAGAGGGCCAGTGCCCTCAAGATGACATCCGGAACCATTTTCAAAGCTATGTTGAACTCATGGAATAATACATAGCTTCTGCCATTATAAACAAATTAGGGGCTCACACAAATGAAGCCATGACTAAGAGAACCACACATTGATCACTTTTTCTGAAACTGAATACACTGAGGTCGAGGGCTTTTTTTTTTATAGTAACTTGAGCTGATAAGGAATATTTAGTTGAGGACACTGCCAATATCTGCTTGGACACTTTATATATTTACCCATTAATCTAATTTGTTGGTCATATAGGATCACAGATTTAGACCTGGAAGGGACCTCAGAAGTAATCTAGTTCAACTCCTTTATTTTACAGATGAAGAAACTAGGCCTAGAGTGAGACTTGGACTAATACCCTTGTTACAGCATGAAGCACACCTAGCCTCATTTTGTTATTTTAGTCTCCTCTTCTTTTTTTCCTTCTTGGGTACTTCATCACATTTCTTTTTAACAAAAAATGATTAATTTCTTTTGCACTTCTCTGTATTTACTGAATAGTTAGTATATGCAGTTGGGTGCTGTGGGTGATAAAGGAGAGTAAAAACAAAAAGTATTAGTTATGGCTCTCCTCAAGGAACTTACGATTTAGCAGAGAATCTAAGATGAATAATAAATACGTATACTTCTAAGATCAATAATTTCATTATTGTGGGTACTTCCAACACTTACGTATATTATAGCCTATCTGTAACTTGGTAGTTGGTCTAAAAGTTTTCATGGTAAGAAATAAAAAACAAAACAACCTTCTATCCCTGTAGCTAAAATATTGATTCAGCTCTTCAAATTTATCTAAGCTGGTCCTTACAAGAAATATGAAGCCTACCAATGGGCCTGGACTTGGAGCTTTTCCAGGTTGGTGTAATCTACTATAATTTGTACCCTACTGATACAGCCTTTAAGAAGTTAAAGTGGTTAGAATACCCTGATAAGGCATCATAATAAGAGCTTAGTAGAGGAACAGATGTGAAACAATTTGCAAATAAAATATAGGATATAGTTAAGTACTAAATTATGTGCAAAGTATCATAAATATTGTAGGATTACAAAATGGGTGAAGTTAGGGCTGGTGTGGTCAGGGAATGGTTCATGTTAAGTGTTTTGCAAATATTATCTAATTTGATCCGCACAGTACCCCATGATGTAGGTGTTATTATTATCACCATTTTACAGTTGAGAAAACTGAGGCAGAGAGAGATTTAGTGACTTGCCTAGGATCACACAGCTAGTAAATGAGGTCAGATTCCAAGCCCAGCAATCTATCTGCAGCACCATGTAGTTGGACTAGATGGCCTCTGAGGTCCTGTCTAGATCTATGATATGATGATATTATGTCCTTTAAGGCAGTATATTCAATATAATGCCCTATATGCTGCAAGTATAATTTTGGATTTTGTAGAATATCATTTATGCTGAAGAAGGCAGCCTATCTGTAAGTGGATTGGCCATCTATAAATCTGATACAAGGCTTAAGTAATGAAATTAATTGGAGGGAAGAGAGTGAGTTCACAGGTGAGTTTGAAAAAGGGCTAAATCAATTAAAGTATCACTTTTAAAAACTGGTTCTGATTTTTCCATTAGTTTTGTTCTGAAGCCCTGATATATACAGTTCTCTCTACCAGGACCAACCTTGTCTATTTGTAGGTGGACTGGTCTATTTATAAGTAGGTCTGTTTTGTATATGGGTCTTAACATATGTGTAGTCAAGGCTCACTAAAATAAATAAATGCATATCTTCAAACTAATAACCTGTGATGTTTAGTGTACAGTCTACTTTCTCTGTGTGATCTTGATGAATGAACACACCTGCAGTGTTAGTATCTTATAATCTTCCCATATGATCTGGTTTTGATGTCCTAGCTTGATCTGATTCCTACCACAGCAGCAAAATACTTTCTATGCTTAGTAGGTGTGTATGTATACACCCCCCCCACACACACACTCGCAATGTATGTATTTTGGGGTCACAGGAAAAAGGATTATCAAGCTCTCTCTAGTACCACAAAGTGGGAAAATAAGGTTTTAAATGACAAATACACTGATTATTTCACCAATTTGTTCCTAAGCACTATTTCAGGGAAATGGCTTGAAAAGTAGATCTTAGGCCATCTTATCAATGCTTCTCCTTTCCTCCCTGACTCAAAATCAAACTCCCAGCCTTAATTTAAATTTTGATCAGAATTTTGCACTTTCCTAAATGAGGTGGAAGTACTGCTTCATCTGGTCCTTAGTGCTACATCTGCAAAACTAGACCCCAAAGTGCTAGTTAATCCTGGGTCCCCAGACGGCCATTAACAAACAATGGACTATAGATCCTTTAAAAAAATATTTTCATAACTTTGGTTTTATGATTCTCTCCTACTGTTTTGCCTTTCAGAAGGACAGCATTACTTTCCAGATCTAAAGAAGGGGTTAGCAATTGTGGCAACTATATGTCCGTAGTCACCTAATTCCATTAAATATATACATACACTTTAACCTCTTCTCCCCTTCTCTATACTTGTTCTAATGGCAATAATACTTTAAACTTATAAAGACTCAGTTTACATGGGCCTTTTTAAAAAAAATAAATCTTTAAGAGTTTGAAAGGACCTTTAGAGACCATCTAGGTAGGCCCAGGTAAAGGAAGTTAGAGAGCATCTAGGTAGGCCCAGGTAAAGGAAGTGACTTACCCAAAGCCTCACTGTTGAGAGGAGGGCTGGGATTTGAAACCAGGGATTTAGGCTCTGCTGTCCTTTCAACAGTATCATTAATTTAGAGCTGGAAGATATTTTACTAATCTAGCCAATATTCTGGTTTTACAGACAAGGACAGTGAAGCTCAGAGAAGTAAGATGATAAAGTAACACAATTATGAAGTATCAGAGTAAGGATTTGAAATGGTGGGCATGGCCCTTTTTCCCTAACAAGAAGGGAGGCCTCATTTAGGTCACCTTACCCTGTCCCCACCAGAAGCTATTATGAAGTGAGGTAATGAGCCCATTTAGCACAGACCTGATGGGGAATACTTCAGAGGCAAATGTTTCCTGAACTTGTGATTCTGTGTAGTAAAATACTTCCCCTAAAATGTTATCTTGGACTTTGGGGGAGCTATCTCAGATCTGATATGTGTGTATGGAAGGGCTGGGCAGAAATATTTATTTCTGTATAAATGAAAGGATTGTAAAAACTATAGAAACTGTTTCAAAATTGCAAGTATGTATTGTATATATTGAAGGGAGATCTGTAAAAATGTAAGGGGATCTGACTGCAGCTGCATGTGGCTACCTCTGGTATAGGAACCTTAGAGAGGGGGAAGAAAGATCAAAATGGGGATAATACAGGAAGGGGAGAATAGTCATGAAAAGCCTTTAAAGAAGGAATGGTCAAAAAGGCAAGAGAAATAAATAAATGAATGGATATAAAAAGGAAGAACCAACCTGGCAGGAATAGGGAACAAAGGCTACTCTGATGAAACTTAAAGCAGGTGAGGAAGAGAAATAGCTGTCTTCAGTAACTGAAGGACTCTCAGATGGAAGAAAGGTTAGACTTATTCTACTCGACACTAGAGGGTGTATATGTATAACTGGTATCAGTGGAGGAAAACTGAAGAGGCCAAGATAGGATGAATTTAAGGGAAAACTTAAACAACCAGAGCTGTCCCAGAGTGGAACAGGTTGCCTTAGGAGATTGTGGGTTCTTGCTACCACGTCTGAGCAGAAGCCAGATGATCATTTGACAGTGAGGTTTTCCTCATTAAACAAGTCTGTAATATAGTTCTGAGGAATCACAATAGGGTTTAAAGGTTCTGTTTCTCAATCAGGGGCAATCTGAGGTTTAGGATAAGGAATCTGTCTATGGCAGGGAGGAATAAACAAGTGTCATATTGGAAGACCTATGTTTGAATACTGACTCTGATATAGGTAAGTAATTTAGACTCTCTTGGCTTCAATTTTCTCATCTGTTAAATGAGAAGTTTGGACTAGATTTCTGATATTTCTTCTAGTTATATATCTATGATCCTATGATTAAGACAAGTTGTGGTTAAGGAAATCTAGGTCAGCTTTTTCCAGAAATAGCACCTGGAAACAGGACAAATGAAACTTTTTGGAGTTCTGTCTCTACAACCCTATCATCTCCTCTTTAAAATGTGAATATTCCTGGGAAAATCACAACTTAAGCTCATATCTACCTTTAGCTATAGAAGATACTGCAAATTCCCCCCCTTTCAATTGGTTTTTGCTATGGAACTGCCTGTTAGATTTTCTCCAATTTAATTTTAAATTGGATTTATATTAAAAACAAAAAACTGCTGTCTTAGAAAGGAAGACATATAGGACAAACAAAAAGTAATATTGCTATTTATCCAGAAATCCTTCTAAAAAATCCCATTTCCCTGGGAACAATCATATCTTAGGCTTATTCACTTATATTTTAGTGCACTGCTAAAAACAGGCATGGGAACAAGTTGGGATCTAGTGCTGGGGAGTGCCAGAAAAGAGTAAAGAGATAATGAAAAGAAAGGTTAAAAAATGTTATAGATAGACTTTACCTATACATAAGTTATGTATATATATATATATATATATATAAAATGTGTGTGTGTAACTTATCTATAAATATATAAAACTCATATCTTATAAGCTGTGCCACTCACCTTCAGTGTTCTTCCCCTTTCTATGATATTGGCATTTAAAAATTTTTTATCACCCACAGATAACATATAATGTTATATGGTTATTTAGTCATATTACATGGTTAAGATCTGAGTAATCAAGACTGAAAAATTGAAAATTGTATTTATGATCTGCAAATACTATCAGACTTTAAAAATGACTAAAACTGTACTCTTGATAGAATATAATATATGTAAACATCAGAAGCTCCCTCAGGAACAGTTATACATGTAAGCAGTAGTATACAAAAGGAGACCTGTTTCCCAAAATCTCTTGGCTGACAGATTAGATATTTTTACTATTTGATTTTTTATAAAAAAAAGTAGAACTTCTTACAGAGCTGTCTCAGAATAAGTGTTACAGAATTCCTAAGCAGAAAGAATAAAGGTATAGATTTGGCTAAGAAAAAGAAAATGTGGAAATTGAGTGCCAAAGCAAAGCCAGTTATATTGGCAACTATAGTGATTTCATGTACAATTTGGACATGTTACAGAAAAGGAAATCTACCATCTGTTGAAAAGATAGTAATTTAAAAAGTAACTTCTGGAAATTTGCCACATTAACAGGAAATTTATATACCAAAACAGAGGCTAGAATATAGGCTTGAATCTTGGAGCTTCTCAGGTCTCTTCCAAGTTGCCCAAAGATACAAACCTCTTTTGCATGGGCAGAATCTTTTATGATGAAAAAACTGATTAGAAACACCCAATTAGGAAAAGCTGAATCCTCTGTCTTCCTATGAAGATAAAACCACCAGAGCTCCTATGAAGCCACTATGAAGTCTTTGCAACTTTGTCCCAGCATGGAGCTTTTTTTTTTTTGGAGAAGTCATATAAATACTGAAGAGTTCTTTGACATACATGAACCCAGAAGCTGTAAGATCAGACCTGTAGTTATGACAATCAGATCAAGTATTTAAAAAGATGAATCTAGTGGCTCGACCTCTGGAGAGGCTGTATTTTTCTATTTTTTTCACTCTAGCATATAACCCTTTTCCTCTTGATTTCCCACCTCCATGACCCAAGAAAAGCCATTTAAAAGGTGGGTTGTTTTTTTGTCCTTTGGTTTTGAAGAGGACCATAATATCAGGGAGGCAATGCCATGACATGCAAGTGAATTGGATTTAAGTGGGAGGGCTGTGCAAAGTCACCAGCCTCACTTTCTCCTCTGGAGCCATCTAGGTCCAGTGGCCAGATATAGATCAGGACAACTGAAGATGGCCTAGGATGCATTGGGGACTTTGGTTTTTGAAGCTAAGATCATTAACAGGCAACATCCATTCAGTGATTCAGGGCTTAATAAGAATTGAGGCAGAGAATGGCCTCTTCACCTAGTCAAAAATTAAAAATTAAAAAAAAAAATAAAACAATGATTTGGGTGGGGAACGCCCTCAGGGTTTCTGGCCAAAACAGAAACAATTGCTATTTACATTTTTAAAAAAAGGTGGGTATAAGATGATAGAAGAAACCTTCATCAACCCAGAAGGGAATTGAAGACTTGGGAGACTCCTGGGTTTTAAATGCCAGTAACCATTTAAATTCAGCCCTGCTACTAATAGTAAATTATTGCAGTGTACTGGGACATTTGGATCCATTTTATATCAGGATCATAATGAAACCCTAAATATAGTATTTTAGCCTTTTTAAAACTACTGTTACTACATTTATTTTATTGAGTATTACTATTTCCATTTTATAGCTGAGGAAATAGTTCTCTATACTTTAAACTAGCTTAAGTTGCAAATATAGAATATAGTACATGCCCTAGTACATGGTTTATTTTTATAAAGGTGCCATGTACTGTTGAGAGATACATATATTCTTTAATTCTCCCATTTAAGAAGACATACCTTTCTGCAGAGTTGAGACTAAAAATCTGTATTATAAAAATACAATAATAATAATTTTCTCATACTTCACTTTCATTATGACTAATTTTGCTTAAATCACTGATGTGTAACTCAAGATCTTTTTTCTCACTGAACTTGTGTTTATTAATTTCCTTTATTCTGTGCCTTTTTCTAAGAAGTTTTTCTTTGCTTGTTCTTTTCATTAATTTTCTTCCTTTCCAATTCTTAAATTTTATTCTCTGAGGTGGCGCAGTGAATAGAACACCGGCCTTGGAGTCAGGAGGATCTGAGTTCAAATGTGGCCTCAGACACTTGACACACTTACTAGCCGTGTGACTTTGGGCAAGTCACTTAACCCCAATTGCCCTCCCCCCCCAAATTTTATTCTCTGATTTATTATATATAATAAATTATTTCTTCTCTAATTCTTCTGTTTCTTATTGGGGCTAAAGTTTCTGGAGTATTAGGGTAGAGTTCCTTATTCTAACCAGATTCTCCATTATTGCCTGGATAGATCTTATCTTAATATCCTTCTTTCCTCCCCCCCACTCCCCACCCCGGGGCATCATTCTAAGAAGCATCAATTTATTAGGGAGGCAAAGTTGGATGAAGGCAGCACCATGTAGTGGAAACAGCCCTCTGTCCCAAACTGTGCAGTAATGTTCCTTTTCCTTGCCTTTTCCATAATAATTTCATTTCCCAAAGACTGTCTCATCTTTGAGTCTAAGTCTCTTTCTTCCCTTCTCACTTTACCATTTTGGGTACCAGCTGCCCCTAGGAGTCACAGCGCTCTGAGAAGATGCTCTTCTAGCTTATGTACTCTCATAAACTCATCTGTCTCTATTTTCTGCCAGCTCCCCTTTTCATAGTAGAAGAATATAATCTCTCTCCATATTCAGGTGTGGACTTGGTAGGATTCATAATCCATTTCCCTATTGAACCCACTTTTCCTCTCCCAATTCATACATCTTCTTTGCTATTCTGTCTCACAAAATAGGGGTTATGAGCTTTAGTATGAGGTTTAGTTTATGGTGTTTCATTCAGTATGTTCTTTGTCTTCACTTTTCTTGTTTCTTTAAGTTCTGCTTATATCTTTATTCTTATGTGTACCTTTTAAAAAAAGATCCCTTGAATTCCTTTTTTCTCTATAACAGCATAAGTCTTTATCTCTCGAAATGTGTTGTAATTTAATTACTTTTACCTTTCTTATGTTTATTTTAACATTCTGTTCACATTTAAAAAATCATTTTGTTGTAAAAATGCCTCTTGTTGAACATCTATCTTTTTTCATTTATTATTAGGCTCAGGTTTGGAAAGTAGGTCATTTTGGGTTGCTGTTTGTATGCTCCTTTACCTCTCAGGACATACTATTCCATTCCTTCTATGACTTCTCATGACTACATTATCTTACATTATTCAGACTTGCTTTGTATTTAAAGGTATTTCTCTTGGCTGCTTAAAAAGTTTGTTGTTTGTCATTTAAATTGTTTAATTGACCATTTTTATATCTTAAAGTTGGAACCTGGAATTTTCTTCTGGAGGTGATCTGTGTATTTTCTCAATTGGTGCTTTGTTGTCTTTATTTAGAAGTTATGGGCAGTTTTCTTCTATTATTTCCTGTATGATGCCATTTATATTTTTTGATTTGTCTATTCTTCTGGGAGATCCATGAGTCTTAAGTTATCTTGGCATATCCTATCTTCAAGGTCAATGGCTTTGGCATATATAGAATTTATGTGTTCTATTAATGTTGTGGTCATTTACTTCTGTTCTGAAAGACTTTTCTCTTCCTCAGTATTTTTGTTTTCCAAATCTGTTAAACCCTTTCACTGCTTTAAGATACTTTCTGTCGTGGATTCATTTTTTCCTAATCTTCTAGATGAGTTTTAAAATGCTGCATTGAAAACTCTAAATTTTGACTATATTACTAGTTTCTCTTTTCATGGGTTTTATTTCTCTTCTGAAACATTCTGGAGTTTCTTGCTGCTCTAGGCTCTCTTGGGAGTCCACAGGATTCTATATTTCATCAGGCATTGGTTTAATTTTCTTTGTCTTGTATATTTGTTAAGAGAACTCTGTATTCTCTTTGAAGATTTGGTACTCATTCTTCTTCCTGATTTTAGGACTGATTTATTTATATACTCTGAGCTTTTTTTTGAGGATTTTTCTATTGACATATTTGGTGTTTAAGCCTTCTGGAGGGGTATATCCTTCCTACACTCACTTTCTGGCTTCTCCACTTTTGCTAATGGGTATACCCTCCAAAGTTGAGCTTTAAGGCTGCCTTGAGTTGGGGGATAATGGATTCACCAGACTGGATCCCTGTCCTGAGTATCCTCTGAAGGGACAGGGCTGGGTTTCAGCCTCCTTTCCTTCAGGCCTGGTATAGCCATAACTGTTGGCTCCCTCCCTCCTCCCTAGTTTTTTCATTTCTAGGCCAAATCAGAAACTGCCTTTTTTTTTTTGTTCCCTGGATAAGGACGGTATTATGGTTAGAGTCCCTGACCTAGGGCCAGGTTCCATTCAGAGGGCAGCACATTTCATTTCTTCCCTTTCTACCTTACCAGGCTGAGAAGGGTCAGTTTATATCATTTGTTGTGGCATACCAAAAGAATGGAGGAATGGTCTAGCAAAATCTTTGCAAATGGGGTGCATAAATCCTTCAGTGCACCCTAGGCACAAGCCTTTGAGTCAGCTTGTATCCTATAAGAGCTATTCCTCTTGTGGAAGTGGGATGGGTAATGGGGAAAGGGTACTGAATGAGTGCATTAAGGACTGGATTTCACCAGTGTTAATGTATAAGGATTTTACTTTATCAAGATTTTCCCCTTATAAGTCTTGTAGTTTTAGGTGTAGATATTCTACAACTGGCACATAACAAGTCAATGATGGTCACATGACTCCACTAGACCTTAAAGAGTTATAACAGACAAGAAAAAGATTACCTGTGCAAGTAGACCTGGTTGGATCTGGAGAGGCTGAGCTCCTGGAGCCTGAGTGACAATTGGAACTGCATTCTCCATCCTCACAGAATAACCAGCATGCTTTGAAGGGGAGGCTTGTAACCCTTTCCCAGGAAATGAATAAAAAAGCCTTTAAATAAGTTATTAGTTAAGACAGTCTTCTTAATCTTACTGCAATTTTAACTGAAAAAAGGGATTTTTTTCAAAGACATGCATAATTGTCATTCAGTCATTTTCAGTTATGCCTGACTCTTTGTGACCCTATTTGGAGTTTTCTTGGCAAAGAAACTGGAGTGATTTGCCATTTCCTTCTACAGCTCATTTTACAGATGAGGAACTAAGGCAGAGGTAAGTGATTTGCCTAGGATCACACAGCTAGTAAATGTCTGAGGCCAGATTTGAACTTGGGAAGATGAGTCTTCCTGATGTGAGGCCTGGCACTTTGCTCTAAATGGAAGATATTGAAGTCAACCTTGAAACAAAGATTCATGTTATCAGAGATCAGGGGACCATAATTTAGGATTTTATGAAGATAAGAAACATATTTAGGTTAGAGTCAACTGCTGTCTGGGAAACTGTAATAGATCTTCAACTAGCTACCTTTCAAAATGTTGTATGCTTCAAGGAAGGAAAGACAAAAATATCCTATAGCCTGGATTCTACTAACTTAAATGCTGGCTCTCCTTCTAGACTTCTGTTTCCTGACTTCTAAGTAGCTGTCATATTGTTTACCTCTAAGGGTTAAGAGACTCAATGTTTGAAATTTCTGGATAAATACAGACATATATAGTCAGCTCTTGATCATCTGTGCCTATGGGGGTGGGGTGAGAGTTGGTACTAATGTAGGTAATTCAAAAACCATTTGGCTTTAAAAATCTTTTTAGCCAATAGATTGATTTTCATAATTAAATTTTATTTATATGGAAACAAAATTTCCATAGCAAAACCACACTAATGGAGAGGCAGTGTGGTGTAGAAGGATGAAGAGTAGGCATTTGAATGAGGAAGTCTTGGGTTCAAGACCTGCCTCTGACACTTACTGAATCAAGAAATTGACTCATTAACATAATATAGTACAAAACAGGATTATTATTTTTTTTTACTTAACCAGATCTAGCAGTGGCAGCAACATTCAAATAGTGAGCCTGACTAGCCAGATTACTTTTATGCATAAATATGATATTATTTCTAAGTTGGTAAAAAAAAAAAAGAAATGATGAGTTAGACTAGGTAGAATCTAGTTAAGGCCAAGGATATGCTATTACTCCAATCCTAAACACCAAGGAAAAACACTGACATTCTCATTAGGATAATCACAAACTCTTCCCTTCGAGAAACTTGAAAGAAAAGAGTAAGATTCTATGACACCAAAATCGCCTATGGCAGAATATTTTGGATGTCAGAAAATTGTAGGTTTCCAAGTGACTAGCAGACAAGAACGTGTGTAGTATGAGAATAGCCACCATTCTATGAGGATCTGTCTTTCCTTACCTTGAAAGCCTGGGGGACACACGATAAGGGCTTGCTGGAAGGGGTCAGGCCGGGCACAAATCTGCGCTGTTCCAGTCTGCAGGGGCATACTCCGCTGGGCCACTGCAGCCATCGATGCCGCTGAGGGCTGGTAGAGTGTAGATTGGTAGTTTAGTATGGAGACTTCGGGATTGGCTAAGGAAATAGTGGCACTGGTGGAGGTGGGAGCCAGGTTGGTGGCCTAAAGGAATGATGGGAATTAAACAAAAATAAATAAAAATAAAAAATGAGGGAGGTGGTATGTTGGAAGACACAAAGCTAAAGCAAATAAATAAACACAAAGAAGAACAAATAAAAACCAAGAGCCAAAGCAAAGACAGAGGGGAGTGGAAAATAGAGTTGAAAGGTCTCAAGGAAACTTAGGTACCTATTGCCAACTGAGGACCTACAGCACTTTTCTGTGATTACGCATACTCCCTTGATGGCTAGAGGGCCAACTGCCTCTGCAGAGAAATTATATTTATTTAACAGGAAGGAATAAATTCTTAGCGACACTGTATTCAACTGCTAAATCTTATGAACAGCAAAGATGAGAATAAATAGTCAAGAGAATTTAACTAAGATGTCTCACTGGGCCACTGAAATTATTCTCACCTCACTCCCTCTCATTTAAAAAAATTTCATTTAGAATTATATCTAACTGGTAGGGAGAGACTTCAGAAGGAAATAAAATTCAACTCCCCTTCTCACACCCCATATTTTCTTTTCCATTTAAAGAGTAGACAGAGTAATGTCTGTTCTTCAGTAACACTGCCTGTGAGATTTTGTGCCTTATTTTACAAAGAAGTGTTACTGTATCAATCAACAAGTATGTACAACACATTCATTTTGTCATATATACAGTGCTTGATACTGTGGGAGAAGCTAAAGAACTCAGTGGTCCCTGCTTAAAATCTACATGGGAAAACAAGACTAATTATGTGAAACAACTAGTAAAAAAAATGAATACATAAATACATGCAAAAACGTGTGTCTTATAGATTCCACATGTTGTCAGAATTAAGAGAGGAATATCAGTGAAGTCTGGAGTAATCAGATAGTCCTTCAAGCAGAGATGAATTAAGCTGGGACTTGAAGGATGTTTAGAATTTAGTTAGGAGAAAAGACCAAGAGCAACTTACAGAAGTAGAAATAATGAATCAGACTTTCAGGTGTTGGAAGGGACTTATAGACTCTTTAACCCAATTTATACCTGAACAAGACTCCCTTCTGTATCACACCTGACAACTGGTTGTCCATCCTTTGCTTGAAAATTCCCAATAGGGAGAATTTACTATCTCTTGAGGCAGTTCATTACATTTCTGGATAGCTCTAAATATTAAAAATTTTCCTTATGTTAACACAAATGGAAAATCTTATATTCTTTAGAATAAACATCCTTGGTTCCATCATGTGGCACGAATTCAAGGCTCTTTACTATCCTAACTGTTCTTTTCTGGACATTGATGAATGTCCTTCCTAAAATGTGGTATCCAGAACTGAACTCAATAACCCAGATGTGGACTGACCAGTGGAACTTTCAGCTATCTCTCCCAGCAAATTTGCTAAGTCTGGAATCTGTGCTTTTATTTGATTCATTAATAAAAATGTTAAAACAGATTCTTAGGATATCCAACTAGAGTTTCCCTAAGTCAGTATCAACAATTAACATCAATTTTGATTGACCATTTAATCAGTTCCAAATCCATCTAATTGTACTATTTTCTATTCCATTTCATTTTCCACAGGAAAAATGCACAAGAAAAACTTATATTTTATAAACTACTTTCCTCGGAATAAATTTCTAAGGTTAAGTAATGCAAGTATCATCCCTATTTTACAGATGAAGTCACTAAAGGAAAAAATTATTAACTGACTCACCTAAGGTTATATAGTTAGTGAGTAAAATGTTGGAGCAAAGACTCAAATTCAGGTCTTGTGATTCTAAAACCATTGTATATTCCACTAGCTACATATTATAATCAGAAGATAATGAGAAGACCAGAAAGATTAGAACCAAGAATTCAAATAGAAGAATTATAGGAAATAAGTACGGATAAAAGGGATGAGTCAGATTATGGAAGGTCTAGAAGTCCAGGTGGAAAAAAATGAGGCTTGATGTAGCAAGGAGTTATTAGCCTTTGGAGAAAAGGAGTGAGACGATATGGTGACAGAAATGTTTAATGGGGATGATCAGTCTGGTAGGAGACATGCTGCAGGAAGTAAAGAGTAAACTGAGGACGGGGTGCTCAGCTAGGAGACTGATGTTGTCTAAGCATGCAGTAGTAAGTGCCTGGAGCAGGCAGTAGCCATGAGAATGAAGAGAAAGGGTAGGGATTTCAAAATGAGAATAAAGAGGACTTGCTGGGTCTAAGACATGAAGGAAAGGGATGAGTCAAAGATGATTCTCAAGTTCTGAGTCCTAATGGCTTGGGAAGCTGGTGGTCCTAAGGCCAGAGATGGAGATGCTTTTGAAGAGTTCAATTTTAGACATGTTTTGACAAAAAGACATTGAAGTGGAAATGTTCAGTAGGCAGCTAGCTAAAGATATGAGACTACAGCTCAGATGAGAAGCCAATAGAGGAGATTAGTAGTGTACAAACAGACTACTGATTCATGGATGCTGTTAAAACAGATGAGCTTTATGGAGAAGAAAATGTAGTGATACGGCGTAATGGAAGGCAAAAGACAGAATTTCAAGAAGTTGCTGAACATGTATTAGATGCAATAAAGAAATAAAGGAATAGCTGTTTGTAAATCAAATTACATTTTAAATGCAATGCTGTACTTAATATCGAAAAGAATTACAGAGTGAATTACACATCTGCAAATCACCACCCAATGTTTTTTTAAGCCCAGCATGTCTAACTTAAAAACCAAAACCAAGGTACAACTTACTCTTTTGTCTGGAAGAAGCTAGAAAAGGTGTATGTAAATCTATTTTATTCATTGATTAAATGACTGGTGAAAGAAACAAGTTAAATATTCCCTCACACTATTTTCTTTAGCATTATCTAGCTGCTTGGTGGATACCATTATTTAGATGTCCTGCCATCAACTCTGCATGTCTAAATCTGAGATCATCTCTCTTCAAAAATCCAAACAAAAGCAGCTTTCCTTTTTAATTTCCCAGTTTTTTTTCAGTGATATCATAATTCTCTCAATCTTTTGAAACCGTAGAGAGGTCCTAGTCTTTGCCCTTCCTCACACTCCACAACCCAGACACCAAATTCATTAGTTTTCCTTTGTAATATCTCTTGAATCTATCCTTTTTTCTATTATCATTACTACTACCTTAGTCTAGACCCTTAGCTCATGCTTAGAGTATAATCTCTTTTCCCTCTAGTCTCTTCTGCATAAAGCTTTCAAGTTCATCTAACATATCTCCAGCTGCTCAAAAATTTCCAATGGCTTCTGAGTACCTAGAGAACTACTCCATAGCATGGCATTTAACTACTCCACTATTACTTCTCTATAAGAACTTCTACCCAACATTTCTAGCCTAAGTCTCTTCTTTTCCACTTCCACAACTATCAGCTCAGTTTAGACCCTCATTACTACTCACTTGCACTATTGCAACAGCCACGCCCCCCCCAATAAAACCAAACCAAACCCAGTGGCTCCCTATTATGTCTAAAATAAAATATCAAATATACTATAAAGTCCCCTGACATTTAAATTTCTTCACAACTTGGGCCCCTTGTATCTTTCCAGGCTTCTTACACATTGTTCTCCTCAAATTCTGTGACCAGCTCTACAGACCTACTCAATGTTTTGTGCATGCAGCACTCCATTTCCTATCTTTACCTTTGCACCAACTTTCCCTCCTGCTTAGAATGGATTCCTTCCTCATCTCCATCCCTTGGAATCCATGGTTTACTTTATTTTTTATTTGTTTTGGTTTTGCATTTAAAAAAATTTGTTCAAGCTTATTAGTGTCTATTCAGACACCACCCAGGAACTACTTTGGAGACTGCTACAATTGTTTAGAAAGGGAGGGATAATCAACAAGTTTTTGCCCCTCCATTTTAGTTTTTTAAAGAATGTTTTTATGTTTTTCTCACATGTAAAAACAATTTTTAACATTTACTTTTTATAATTTTTGAGTTCCAAATTCCCTCCCTTCCTGCTCCCTCCTCCCTTTTGAGAAGGCAAGCACTTTGATATTGATGTGCAATCATGCAAAACATTTCCATATTAGTCATGTTGCAAAAGAGAACACAGATGAAAAAACCCCAGGAAATATAAAGTTTATGGTTTTCTTTGAGATTGCTCAAGGTCCACCATCTTTGTTAAGCATTTGCTGGTTCTCTCCCTTTCCCTTCTCCCGCCTGCTAGTGCACTCACTCTCAAAACTCTTGTATACATTTATCTTATTTGTACATATTGTCTCCGATTAGAACATACACTCTCTGAGCTCAGGAACTGCTTCTCTTTGGTCTTTTTACCCTCAGTACTCAGTATGTGCTTGGCACATAGTAAGTACTTAACAAGTAACTGTTGACTTGAGAGACTTTCGTTCCATCCACACTAATTTATTTTTAGTTTCCAAACATGGCTGGCATATTTATACTTCTCTAACACTGCTAAATTCTCCCCATTCCTCTGCATATATTTAGGTTCTATCTTTTTTTTTTAAAGTGTAGCTAATGTCTATGAAGCCTTCTCTGATCAAGCTTAAAGTGATTTCTCCCTTTTTTGAAGTACTATAGCATTAATGTATTACACATATTTGATACTTAGTGAATGCTCTATTTTTAGTGATCTTTTTTTATATGGAAGGCTTGTCTTTTTATAGACTGCAAGTTTCTTGAGAGGAGCACCTATCTTCTACCTCTCCGTGTACTTATTAGCACAATGCCTTGAACAGAGGCATTCAATAAATGCCTGATAATGAAATATATATTTGTCTTTTGGAGAAGACAAAGTATATATTTATGTGACTCATTGGGACAGCAGGAATTGTGACTGAGTTGAATCAGAAAAAAAGCAGAATAAAAGATATCTAAATGTACATCCTTCCCTTAATATCTTTCATATCTCTCAGTCATCTCAGCTTCTAGTTTTCCCCCATCCTTAGGTATAATGCCTTTTTTTTTTTTTCCTTCTTTCAGAGTCCCCTTCTCCCACACTCAATTTTTTCAGTACAGGACATGAAAAGTACTTTTAAATTCTTCAGTATACAAAGACTACCAATTATTACAGGTCATTAAACTTTAGTTTGGTGAAGAGTTGAGAGTTACAGTTTTAGGTGTGCCATTAATCAATCATGTGACTTTGAGCTTGTTATTTAAACTACCCATATCCCAGTTTACCCTTATATAAAAGGAAGGAATTGGACTACTTGATTTCTAGAGTATGAGGAGTAACAGATTTTAGTATTAAGTGCTTAATAAATGTCAAAGATAAAAGCTAGCAATTCCCTGCCATCAGTCCCACATTGGAAGAGAGAAATGCCTACCTATGAAATGCCTACCATGTGGCTCATTTAAAATAAGAAAACTTACTCTGGACTACCAATGTCCAACACAAAAGGGAGTTAGCTCCTCAGAGAAAATATGGTTCAGAAGCAAAACTCTATTAAATCATACCTATTCATTTATCTATTTACCTTTCTAGTTTCATATTCAGTTGTGCTGAATTCTGGACCTGAAACAAGTTCAGTGGAAGATGATGCCTGATCCCCAGAATATTCTACAAAGTACATAGAGCAAAGGTCCTTTTATGTTATATTGCAGCTAATATCATTCTGGCATGTTCTTCATCTCCCTCCCACCCCTGGCTCTTGCCTTACCTGGTTGTGGACAGTGTTCAGCTGGTTGTTAAAGGTCATGGTTAGGTTGGTAGATGTGCTGGGGGCCACATGGGTGATGAAAGGTGTTTTACTCTGATTCACTGTATCGTACATATTCACCCGGCGCTTGCAAATCTCCATGTTCTGGAAGCAAGACTTGACACTTTTCATCAAGAAGGGAGAGGAAATGATGAAGGTAGACAAAATAATTGGGGCAAAAGGAGATGAGATGGGTAGGAGGGAGGTAGAGAGAGAAAAAGAAAGTGTTAAAGAGAACTCAATGCAATCAACTACAGAATTTTAACTTCGAGTCAAAATTTCCTACTTCTCCCTCTAAGCAAAGGCTATGTATTAGTAATAGTTAAAATCCTTTAGATAAAGGAAAAAATTTTTTCCTACCCTCAGAGGTAAAGGAAATATGTATCACATACAAGCTGATAAGTGGATCTAATTAAAATCTTATATTCTTTCTGTATATTTTTAACAATACTCTAGCCCAAAGGTTCTTAACCTTTTTTGTGTCATGGATAATTTTTGGCAGTCTGAATGTTTTTAAGTGATAAATAAAGTATATAGGATTATGAAGGAAAAAATACAACTCTTGAAATAAAAATAAAAGTTCACCAACTCCAGGTTGACTCCCTACTCTAGCCCACATTCCTATTATCCATTTTCAACCCTTTTAAGTCCCTTAAGAGCAGAAACCACATTATCTTCTTTTGTATACCCCATAGTGAGGAGCACATTATAAAAACTCCCTGATTTGTCAACACTTTCATACAAATGGACAGTTAGCCATGACTTCCACTATGTTCCTGTGGCCATTCTCTGTCTTTCACTCTCACTCCAGAGAAGCAAGAGGTCTCAAGGCAACTATCATGTGGAGGACTGGTCTAGGGAACTCCTTGACCCAACATCTCTCCTTTCCTACATCCTTCATTTCCCCTCAGGTACTGCACACACACCTGTCAGACATTTGCTTCTTTATGCATAAACATCTATTTTTAACTTTTCTCCTCCTTTTTTCTCTCCATTCCTTTTATAAGTTAAAAATAAAAAAGAGAGAAGCCCTAATCATGTCTGCGCTGAGGACTTTGTGTCTTTATTGAGGAAACTGAGACCATTATTCATGAGCTCTCTCTTCAGTCCTCAAAAGCACTTGACATCCTCCTTTACTCTGGCTCCTTTTCCCTAGGCTCTGATAATGAGGTGGTCTTTTTCTTTGCCCAAACCAACCTCTTCCCACAAGCCCTTTTTCTCACCCTTTCCTGTCCTCTTTAGTACATTTCCCCTTCAATCATCTCTCTTCAACTTCAACAATCATGGTTCCTCTCCTTTAGCCTTCGACCAAACCCAAGTCACTCTATCCTTAAACCTTCACTAGACTTTACTCTCAAGTTACTGTTGTCTATCTCTCCTTCCTTTCTTTCTCAGTTAAATTTTTTTTTACAAAATGCTGTTTATATTCATTGCCTTGACATTGTCTTACTTTTCCCTCTTGACAGTTTGGCTCCTCGTAACTCAGCAATTTGACCTCATATTTCAACAAACTGTTCTCTCCAAAATGACCACTGATCTTGAATGGCCAAATCTGTTGGTTTTCTTAGTGCTTATCCTTCTTGACCTCTATGTTTCATTTGATGCTGTTGATCACTTCTCTTCTTGGAAATTCTATTCTCTTTGGATTTTTGTGACACTACTGTTTCCTGATTCCCCTCTTGTTTATTTTATTCTTCTCAGTCTCTTTTGCTGGCTGATTATCAGTATTACACCCCCTAACTGTAAGTGTACCCAAGGCTATGTTCTAAAAGTCTTTCTTTTTTCTCCCTGTATTCTCTCTTGCTGAGTTAATCATCTTCCATCGTTTTAATTATCATCTCTATACCTATTTCTCTCTGGCTATCCTTTAAGCTTCAGTTGCACATTACTATTGAACATTTCAAATGATAGGTTCTGTAGACCTTTTGAAGTCAATGACGATCATTCATTCTCATTGCTTCTCAAACCCATTTCTCTTTCAAAATTCCTTTTACCTGTTGAAGGCACCACTGTCTTTGTAGTCTCAGGTTTATTACTTCAGCATTATCCTCAACTCTTCACTCTACCTTGCCCCATATATCCAAACAGTTATCAAAATTGGTGTATCTACTCATTCCAATCCGTTTTCTACACAGCTGCCAAAGTGATTTTCCATAAGTTTGGAACACTGATTGAAATACTAGTTTACTCAGTAAACTCCTATGTCCCTATCATTTATAGAATAAAATACATACTCCCCTGTTTGGCTTTTAAAGTCTTTCACAGCCTAGTCTCAACCTATCTTTCCAGTCTTAAACATTCCTTTCCTTCTTTAACTCCATGATGCAGCCAAATTGACTTTTTTCTCTTCCTCACACACAGTACTCTATCTTCCATTTCTCTACTTCAGAAATGACCTTCCCCCAATGCCTGCATTCACACTCCTCATTTTTGACAAATAGAAATGTAAGTGCTACCTTCTTTGTGAAGCCTTTCCTGATTCCCCATCCTCCTACTTTATAATTATGTGTATTCTCTGTTGGGTTTTCTTCCCTGATAGACTAGAAGGTCCTTGAGAGTAAAGAATGTTTCATTCTTTGTAGTTGCATCTCTTACATCCAGTGCAGTCCCTGGCACATAATAGGCTTACTGATTGATAAGAATGATGGCTACTGGTATATGTAAAGAAAAGGAAAGTACACCAAACTCTTCTAAGTACCTAGAAATTTCCAGAATCTGCCTCCTTGTTGTCATCCTAATTAAAAATCTGCTATTTTTTCATGTTCTCTGTATTGTAGTGATACTGGCAATCTCTAATAAGGATCACAAAGTTTTGAGGTGGAAAGGGAACTTAAGACATCACCTATCCAATCCCTTCATTTTACAGGTGAAGAGACTAAGACCCCAGGGAGGTTAAGGGAGTTTTCTCAAGTTCATAACTAATACCGATGGTATACTAGCTTCTTCGTAGAACCTTAGAGCTGAAAGGGACTTTGTGGTCATGGGATCTTCAGGCAGGTGAATGTATAAATCATCAGGACACATGGTTTCTTGAAATTCTCTTGACATGGAGACATGACAAACTTTTCTAATAACTCATCCCAGCATTTTATCACCATGACAATTAAGAAATTATTCCTTTATAACCATCGAAGTCATCTTGACTTTAGTTTAAGTATTTCTACTTGTGTTAATCATTCATGGAAACTGCTTGGCAGTTCTTAAGACTCATTTCCTCTTTACATTCCTGTTTATAGGTATAGAATTTATACTGCAGTGCTACATATATATGATTCCTATTCAGATGCTCTAAAATCTTTAAATTCATGTTGAAAGAAGCGATCAAATCCTTATGATTTAACATGCTTAGAAACATCTAGGTTTATAGGACAGGTTATTTACATAAGCAGCTCCCAAAGCATCTTGTTTTATTTATTTAAATAAATTTTTAGTTTACATCATTCATTGCCCCAAGATTTTGAGTTACAACTTTTCTCCCCATCTTTCCTCTACCTACCACCCCAAAACAGTGATCCCACTGTATGCCCCCTCCCCCAGTCTGCTCTCTCCTATGTCTTCCCCCATCCCCCTCCAACTTTCTAGTAGGGCAAGATGGATCTCTATACCCCAATATCTGTATATCTTATTTCTCAGTTGCATGTAAAAAAAATAATATGTATATATATTTTTTTAACATTTGATTTTAGAACTTTGGATTCCAGATTCTTTCCCTTCCTCCCTTATCACCCACCTTTATTGGGAAGATAAGCAATTCAATATAGGTTGTACATGTGTAGCTATGCAAAACATTTCCATAGTGGATATATTGTAAAAGATTGACTATATTTCCCTCCATCCTATCCTGCTGCCAACTTGTTCTATTCTTTACTTTGACCCTGTCCCTTTTCAGAAGTGTGTGCTTCCAACTTCCCTCCCCCTCAGCCTGCCCTCCCCTCCATCATCCCCGGTCTCATCCCTTTCCTCCCTACTCTCCTGTAGGGTGAGATAGCCTATTTAGTGTGTATGTCATTTTCTCCCTAAGCCAAATTCAGTGAGAGTAAGGTTGACCCATTCCCTTTTGCCTTCCTGTTCTTCCCCTCCATTGAAACAATTTTCCCTTGCCTCTTCTATATGGGATAATTTGCCCCATTCTGTCTCTCCCAATCTCCTTTCATTATATTCCTCTCTCACTTCTCAATTTCATCTTTTAGGTATCATCCCTTCCTATTCAACTGGTCCTGTGTCCTCTGTCTATGTATACCTGTAGACATATATACACACACTCACATATGTATTCATATGCCCATATACCCTCTATAGACATATAATATGTATGTATACATACACATATATATTTATATTTCCTTTATTCTCATACTGAGAAAAATCTCATAAGTTACAATTTATCGTTTTTCCATGTAGGAATGTAAATAGTTCAACTTTGATAAGTTCCTTATGATTTCTTTTCCCTGTTTAACTTCTCATGCTTCTCTTGCTTCTTTTATCTGAATGTCAAATTTTCTATTCAACTCTGGTTTTTTCATCAAGAATGCTTGAAAGTTCTCTATTTCATTGAATGACCATATTTTCCCCTGAAACATGATGGTCAGTGGGTAGGTGATTCTTGGTGTTAATCCCAGCTCCTTTGACCTCGGGAATATCATATTCCAAGCCCTTTGATCCCTCAGTGTAGAAGCTGACAGGTCCTGTGTTATCCTGATTTTATTTCCACAATATTCAAATTGTTTCTTCCTGGCTGCTTGTAATATTCTCTCCTTGATCTGGGAATTTCAGAACCTGGCTATAATATTCCTAGGAGTTTTCTTTTTGGGATCTCTTTCAGGAGGTGATCGGTGGATTCTTTTAACCTCTATTTGCCCTCTGGTTCTAAAAACATCAGGGCATTTTTCCTGGAGAATTTCTTGAAGGATGATTTCTAGGTAATTTTTTTGATCATGGCTTTCAGGTAGTCCAGTAATTTTTAAATTATCTTTCCTGGATCTATTTTCCAGGTCAGTGGTTTTCCCATGAGATATTTCACATTGCCTTCTATTTTTTGATTCTTTTGGATCTGTTTAATAGTATCTTGTCACTAGCTTCCATTTGTTCCAGTCTAATTCTGAAGGAATTATTCTCTTTAGTGACCTTTTGAGATTGTTTTTCCATCTGGCAAATTTGGCTTTTTTAAGGCATTCTTCTCCTCATTGCCTTTTTGAGCCTCTTTTGCCATTTGAGTGAGTCTATTTTTTGTTTTGTTTTTGTTTTTAAAGCAGTTGGGGTTAAGTAACTTGCTCAAGGTTACACGGCCAGTTATTTCTGGGTGTGGTGCTAAGTATCTGAGCCTGGATTTGATCCCCAGGTCATCCTGACACTGAAGCTGGTGCTCTTACTCGCTGAGCCACCTGGCCGCCTCTAATCAATTAGGGTTAAGTAACTTGCTCAAGGTTACATGGCCAGGTGTTTCTGGGTGGGTGCTAAGTGTCTGAGCCTGGATTCAATCCCCAGGTGATCCCGATACTGGAGCTGGTGCTCTTAGTCACTGTCCTACCTGGCCGCCCCGAATCTGTTTTTTAAGGTGTTATTTTCTTGTCAGGTTTTTGACTCTCTTTTCATGATTTTCTTGCATTGTTCTCATTTCTCTTTCCAATTTTTCCACCACTTCTCTTATTTGGTTTTCAGAATCCTTCTTAAGCTCCTCTATGGCCTGTAACAAGTTCATATTTTTCTTGGAAGCTTTTGGTGCAGGAGTTCTGACTTTGTTGTCTTCCTCCTGTTCCATGCTTTGATCCTTTTTGTCCCCAAAAAAGGAATCCAAAGTCGGATTGCTGTGGTTGCTTTGTTTCCTTTTCTTGCTCATGTTGCCACTCAATTACTTGACTTTTGAGCTTTTTGCCACAATAGAACTCTGCTACCAGAGAGGAAAGCTGGTCCCAAATTTCTGGGGTTTTCTTATCTGCTGGAGCCGTTAGTTGTCTGCCCTCTCTGAAGCCGCCACTGGCTCTGGCTTGCACCCTAGGACCTTCACCCAAGACAGCAATCCAGATCCAAGCAGGTTAAAACAAGAGCAATTAATTACCCCTCAGAATGGTTGCTTGGTCCCCCTACAATCTGCAGTCCAGGAGCTTTGAAGCAGCCACAAGGTGGGCGGCTGCAGAGCTGCAATGCCTCAGCAGCTTCTTGCCCTGGGGGCAGAGGCCAGACTACACTCCTGGACTCCTGTGATAGTAATAGAATATAAAGATCCCCCTGTATTGGCTTGGTTTTCAAATTGATTGTGTTAAAACACAGAGCTTGTTAATCCCAGCCTGTGGGATGGACTTGTTGAAGTGAAAAGAAAGTCCTCAACTGGGAGGAGCTGGTGACATAGATTTGGAGAGACACAGGAGAGAGGCAGAAGGACTTTTTGGAAGCAGCACCCTCGTGGAGGCAGAGAGAGACTGAGAGGATTGCTGAGGGCCACTTTGAATTGCCCTGGACTTTTGAGACCTGCCCCCAGAGCTGCCAAGGACTGAGGAGACATGGCTGTTTTGCTGGTACTTTGTCTGTCTGTTTTGATGTTGTTTTGCCAGATTTGTCCACTGGTGAAAGACAGTCCTGTTGTTGAAGAAGTCCTGGAACCTGGCTGTTGGTTAAGAGCTACTGAGACTGTCCTGCAGACAGAGAGTGAATACTGTCCACTGGTGAAGGACAGTGCTGTTGTTGCGGGGTCTGGGAACCTTTCTGTTGATTCAGAAGCCCTGAAGAAGGATTTTCTTGTTGTATGTTTACAGAAATCCTGGGAGAGGGTTTTGCTAATGTTTTTAGGGGTCCTAGGACTGTTCTGCAGACAGAGGATGAATTAATGAATGAAGAGACTGGCAATGTATCTTGTGGCCTTGCTAAGCTTTGTCTCCCCAGGAACAAAGATTGCTGAGAACTTGCCTTGTGTCAAGATGAAGAAAAGACCTCCATTTGGATATTAAGTGCTGTGCTTAAACTTGTTGTAACTCTGGGGTAGATTCAGTTGTGATTCAGGGGTGGGGAACTTTTGACCTTTTTGTGTTCTATGATTGAATAAATGAATGTACTTTACTTATGATTGGAAACTAATCTCCATTTGAGAAGAGGGGCTTTGTGATGGACTAAATGAAGGTACAGCCTAGGGGTGGAGTAGTATTTAGAACAGGGACTTTGTAATTGATTGAATGAATGTAAGGTCCTGGGGTGGGGTAGTACTTGGAGATTATTTAATCACACTTAGTAAATGCTGTATTTTGAATGATGTCATATTTTGATCTTCTCTGTTCTTAATTTGTCACTGAATAAAATAGAGAGCACCTATGCTGGTATTCTGAACCTTGGGAAGTTGCCTTTGCTTGACATTACATTACAACTCCCTGTTCCCAAAGTCCACTGACCTCTCACTTTGTCTTTGTCATTTATCGGTTGATAATTCTGGAAACTGCCATAGCTGCTGGTGATCTACTCTCCCAGAGTCCCTCCAGGTTGGGCTGCCCTGGAGCTAAAACCATGGACTCACAGGGCTGCGCTTGTCTTCCAGCATGCTGTGATTGACCCATCTTGCTGGTCTGTCTTCAGCAGGAGGTTTGTTTCTGTCTTTCACTTTTTGGATTTTGTAGCCCTAAACTTTGTTTAGAGTCATTTTTTATAGGTAGTTGAGGTGCTTATGGGGGTTGTACAAGGGAGTCTTCCTGCTTCTATGCCACTATCTTGGCTTCTCCCAAGCATGTTGTTTTAATCTCATAGCCCAATAAAACTGACCAAAGCCTTATTTCAATAATCAAGTCAGACCCTACACACTTTGGTCACTGAGATGTGTATAGCTGAGCTAAAATTTCCTTATATCACCTTTAGCCACTAAGGAAGTATGCTCTCTTGTAGCTATCTATTGCAATGAGACTTAGTCTGTGTAACAAACACTCCCCTTTCCCAGTTAGCTGACCGAAGTTAGTTTGAGATCAGGGCCTACTCTGAGAATTCAGGCCTAGTTATAGTCATGGTAGTGCTAATGGAGAGCAACCCATCAACAAGCATTTACAACCATAATTGTCAGGCACTGTGGTAGTAGCTACTGAGACTGAGTCCATTTTAGGGTGGACTAAAGATAAATTTACCATTTAATATTTGAAGTGATCGTACTTTAGGGATATTGCTACTATGGATACAACCCTTCATAAGTGGTTTCTCAGTGTTTAGAAGTGACCAGTAGTTCACCTTGTCTTGATTGTCTTCTATATTCCCACCTTTCTCTCTTTTAAATTATTATAAAACACAAGAAGGAGGCTTACTGTGTGCTATGGGGAAAATCAAGCAAGTGTGTCATGGTGACAAAGGGATGGTTTAAGGTTTCGATTGGCGTGACCCTCTTATCTGCATCAATGGTCAACATCTTCTTTAGTAGGTCTATGAACTCGCGCCGGTCGGCCTTTTCCACTAACATGTCACTCCCTTCCAGATCTGTGGTCATATTCACCTAGAAGGAGAGCAGGACAAATCACAATAAATCCTTCCCTTGACCCTCTCTGTATGTTCTGTTTCAGTCCATCTCTAACTCAGCGTACAACCCAGTAGCCTCCATCTTGCCTGTTAGAGGACTAGGTAGCAACTCCTCACAGCACTTTTCTTAGCTAGTTTGACTATTCAGGGTTTGGCTTAGGACTTTAAAATAGAAGTATGGGGACAAAAAGGGGGAGAGGGTGTAAAAGGACCTAACAGACATCAATAGCCTACTACAGAATGACAGAGGAGTTGATTCATGTTTTGATGCTTTAGAATGAGATATGAGTTGGATCAATGTTTTGACCCCTTAAAGTAAAGCAAAGTTTTTTGTTCTTCTTTATAAAAAAAATTAATGACAACTATACAATAAGAAGTTAGAAAAATAAGATGGGGGAAAAGTTAGCCTATGAACAATTTGTGGAAGAAAAACTGACATGTTTTTCATCCTTTCCTAATTTAAATATCACCTTATGGAAGAAATCAGATACTGAAGGCTTCCTATGAATGCTTTTTTAAAAGCTCTAACAAAATTTGTTTCAGGGTCAGAATTCTTTCTTTATATTTTGAAAACGTCTTCCCTGGAATGATCTCTGACCAACATGGGCAGGGGTGAGAGTTCTACATTTGTAATTTACATTTGTGGTAAAATTCTTATTCTCTGTGGACGGCATGCTCTATTTTCCAAAGATGCTTTCTGTAGACCATTTTCTGGTGATCCCTTCTAACACTGCTTCAGAGTAGATAAGGTAGCAGTTTTCTTCAAAATCTTTGCTGATCGTAGTTATAGGAAGAGGTTTTTGAAGTGATTATTGATCTACGTGTCCCCATCCCTATATGGCTTTATTTGGTATGATTCTAGACTCATTTTTCACACTTAAGAAGTTAACAGCTTGTACTTTATTAAAGGCATATAATAATTCATTCTTTCAGACCTAAAAAGTGATGACTTCTTCCTCTATGTCTGGGACATCTAAGTTTACTTATATGACTAAATTCTTTTACAGGAAATACCAGCATGATAGACCATTATTAGCCTCACAAAATGAATTTCTTTACTGAAAACTGCTTGTAACAAAAATACCGTACTTTTAAGATATTTCACAGACCCAAATGGTAATCTTACCAAAGCTAGTTAGGGCCTATGCATATCTTATAACAATGTTCAAAGCAATTCAGGGCCAAATGACATGACTGGGGGCGGGGGGGGCTTGTGGATTTCCACCAGGCATTTTTCATCCCATCTGTCAAAGAACTTGGCATTCATTTTTTTTTATTTTAAAGCAATTGGGGTTAAGTAACTTGCTCAAGGTTACACGGCCAGTTATTTTTGTGTGGGTGCTGAGTATCTGAGGCCGGAACTGATCCCAGGTCTCCTGACTCTGGGGCTGGCGCTCTTACTCACTGCACCACCTCACCGCTCCTGAACTTGTCATTCATTAAGTCCTCTTGTACCTTGGTAATCAAAGGGCTTCTACTACTTACCCATGAAGCTTACCTGTGCCATGTCATCCAAACAGTTAAAAATGTACTTCCTTGCTTCCTTTGATTTAATCCCTGTCTCTGCCTCATGATCGTCTGGTGTCTGGTCAAAACAAGTAAAAGCTGACTGGTTATCTGAACTACTCCCAAATCAGCATGACTAGTACACTTAGCTTAGCAATTCTGGTCCATGATCCCTTCCCTGTCTTTGAAAGGAAACCTTTCAAAGGCCTTCAATTTTGCAAACTTCATTAAAACCTCACCCAGCATAAAGCCTCTAAGTTTCAAAATGCTCTCTACTAATCAGACTATTCCCTTCTTCCAAGATTAATCTGACAAATGAAAAGGAATTTCAGAATTCTCTTCTTACCTTTAGCCTCCACAAAGGATATGGTGAGTCTGTATCACGGTTGAAAAACCTTGTTGTCTTTGTTCCTGCACTTAATAAATATTCTGCTGGCAAACCTTGTGTTTGTGAAATATATCGAATCTATGAAAGAAGAAAGAGTAAAGTCATGGTATCACTGACCTTCTGTTGCGTTAGTGACTACAGCGGATTTGAGGACAACAGAAAATTACAATTTTATACACAAAAACAAAAGGAAAGGAGATAATGGGGGGTGGGGAGGAGTAGGAAAGAAAGAATGGAAAAATTAAGAGGAATAATGTTTGGGCCTTGTAAATTGGTACTGAAGCAGATTTTAAAAAATAAAACCCAAAATGCCCATGAGAATGTTGTATAAAACAAAATTCTAAATTACCATATTTTCTACAAGAGGAAATAAAGTAAATTAAATGGAGACTTGTCAAGAATACCTGGGATTATCTTGACTCACCTGATCATATTCTGATGCTCCTGGGTATAAAGGCCAACCCAAAAATAGCTCCGCAATAACACAGCCCAAGGACCACATGTCAATTGCCTCACAAAAAGGTAAACCAAGGATAATTTCAGGGGCTCTGAAAAACAATAGAAGAAACTACTTAGCAATTCTTAAATACAAGTGGGTATTCATAACTGTCTGAACTATGCATAACTTGTAAAAATGACATACAGCATTAAGACTGTAAAGCATTTTACATATATAGTATATATGTCCTTTCATCCTTATAATAACATATTGATCATATTAACTTATTGATCCTTATAATAACTTCATGATGTAAGTATTGCAGGTAGTTTTATGCCCATTTTACAGATGAGAGTATTTTTATAATGGATTCACTTTATACATGAAGGTTAGATGTTAATGATCCATCCAAAAGAATGCTGTGGAATGTAGAGTGGTATCTTAAGTAACCAGTAGAACACATGTGTAAGAAGATTGAATGTAGTTGGTGATCTTGGAATAGAACCAAAATATTTTATAGTTTAATTAGTGATTCTTTTTGTATAAGTATGCCTTTCACCATTGAAGACTCCAGCCCCTCTATACCATAATAGATGGACATTTGGAGTTGCTGTGGCTAAAAAAGCTCCCTGATAGCTGTCCTTTGCCTCTTACTGTATTCCTAGTGCATAGCACAATGACTGGCACATAATAAATGTCTATGGACTGACTGATAGCCAAGCTTATAATGAGCTCTTCTCAAGTTAGGCTGTACAGATAGGCCTTAGCCCATCCATGTAGCCAGTACTTGCAGATTATCTCTTCTCTACCTCTAAAAGCAGGCGTGGGGAACCTGTGCCTCAAGACCACAGGCCCTCTAGGTCCTCAAGTGTGACTCTCTGACTGAATCCAAACTTCACAGAACAAATCCCCTTAATAAAAGAATTTATTCTGTAAAACTTGGACTCAGTTAAAAGATGGTGCCTAAGAACCTAGAAGGCTACTTGTGGCCTCAAGGCCACAGGTTACCCTCCCCTGTCCAAGAGTATTTGCATGAATGGGGGAAAAAAAACTAAAACCCAAATAAAAAGCTAAAATTTGCTTTTTGCTATGCCTAATTCCAAAAAAAATATGAGATCACCTAGCTGAAGTCTCTGAAAAGGTGACCCAATGAAATTCACTAACCTATGCTTTTTTTCATATACTTCTCATCTTATAAATTTGTAAGTCTAGCAATATATAACCTATATCAAATTGCTTACTGTCTTAGGGAGAAAATTTAAAACTCAAAATTTATAAAAAATGAATGTCAAAAATTGTCTTTACAAGTAACTGGAAAAAGTAAAATACTATTAAAAATAAATTTATAGATCTTATAAAAGGGGTTTATCTGTTAAAGTACATATCATTGTGAAGAGGAAAGTTATACCTCTTTCCCTTTCTAGTTTTTTTGTTCTCTTTTCTTAACCCATCTTTAAATGATAAAATAAAACAGTCATAACCTTGGTTCTCATTTTCTAATTCTTCCCCCATTTAAATTTCCCCCTTAAAATTTTCCTGAGTAGATTATCTCCCATTTCTGAACTCTTCTAGAAGAGTAAACTACAAAAACAAAAATCTTTTGTCAGTCTTGTGATTCCCTAATTAGTTTTGCAAAATAAGCTTCCCAAAAGGTATTGTCATTTCTATAAAGCTGTTCTGCAGCAAGTCAGATAGTTGTACTATATTGTTTGATGTACAGGCATATGCAATGACTTAGGATACTCATAAAAAATTGTTTTTTTTGCTTTTTGGAGGGCAATTGGGATTAAGTGACTTGCCCAAGGTCACATGGCTAGTTTTTGTGTTGTGTCTGAGGCTGGATTTGAACTCAGCTCTTCCTGACTCCAGGGCCAGTGTTCTAATAACTGCGCCACCTAGCCGCCCCATCATACAAAAATTCTTAACCCAATTTGCCCTAGTTTAGCTTAGTATAAAATTTTAGATTGGAAGAACACTTAACGCCTTAAGTTGTGTTAAACTTTTTCTGTACCTACCACATTCCCTACTTGGCCTCTACTCGCAAAATCAGGCCACTCATACTGGGGGGGAACCACTTCTGACTTGGGACATGGATTATAGAAGAAGCAACTACCTTAGAAAGAGCTTTATCTAACTCCATTTTCACTGTTGTGGTCCCCACTTCTCCTACTCAGACCCAAGGCTATGTGGTTTAGCAGAAAGAATGCTGGATTTGATGTCTAGAAGACCTGGGTTTGAATCCTACTCTGATAGGTGAACTTTTGCCCCATCTTGTTCCAAACTAGGCCTCCACACCATTTCCCATCCATCTTCATACTATGCTGTCTGCTCTCCACTGTCTTCATCTTCCTCCCACTACAACTCTTTGAAGATATTAATAAAACTATTTATAAGGACTGAGCCAATCCTTCAGGCTTGCAATCAGGATTAAATGATATGATGAATGTAGAATACTTTGCAAACCTGAGAGCACTATCTAGAAGCTGTCATTGCTGTTGTCCAGACCCTTTACCTGGGCTATTGACCCTAAGTTCTTGATCTTTTCTACTTGACCTGCAGGATTCTGAACTTTTCTTAGCCCAGCTGATTTTTCTGAACTTAATTCTTTATCTGCCTAAACTCTTGTCACCTGTCACCTCTTAGGTTTTTGTTGACTTATTGCTAGACTTTTGGCCCCCATGATTTATGATACTTGACAGATCTTTTCCTGCCTAACTAAACTCTCATGGCATTTCTGAATAGAACTGACTTCAAAAGATGTATGGTTTGGGGAGATGAGATACATTCAGGAAATATTTAAATGGCAGCAGTAGTACTATTAATTCATTTATATAGCACTTTCTGAAGCTTCAAAAATACTTTCTTCACAACAACCCTTGAGGTAGCTTGTGCAATATTATTTCTATTTTATAAGAAAACTGAGGCTGAGAGGTTAAATAGCATATCCAAAGCCACACATTTATAAAGTACAGCTGTCAGAACTGATTCAAGTCTTCCTACTCTAAAACCCAGTGTTTCCTATTATATATTACTCAGTTCTCTGTCTAAGATTTATCAGGGAAGGGAAGAGATCGCTGTGGACTGAGGTAGTTCAAGGAGGAGGTGGGGATTAAGTTGGACCCTTATTGACCAGTAAGATCTCTAAGAAGAAAGGGAAGAAGAGCATAAACAGAAGCATGAAGTACAAAGGTAGACCTGTGTGCCAGGGTCGGTAAGCATATGAACTAGCCAGTTCTTAAGGCTAGTATTATCTTATGGACAAGCTTGGCTTCTTCAAATATAACATAATAATCTAAGTCTGGTTCCAGTCGCATTGGTATCTATGTGGATTGGAGAGTGGACACTGACTTTATGTATCACTTTTGTTTGGTCAGATGACTGGAAGCTGCCTTCTGTGTTTCTTCCTGAGGCAGACCCTCCTCAGTTCATTGAACCTTTGGGTTTCCATGTTCTCTGTACAACGACAGGGTTGGCAATGACCTCTAAGATGCCTTCCAGTTATAAATATGTGAGCCTATATTTCTTTTTGGCCCATCTTCTAAGTTGGTTCCTGGTGGAGGGATACCCCTTAGTTCATATACAGAAAACAGATGACTGACATGTCCTGAGCTATGTGAATGATCATTACTTTTCTGGCTCAGGTGGTTGGATCCAACTCTCCCCAGGTCTCTCTGGCTTACAACTCAAGCATCCTCAGGGAAGTGGGCTCCCAAAATCTTACCTTTAGTTTCATAATACCAAAACTATTTTAAACATACATTGACACCAAAGGATAAGAATGTCTGGTTTCCTTACAGGTTCATCATATACACACAGCATGACACTGAAATATCACACTGCTCTGAAGAGAACAAACAAATGTCACCTTTCAATACATTAAGGCTGAAGCATTTATCTATGCTGGCTAAGTTGACAGCTCTCATACATGCAGTTCATAGAAAAACTAGAATGGAATCCTTTCACAACAGATGTTGGGAACAAACAACTGCCTTTTAAGATAGTCCCACTGGAACAAGTTTTTTTTTATAGTATGTTTTTGTTGTTTCAAGGACGTGATTTGAGCTGCAATATCCAAATCTGTTTTATGATTTAATACTCACTCAATGCTATAATGTCCTGCAGACAAAGATAAATAACATACCACTCTTGCTTTCAAGAAGGTTGCCATCTAGGAGAGGTGATGTAATGCATATTATGAAAGTGCAGAATTTTAGAATATAGTAAATGCCTAAGAGCAAACTGCTGAGACTAGACAGAGAAATCCTTCTTGACTGGGCCATTAGGGAGGACTTCATGGAGGAGGCAGCACTGGAGCTGGACTTTGAGGTACTGTATACTGGAAGAGACCTTAAAGCTAATTTTACATGATGGCCGGTCCCACTCCTGGATAGCTGAGAAAAAAAAAATTCTTTCCTGTTAGCAGCTAAGATTTGTCCCTCTCTTAACTTGTACCATTTGTGTCTAATTCTGTCTTCTGAAATAACAGATCCACCTGGGGAACACTTATTGGGTGAGAACAAATAGGCACAGTACTACTAGTGTTACTCTGTCTGATTATAGCAACAGAGGCAATAAAACAGTCTGCTCACTCACACAGGAACTCCCTGGCCAGTTATAAGATGTGAGTAAATATATATCCTACCCCCTCTTGTATCACATTAATAAAAGTATAAGACCATCAAAAATCTTTAACTCGGTAACGTATCTGGAGCATTAATTGGCAAGTCCTGAATTTACCATGACTGTATACTCAGGAGAAAAAATCCAACTTTTCCAAAACTAAAATTGGGCAGAAATAGGAAAGGTAGAATTTTAGTTCTACGAACATTTTTAGTCAATGGTTTGTTTTACAAAATCAGAGAAACCTTAAAACTGTGGGTATGAACTTTGCCACCCATGCAAGCCAGTGACTTGAAGAGGCATGTAGGACATTTAAGTGAAGCCATATGACATCAGTGAAAAACAGGAGAGATACAAAGAATGAAGAGAAGTCTATTTTAGATAAACTGTTTAGGAAAAAAAACCCCTGCAAATGAGTCATGACGATTGATGAAAGAGGTAGAAATGCATGGGGGCACCAGATAAGTATACTAGCCCACCAGAGACAATTCATATGGGAAAGGCTGGAAAGAATGCAGAAGATTAGGGCCGTGAGTTTAACAAAGACAGATTATTTGAAAGAAATCTGTGACTAAAGTTTAGAAAACATGGAAGCCACCAGGTTGTGGTCCTGGTGGTTGTGAACAGAAAGGACCTTATTACTTTATAAAACAAGCAAGATGAGAGAAATATTTTTCTAACTTGGACTAGAATCTCTATAAATAATTAAGGGTGGACTAATGAGGAAGGGCAAGTTGACCCAAGAAATGGGTAAGATTATGAGAGTGTGCTGAACATCCCGGGAAGAAGACAGAAAAGACCTAAGAAGCTGATTCATGTGCTGACAGCAATGGCACTGTATTGGCTTACAAAATTCTTTTATAATGCACTTATTTGTACAACATAGATGAGAAACTGTAGGTTCCAGTGCTAATGTGATTTGTCCACTATCACAGAGCTGCTAAGTTGGAAAGTCAGGACTAGAATTAGGTCTTCTGACTCCAAGTCCATTGTTCTTCCCTATTGCACCATATTGACTCACTGGCCTGTTAACCTGTGCCAAGATAAAGTGAATATTGAGACTGTACTTAGAGTTACCTAACTTACTAAGTTTGTATTTTGACACAGTGTAGTATTAAAGTGGTTTTTTGACTAAAGATCTGATGAAGCATGTAGTATTCTGAACGTCGTAGGGGAGGGGATGGAATAATGGGGAAAGGTTTTGAACCTAAGGGCATGGTCTTTGGGGAACCCGTGCTATTTTGGCAAAGACAACGTAGAAAAAAACTAACAACTTCTGGTGATAGCCCATTTCAAAGTAGAAATATGCAGGGAATTGTAAAGAAAATATTCTTTCCTTAACCTGTCTTCTCAAGCTGTGAGTGTACAAGAAATACACAAAGGGGGGAAATAAGTGGGAAAACAGAGCAGTGACTTTACATCTGCCTCAAAGGAGGCTTCCTTAGCCATCTCATTACCTGCCTGGTTAAGTCATCTTTTCCCCAGTACCATTCCTTTACTTTAATCATGTCCCATGGCTTTGGCATCATTAGAGCCAGAATCCTCTTCTCTCTGACACTTAACTGTACTTGGCATTATGACTTTGAGGAAATGTCGGTTTCCTTCAGTCTCAAAACTTGGCCCCTGCTCTTTTTTTGTTGAACTCTTGGTGCATTGATTCCATCTCCCGACTTGCTCATGCTCTTTAGCCCAGTCTCCTACCAGAGATCTAGGCTTATCTTCAACTGCCTCCCTAGAAGTCCCATTGTCACCTCAAACTTGGCTTATACAAAATGGGAACCAACATTCTCAGCTACCAATATTTTTTTCTCCCCATGTCCCATCCGTAATCATTCAGACTTAAGAAGTTCTCCATATCAAAATGTAGAATCTCTGATTTTAGAGCCTAGAGATCATGTAGCCCAACCCCCTCAGTTGACAAATGAGGAAGCTATGGTTTGAAGGAGTGACTTGTTCGAGACCATGCAGCTAGTTTATGGCAATGGAAGGACCTGAACTCAAGTATTCTGACTGCCAAGTTTTGAGCTCTTTCTAATGTTCCATCGTAACCTCAGTCACCAAATCAGGACCCTGGTTAGGATAGCTTTACTTAAAGTTAACACTATAGTCTGCTCCATCTCTCCACCAGCTATCTTAGATACCCTTTGTTTTGTCTTCGAGAGCGAGGACTATCCTTTCTTGTTTTGTATCCCTAGCCAGTCATTCCTATATACCACCATCAGATTAATCTTCCTGGAAGCATATCAAGCTCATTTGGGCCTGCTGGGTAAGGGAAAATCTTCTATCTGGGTCTGTTTAGGTCTCTCCATTTCCCAGCAGGCTGTACTCCTCTGGATTTCTTCATTGTGCCTCAGAAACCTCTTCATTTTGGAAGATCACTTCAGTGCTGAAACTTAGACCTCAGAAATACCTTCTGCCCCTGACTCCACTCTTCCTTCCACACAGAACTTTTATTTAAGGAAGGTGCCCTGGCTAGCCATCCCCACCAGGCTACTTGCTGTTAAATAATTTTTCAGTCATGTCATGACTCATTTGGAGTTTTATTGGCAAACATACTGGAGTGGTTTGCTACTTTTTTATCCAGTTCATTTTACAGATGAGGAAACTGAGGCAAACAGAGTTTGGTGACTTGCCCAGGGTCACATAGCTACAGTCTGAGGCAGGATCTGAACTCAGGCTTTCCTGAGATGTACATACCAATGCATACACATGAGTTCCAGTAACAAAGCTTGAATCATGTTCTGCTGTACTACTTGCCTTGAGTAACATTTTAAGCAGGTAAGGTAGAAGGGAATTCTGCTTAACTTGAGAGGACTAGAAAAATAAAAGCCTTGAGCTGGAAAAAATTAACACAGCTGTGCTGGGGAAAGATCGAAGACAAAAACTTCAGAGGGGAATTCTCTCTAGTTTCCTTTGTTGTTGTTATTTTTTTTGTCTCCTTTGTAAGTTCTGTTTCTAAAACTGAGGGCTGAAATTAGGCTTATTAAAAGCTTTTCACCAAAGTCTGTCAATCCTGGAAACTTACAGAGTTGTCGTCACTGCTACACTAATCATTAAGCATTCAAGTTTTGGTGACTAAAGACATGATATGGACTTCACTCAGGCTTCTTTGGCCACTCTCCTTTGCCTTGAGACAATGTAATTAGAATCTCAATAAACACAAATTATATGATAAAAGGTATTTATTTATAAAAGGGTGGCTCTGAGATATGATCAAGGAGCAAGGTAAACATTGATCCCATTCTAATAAAGTATTTCCTTGGGGGGCATCGAGGTGACTCAGTGAATAGAGCACCAGCTCTGGAGTCAGGAGGACTTGAACTCAAATCCAGCCTCAGACACTTAACAGTTACTAGCTGTGTGACCTTGGGCAAGTCACTTAACCCCAAATTCCTCCAAAAACACATTTGAAAAAATAAAATAAAGCATTCCCTTGAAATTCCCCTTCCCCAGCTTCACATATAAATATTACTGAGAAGGGAAGCTTACTCATAAGCCCATTTATTTGAAATGGAAGACATTTCAGTGCTTTTTTCTCAATGGACTTGTGAGGTCCATTCACCAAAATAGGGCTGGAGATTCAGCTAGTTTTTGCTTTTATATATTGTAGGCATCCTGGTATATAAAACCAGAGGCACTAGCTGTAATGTAACTTATTAAGAGGAATAACAACCATAATGACAAAATGGCTCAAAAGAAAGGCCAGGCAAAGACGAAATGGCTGTGCCAGGGTCATTGACTTGCCACAAAGCCCATTTTTTTAGTTTACCTCTTGCATATTGTGTAGCTAAACTGATCTGCATAATTTTGTTTTATCTACGAAAAGCCCTGTGGAAGATGGATATTTAACCACATACTCCATTTTTGGTGTGCAGTCATGTTCAACTCTCTGTGACCCAATTTAGGGTTTTCTTCGCAAAGATACTAGAGTGGCTTGCCATTTCCTTTTCCCTGCTCATTTTACAGACGAGAAAGTTGGGACAAACAGGGTTAAGTGACTTGCCCAGGGTCACACAGCTAATAAAATGTCTAAAGCAGAATTTGAACTCAGGAAGATGAGTCTTCTTGACTCTGGGCCCATCATTCTATCGATGGAGCCACCCAGCTGCCATATGCTGCATGTACATTCAGAGAAATGGTGTTACGGTAACCTCTTCTCTGTAAAAGGGATTTACTAGATGTTACCAATTAGTAACAAGAACTAAATGGAATGGATGAGGAGGGAACCCTATGTTAGGAAAAGACCCTATAAGGCAGAAAGGTCATATCAGCTTTTCTTTCTTAAGCTTAGACTCACTTAATGATACTAATGCTATCTGTGTAATGGGAATGTAAATTTTGAAGATCTTCCCTGCCCCTAGGCTAAAGTGCACCTGGAGCCTGGGGTGGGAGGCTTGTTTTTCAGTAAATACTTCTTGATTGGCCAGTGAATCAATAAGGTAGTTACATTCTCTGAGCCAGGAGAAGGGTATATAAACCTTGATTTGAGGCTTTGTTTTGGGGCTCACTTTGAGAAGTGTTCTGTGATTTCATCTGGATTCTGGGAAGCCGTTGTTGAGAGCCCCCCCTTGGCTATGAAAAACCCAGATGTTGTTTGGTATGGATGTAATGGTCAGACAGTTTGGAAATTGTCTACTTGATCTCTTTCTGTCTTGATAATTCTGTCTGTATATCTGAAGTTCAGGGTGCTGAACTTTTTCCCCTGAACTAGGTAAACGATACATATCTGACTGATTAAAGCAAGCTTGTTAACCTATTTTAAGTTGCTTTCCTTTATCAAAGCAGATCCAAGAACCTGTATTGGCAGCCACCCTAGGGACACCGGGGTGCTTGCCGCTACAATTTGACAGGGAAAAAGCTTTTTTTTTCACCTTTCTTTGTATTATCTAAGTCATTCCTTTACCTCCCCTGACCACTGAGTTTATCAAACATTAAATTTGTTGAATTAATTTATTTAATTCATTAAATTTAATTTAGCAAACATTAACTATTGCTATTCAGTAACAGCCATGATGGTGAAAAGAGCATTGGCTTTTGGAGTCAAATTCTTGCTTTTCTACTTACTAACTCTGTGACCTTTGGGATGTCATTTAATCTCTTTAAGCCTTGGTTTCCTCATGTGAAAAACAAAAGAGTTGATCAAAATGATTTTCTGCTCTAAATTCTGTATACAACTATACCTTGTTCAAAGTTCTAGCTATAAGAACACTCTTCCAAAATTATGGGGCAGGTGGACAGTGCTAATGACTCCTGTTTGGAATGCAAAATAGTGTCCTGTGCATGGGATAAAAGGGTATATGTCTCTCAAAACATGGAACCACCAGATCTAGGTAGGATTTGTTTTTGGGGGGCTAATGGTGTCATTAGGATAAAGATTTTCCTCTGGATCAGAGGTGGCTCTTGGGGAATGAAAAGATTAAGGAAAAAAAAAACCCACGCTATTCTTTAGATCTGATGAATCTATGCTGAAATAGATTCAGAGTAATGTTTCTCGTGGGAATCCAAAAACAAGATTGGGAAACTTGCAGATAATGAGCAGTGATGAGTACTGTCTGTAAAATGTGCTGTCATCTATTGTAAAGCAGAAACCTTGTGTCTCTGACCTGCCTGAATGGAGACCATAGAATAAGAGACAGGAAGGACCTCAGAGGCCACTGAATTCAAGTTGTGCCTGAATGAAAATCCCCTCTTCAGGTGGTCATCGAGCTTTCTTTTAAAAGACTGCTAGTGAGGGGGCATAATATCTGATATTTCTATAGTAAGTTAAGGTCTATATAAATCACTCTATATAGAATATTTCATTTGAACATCACAATCCTGTGAGGCAGGTACTTTAGATATTATTATCTTAGTTTTTACAGTTGTGAAAATTGAGGGTTAGAGAAGGTAAGTGACTTGGCCAGAGGGCTTCTAGTATAGTCTGACATGCCTAGGAGTAGCAGAGAGGGCTTACAGATAGAATTCATCGAAGAATTCTAAGTGCTCTGGACCTCTTCTAAGGAAAAGTAAGCAAGAGGCAATGTTCTTTTTAAAAAAAATTTCTTCTTTATCTCCCAAGTGATGAAGAGGGTGCAGATGCTGCTTTCTTTAACTTCTGGGTAGAGGAACAATCAGCAATTTTGTCTGTCTAGGTCTCTCTTCTAAGAATTGGTAAGTCTGAATGGCTTTATGTTATCAAGGTGGACCCATTTTGGCTCAGAAAAGGTAATTCATTGTCTTTTCCTTCAGTTGGAGTGCCTTCTCTGTGATTTCTCCCTAACTTGGTACTCTCCAGAAAGCAAGAGACTTCTTCTTGGACCAAAACTGGGAAATTTGCTTCCCTCTAATCCTTGGGAGGCAGTGTGGTACAGTGGAAAAAAGCACTGGATTTGAAGTCAGATGACCTGGGTTCAAACCCTAGCTCTACTATATAGTGAGATTTTGGACAAATCACTTAATCTTTTTGGGTCCCAGTTTTCACATCTGCAAAATGAAAGGAGCTGTATTACCGTGTTTCCCCAATAATAAGACCTATCCCGAAAATAAGCCCTCCCCGTACTGTGCAAGATTCCTCTAAAATAAGCCCTCCCCTGAAAATAAGCCCTATTGAGATTGCTACTGTAGTGAAGGTGATCCCCTGCACTACATGCTACATTACGGTACCCTCTGTATGTACCGTCCCCCGTTCCCCCCCCGGGTGAAACACACGCCACGCTCCGAGCTGCATCCAATCAGAGCTGCAGCAGTGAGTGCGTCATCCTGTTCTTCCCCAGTGATTTGCTTGCTGGCGCCATTGAGAGCAGTGCTGTGGAGGAGAGCTGAGGCAGGACAACATAAGCCCTCCCCTGAAAATAAGCCCTCTGGTGTTTTTCTTTCCAAAAAAATTAATAAGACAGTGTCTTATTATCAGGGAAACACGGTAGATGACCTTTCCACTCCCTTTTAGCTCTAAATCAAAGAGTCTATAGTCTTGGCTCCAGAAGGACACTCTATTCTGACTTCTTTGGAGCTATCTAAGATATGTCCACTTTTTTGCTGTAGACAGGAGAAACTCTTCAGGTACTAACAATAGAGGATATTGGGACACCATGAACTTTAAAGACCTGAATCTTCAGTCAAGGGTATAGGCATTAAGCCATTAATGAAACTTTTTCAAAAATGAACATAGGACATGCATTGTTTTCATCTTTACAAGGGTTAATATGCTGTACTTCACCTAAGCCACACTCCTGAACTACTCTAACCTCAGGAAGGCATGAAATTTAAGTTGCTTTTTTAATAGCTGAGATGTATATGCACTGATTCATCTATTCTTTTCTCCTCTGGTACTCTTTGTGATCAAAGGCATGGATTTTCAAGATGACCGGCTGGGGTCAAGGGTGCAAGAGGTACAAGAGGCCTTGTTCCTGACTTTATCTGGATTTCAATGCCATGCCCTCTCTCCTGTTAGGTAATCTTGGGACTTTACCCAACCCATAGGTTTTCCTCCTCCTAGAACAGCTTACCACCCCCATATTCCCACTCACCTTGAATATCCCTCCACAAATCTTATCCACCTTCCATCGGTAAGTTCTTCTTGGAGTCTCCATTTGATAGAGGGGCCTAGGTTGGCCTGTCTTCATTCCCTTTCAGCCCTACTCCTGACTTTCTTGAGGCTTTAAAACCTTCTTTCCTTCTACCTCCAGCTTTTCAGCAACTTTTTGTGTATTGTTCTCCCATTGGAATGTAAGCTTCTTGAGGGCAAGAGCTGTCTTTTTGCTTACCATTTCTTTCCCTAGCTTGTGTCCAACCTAAAGGTGCTTAATAAATGTTTATTTCCTTCCCCTGTACCTCCTCCTCCCCATTCTTCCTCCTTCCTATTCTGTCCTTCCCTCTTTTCTTTCCCAGAAAAGACTGATAGAGAATTTTGTGGCTTTTCTTTTTTTTTTTTTTTTTGTGCTTGTTTTGGAAATAAAGAAAACTACTTCACACACTTTTACCCATTTGACAGTAGATTTAGTTTTGAGAGGAAGTGAAACAATTCTGGCCTTACTCTTTTTAGTAATTCTTACTTCTGTGGAAACTAAACATATTTTTCCTTTTCCCTTCTGTGTTTCATTGACTTCATCCATTCTTACTTCTGTGGAAACTAAACATATTTTTCCTTTTCCCTTCTGTGTTTCATTGACTTCATCCACTGAGACCTATAATTTGGGGGGGGGGGGGGAGCTTGTTTTTGTTTTCCTTTTGGAGGGCAATTGGGGTTAAGTGACTTGTCCAAGGTCACACAACTAATTTTTGTGTTAAGTGTCTGAGGCTGGATTTGAACTCAGGTCCTCCTGATTCCAGGGCTGGTGCTTTATTCACTGCGCCACCTAGCCGCCCCATGGGACCTAGGATTTTTGAAAAAGATATGTCCTTAGGTAAGAGAACAATTTTGAGCCAAGGTCCTATAACTTCAAATCTAGCAGTCATTCTCCTATGCCAGACTTCCAGAGCACATCTGAATATAGCACCTAGCCCCATTCCCAGTCGTCCCCAAGTGAAAGGGATGTACAAGCTTCCAGGCAGCAAACTATACAAAAAACCCAATACCTACTCACTTCCCTGCTTCACCCTAGGGGGCATAGGAACAATTATCCAGATGTGATTCCCAAAAGCAAGGCTATTGAGAGAGAATGCTGAATCCTTGCTTCCCATCCATGCCCACACTATTTCTTTACTTCTCACACATAGACGCTTAAACTTGAAGAATAGTCTGTCAGTATTCCAGATGATACACCAATCCCATGTCCACTGTGTACTTTCCTCCAGTATAAAAAGCCAACAGCATTTAATTCTCCTTCATGCATTTGTCTCTCCTTACTCTTACATCAGGGAAGGGAGCAATGACATTCGGTAGATAGAAAAAAGACAGCATAAAGTCTCTTGTTTTGTTGTTTTTATTTCTAAGGCAATTCTTGCTTCTGTAGAAACCAGATGAGTATTTTTTTTTCTCCCTTTTGGATTTAATTGACTTTTGTTTGTTTAATCAACTTTCAAAGGGCCATTAGGTTTTTGGCACTGGCTAAGGGTGAAAAATATCCATATTTGGTTTTGACTGCAATTTTATCTTATGAGCCATAGGTTAGAGTCAATCATCTTGCCTAGTGAGCAGTAATTCTTCATTTCCACATGTATAACATTATTTTTTTTTTTTAAGCAATTGGGGTTAAGTAACTTGCTCAAGGTTACACGGCCAGTTATTTCTGGGTGTGGTGCTGAGTGTCCGAGCCCGGGATTCGATCTCCAGGTCGTCCCAACACTGGAACCGGTGCTCTTACTCGCTGAGCCACCTGGCCGCCCCTGAGCAATTGGGGTTAAGTAACTTGCTCAATGTTACACGGCCAGGTGTTTCTGGGTGGGTGCTAAGCGTCTGAGCCTGGGATTCGATCTCCAGGTCTTCTCAACACTGGAGCCAGTGCTCTTACTTGCTGTGCTACCTGGCCGCCCCCATGTATAACATTATTGATGAACTTTCTCAGAACTATTGTGCTCCATTTGATAAGATGGGTTCCCCACTAGACAGATTTTTAAAGATTTTTCTCCTTAGGCAGCTTCCAGTCCAGGCATCTTATGCTCCAATCTCTTTCATTAGCCCAGACCAGCCATAAAACCTGATGGGTGATCAACAATTTGATTTTTATATGTGAAAGTATAGAAAGGCAAGGCCAATAAGGCAAGGACATAAGACACTTGAACCAGAACCTCGAGGGTTATTATTCACAAACAACATGGGTAACAACATCAGTGTATTTATGTTATTGTTCTAAAGGGAAGTGCAAGAAAAGGTGAGAATGAAGACAAGGAAGGCTGTCTGGCACAACTGTCTGCCTCATTTTTCAGTTCTGGAATCACGTCCCTGTGCCAGCAGAAGGCAAATGGTTCCACCTTATGGATTAGAAATATTACTCCCATTTGGCCACACCTACTTTGCTGCCACAGCCACTGTGGTGATGTTAAACATTGCATGCAACAAGAATTCTACCATGGGCATGAGCCAGGGAGTAAATGTATGGAGATATATTAATAATGGTAACAGCAAGTCCGAAGCAAAGTAGAGCCTTGTAGATTCTACTCGTGCTGACCTTTAATTTACAATCTAATGTTTTGTTTACTGAACAAATGAGTATAAGCAGCTGTCAGAGGAGGCAGATTGGTGGGTAGGGGGCTAAGGAAAAATTGCATTGTATACTCTGCTCAACTCCCTTTTCTCCAGTGTTCCTGAACAGGTAAATTAGGTCAAGAGTAGACCTAAGGTTTGTGGCTTAACAAAACTGGTGGTTCAAATTTGAGCTTGTAGATCTCCTAGATCTCCAGTATCCAGTTCTACTAGAGGTTCCCTAAATCAGCATTCTATCTCATTTGAATAGGGTTGTTACTGTGCCAGAAAAGCATTTTTTCTTCATCTTACCTTTTCTTATCTAATTTAAGCTTATCTCAGGTGCTATCTCTTAAAGGGCATTCACTTTCTTTTCTTCTTTGCTTCAACGAAAAGTACTGCTATAAATCTTTTTGTACATGTGGGTTTTTCCCTCTTTCTTTGACCTTTTTGTGATATAAGCCAAATAGAAATATCACTGGGTCAAAGGTATGCACATTTTAGTGACTTTGTGGGAATAGTTCCAAAATGATTTCTGGAATTGTTAGAAAATAACATAAATCCACTAGTAGTATGTTACAAAGTATGCATGCTCTCCTGCAAAGCCTCTCCTACAATTGTCATTTCTCCATTTTGTCATCTTTGCCAATCTGATGAGAGTGAGGTGGAAACTCAGCTTTAATTTGCATTTCTTTTATTAGTGACTTGGGAGTATTTTTTCAAAAGATCGTTGATAACTTGCTTTTCTTATTTTGAGAACTTCCTGCTCATATCCTTTGACTATTGACATATGGTTATTGTTCTTATAACCATATCAATTCCCTACATATCTTTAATATCAGACCTTTTTGAGAAATTTTCTATAAAATTATTTTCCTAGTTCATTTTTCCTCTTTTAATTCTAATTGTACTAGTCTAGTTTGTATGAAAACATTTCAATTTTATATAATCAAAACTGTCTATTTTATCTTCTGTGACTCCTATCTCTACCTTTTTAGTAAAGTCTTTATCTTATTCTGACTCTTCCCTCTTCTCCCTCTTTTTGCATTATTTTTGTTGAGATTCTTAATAAAATTCATCTGAAAGAACAAAAGATTATTTTGTTTTAGTTCTATAAAATAGCCTTTTGGTAATCTGATTGATGGTACTGAATCTGAAAATAAATTAATTTTATTATAGTGCCAGTACCCACCTATGAATAATTACTATTTCTCCAATTATTTAGGTCTATCTTTATTCATATAGAGTATTTTGAAAACTATTTCTGTTTAGCATATGTTGTCAACCTCAGAGGTTCATTACGTTTGTCTTCATTCCTGCCGTTATTCTTACAGGACTGTAATAGTCCTTTGTATACATATTCTACATTATGTCTAAAAATCCAAGCTGGTTGATGAATTTTCTGTAAAAATACATTGGTCTCTTTAGACATTTCCATTTTTTCCTTATCAAAATCACAGTTCTGTATGTTTCCATAAAATTTGGTTCGTGAGAGGTGTCCATATGTCTCAAACTGACTTCTACAGATTATATTAAGCTGATGAACTCTATTCATTCTTTCACTGAACCTTCTGAAGTTTACTGTCCCCAAATCTATGATGAATGCTGGGTATGCTTGATTTTCCTATCATGAACTTGTCCTTAAGGTTTAATTCCAAATTACCTGATTAAGTATCTACTATGCTCAAGGTTAGGGCAATGAAGTAGGGCAGTGGTTAGAGTGCCAGGACTGAAGTCAGGAAGACTCATCTTCTTGAATTCAAATCTAGTCTCAGACGGTTATTAGCTGTGTGACCATGGGGAAGTCACTTAACTCTGCCTCAGTTTCCTCATCTGTAAAATGAGGTAGAGAAGGAGGTGGTATAACACTCCAGTATCTCTGCTAATAAAACCCCAGTGGGGTCACAAAGAGTCAGACATGACTGAAAAATGACTGAACAAAATGCTCAAGTCAATGAGACTGGACAGTGTATCTAAAATAGAGAGCTGGCCTTGGAGTCAAGAAGACCTGTGTTAAAGACTTACCACAGTTTCACTGGCATGGTTAAACTACATTAATCTCCTAGGGCCTTCACGTAACTGCAGATAAGTTAACTGTTTGATGTGTACTGGTAGAGAAAGTTTTCATACCAGGAGTTTTCCTGCACCAGTGAAATCACAAAGCTGCTCAAGGCATTGTGTTGAACACTAGGGATACAAAAATAAAATATAATAGTCTTGGATTCAAGGAATATACCTTCTAAGGTTCCTATCATTTTTATTTCCAGAAGGGTGTTCCTTATGCTGCTCCCTCCATTTTTTTTGAAAGGAAAAACATCATTAAGTCAAGTCCTAAATTTATCACCTCCTTTGCTTTTAGCCAACAGAGCTTCCAACAAATGTACAGAAAAATGAAGTCCCCTCATCATTATAATATCATATTTGCTTATTATATTTGTGAATTCTATATCTTTTTATTTCTTTTTACAGGTGGTCTGCAGTATATATTCTCACAACAATACCACTTCTCTTTCTCTTTTTATTTATTCTTGCCCAAATATTATCCATCATGTTTTTTCCTCTTGAATTCCTGGATATCCCTCACAAGGGTACAGCTTTTTAAAAGTAAAATGATCCCCAACCTGTGTCTTTTTATCTGCAGTCATAAGACCTATCTCACCCAAAGTCTCAGTGATATCAGTGTTTTTGCTCTGGGCATGCTTATTACCCACAATGTGCATTTGTATATAGTCATGTGAGGCTATACTGATAGCAATCACATGTATATGACTGGTATTTTCTTTTGTAGTTATTCTTCTTATTGCCATGTTGTTATTGACACCTTTTATGGTATCAGAGTTGGCAGATACATGTGGACAGTTTTTTTTTTCCTCTTTTTCTAACCCTTGTATTTTGAAAGGCAAATTTATTTTTTATTGATCATTGTTAGGTATATTCTATCTCTCATGAAGAACCAATTATTATATTATTGTACTTTAAACCATGGTCTGTCCAGAAATCCTAATCCTGTTTTTAGCCACCATCTTTTTAGCTAGCAACAGCAATAGCTACAGTTGATGCCATTCTTCACTCCTGCTTTCCTCTTCTGAATCCTATACCTTCCACTGGAACTAGGGATGACAATACCACATCTATTCCAAAGGTATTTATTTTTTTGTTTCGGGCTTCATAATCCTTAGTGATGCTTTCTAAGTTTCTTTTGGTAGTATTATCCCCATATGAATGGGGATAATATGATAAGTGGGATAAAAACAAGAAGTTCTGCTTTCAGGTGGCTTACAACCTAATTTGGGGCAAGGGGAGAACAAGTACACAAGTATCCAAATAAGAATAATGTAAGACAGAATGTGGTAGGAGTAAAGAAGGTATTTAGACAATGCACTATATGAAATCTAAGAAGGAAGAGATCATTTTAGCTGGAACAATCAGAAAAATCTGGGGTGCGGGGAGCTGGCCTCAAAGGAAGAGATTTCAGTAGGTTGGAGATGAAGAAAAAGTGCATGGGCATACATGGAGGCAAGAGAAGGCAAGATGAGATTTAAGAATATCCAGTAGGTTCAATTTGGCTAGATTTGAACTATAGAGTAAATGAAGGAAAGAAATGTGAGATGAGGCTGGAAAAGTAGGCTAAAGTCAGGCTGTGGATGCCTTAAAATGCCAGGCTAAGGAGTTTAAATTTTATACCATAAAATTTTACTCTGCCTTCTCAAAATGCTGGATGTAACCTAGGATACTGGCTGAAGGAAATTAATCAGGGCTTTTTTTTTTTGGAGGGAGGAATGCAGGGCAATTGGGGTTAAGTGACTTGCCCAAGGTCACATGGCTAGTAAGTGTTAAGTGTCTGAGGTTCTATTTGAACTTGGGTCCTCTTGACTCCAAGGCTGGTGCTCTATTCACTGCACCACCTAGCTCCTCCTTAATTAGGGCTTTTAATAATCTCAAACTCTTCTTTGAAGCAAAGGCCAACCTTTTTAACATTGCTATTATTCTGGTGATACCATATGCCTGTGTTCCATGAAATACAAGTCCCCAAAGACCTTAAACCATGGCTCACCAAAAGATTAATGGGGAAAATGAGACATGTTTTCAAGTAGAGGAGTGACATGGCCAGACCTCTGCATAGGTAGATTATTTTAGCCTAGAAGAAATAAGATTTAGGAGGGACATGATACTGTCTTCAAGTGTATGAAGGTCTGTCATACAGAAGAAAATTCAGATTTTTTTTCTATCTAGCCCTAGAGGATTGAATCAGGAGCAATGGGTGGAAGTAGACAAAGAGCTAGGTTTGATGTCAGGAAAAACATAAGATTTGGAGCTATGTGAAAGTAGCTTGAGCTGTCTCAAGAGGCTGTCAAGTTATGTTTTAAAGGGGATTCTTCTAGGCCTGAATAGATGACTATTTTATTCCTTTCTGATTCTTAATTTCTGTGATTTTGTTGTTGAAGATGGGTCCAAATGAAGCAGTGGAAGTAGAAATGCTTGGGAAATTTTAAAGCAGCATATAATTATTTTTATCACACTTTTACCCCTACAAAAGTAGACTTTTCTAACTTGATGGGCAGTCCCATTAACCCTTTCCAAAGTGATCTTTCCCTACACATTTCTAAAGCATTTTTCCTGATTCTCATTTGGTCATTATATTCCTCCTCGTGTCTATGTTGTATCCATTCTCTCATGAGACATAAGCATCATAAGGACAGGTACTGTGTCACATCTCTTTATACTTTAAGCACCAAACACAGTGCTTGGCACATAGTAGGCACCTGTTAATGTTTAATGAATTGCATTGAGCTCCTCTATTAGATAGAGGATCTAACACCTGTGTAGTCTCACCTATTTAAAGCCAAGTGCCCAAATTTCCTGTGTTCCCTACTGGGTTATCTTGCTTGACACTTTTTTTTTGGAGGGCAATTGGGGTTAAGTGACTTGCCAAAAGTCACACAGCTAGTAAGTGTGTTAAGTGTCTGAGATCGGATTTGAACTCAGGTCCTCCCGACTCCAGGGCCGGTGCTCTATTCACTGCACCACCTAGCTGACCCTTGCTTGACACTTCTGTTAGGGAAAGTTTTGGATTTCCTAGGATAAATTCTTTTTGGGTTACCTTAATTATCAGTTTTATTTTAAATTATGCTACTTTTATTCTTCAGGGTTTACCAGACTAGAGACACCAATAATCAATACTAACTCCTCTTACTCCTTCCTAACTTTGTTCTTGGGCTAACGTGTAATGCCATCCAAAGTAATACTTCTTTAGTCTTTAGTCATAGGCAATTTCAGGGACAAGGCAGGCCTGGGAGAAGCCCACAGATGATCTACCATAGATGGAAAGAATGTTTGACAGGGATCATGGTGTAAGGGCTTGCAGTTATAAGACCTAGATTCAAGTCTGGGCTCCAACACTTACTAGTTGTGTTGCCATTGGCAAATAATTTCACCTTCCTTTTAAAAAAATTAACTGTCTTGATTTCCTCACCTATAAAATAGAAAGAATATCTATAGTAACTATCCTAACAGGGTTGCTGTTAGGAACACACTCTACAGACTGAAGTAAAAATGACATATTATTTAGATATGCAAGGGACATTGAAGCCCTCCATCTTACAAATGAGGAAACTGAAGTGACTTGCATTAGGTCATAGCTAGTTAGTGGAAGAATGTTCTATCCACTTTACCATGTTGTCTCTCAATTTTCTTAATTGGTAAAATCACTAGCAGTGAAGTCCCTAAAATGAAATCTTTTTTCTTTTTCTTTACTGACCCAAGTATATTTCCCCCTACATTAGACTAGCCTACTGATGACTTCCCCAGAATCCCACTCTGAGAACCCCTGTCAAACAGGACCATTATCATCCTTTCCTTTTATTTTCCTTTCTCCAAACTTAACCCCAAGTCATAAATATTAGACAAATCCTCAAATTATGTAGTCAAATAATATGAAAATGCCATTGCTGAATGCAGTTTATAAGCAGAGATCTGATGTACCAGCTGGGAATATATTCATCTGGGAAGAGTAAGTTGGTGAATTTCACGTAACTTTACCATAGATAGTTAAATGGTAATAACATGTTTGGTCAACAACCTACAATCATGATTAATGCAAAATAAGGAAATAATGCATAGAAGTTCCGAGAAGGCAAACAAATAAATCAAAAGCAAATGAAGCAATTTCTAATAAATAGGCATCCATGAATCATCCCTTTGGACCTTCATTAAGATGTATGTGGCACTGTAGGGAATTAATACCTGAGGCTTTCAGTGTGAGCCAATGTTGCAAATGTCTGCAACTGCCAGATTGTAACCTATACAAGCTTCTTGTTTGGCCCTTCATAGAAATAAACTGAAATGAATTAAATTCAGGGAGCATTTGTTAAGTAATCACCATCTATAAGGCACTATGCTTAGGCACTGTGGACACAAGGCCAAAAACAAAAGATAATTTCTGCCCTCAAGGAACTAAAAAAGTCAGGGTTCTTTAGTTTTAAATTAGTTTAATTTGGATAATTTCGTACTCATTAACACTGATAAACTAGAGTATTGATACATTTTTAAAGAACTAAAAGCCTCAAATTTAAGGAATTTTTATGTTAGTTGACTAGGTTAATTGGTAGGACCTATTAGATTCAATATTGCATCCTAGGTATTTTCACTATTATTAATGACCAGCAAAGAAGAATAGTAGGAGACAAAGGGATCAATGAAGATGGAAAGAATTTCTCTAGTTTTCTTGGGTAGAATACAGGAGACAAAGTAGAAGGAAACCCTGAAGACAGCAAAAGGACAAAGTTGTCAGCATTACCAAGGCATTATGGGCAGCTTGCTAATGCAGTATATAGAGCACAGGACAGAGAGTAGGAAGAACCGAGTTGAAATTTAGCTTCAGACACTTAACGCAAGTCACTTAATCTCTGTCTCAGTTTCCTCAACTGTAAAATGAGGATAAAATAGCACCTATCTTGCAGAGTAGTTGTGAGGATCCAATGATGAAAATATTTGTAAAGCATTTAGCACAGTGCTTGACACATCGTAAATGTTATATAGATGTTTATTTCCCTTCCCTTAATTCCCCTTACAAAGCACTGCTATAGAGTATCAAGTTCAGAAAAGTTCTTATTCTTTCCTCTTAAGTCATCTTTTCTGTTTGGACTTGCCTGTATTCTTCTTCTATGACCTTTATTCAGTTAATAATTCGTTTAGTGTCAGCAATGTGTGCAGTAATAGGGATAAATGAGGGGGGAAAAGACATATTCTCTGTCTTCAAAAGTAGCTTCTTACACTCAAATAGAGAGTAGAAGATTGAGGATCTATGCAAATAGATATGATCATATAAGGAAGAATTTGATAGGGACAGGAGAGAGCTGGGCAAATTACCATTAAAAAATTGTGGTCAGGGACATTGCTTTTACTTAAGAAGCATCAGGAAAGGCTTCATGGAGGTAGTGACATCCAAATGAATCTGTACAAGGAGGGACTTCAGCAGGCAGAGTGAGGAGGGAACAAGGAAGGAGTTTATTTTTAGCATTGGGAATGGTATGAGCCAAGTCAAGGAAAAAGGAGGAGAGCAAATGGATCCAGTTTAACAGAAATTTAAAATTCATGGAATGTATAGGATGACTTCGTTATTCCTGAGACAGCTGTCTGCGTACAGTCAAACCACCAACTTGTCAAAGCTAACATCAGAATTTGTGAAACACACAAACACACACACACAAAATGATGAGTAAAATATATGGCATGCCAATTAAGATGATTTAATCCTAGATAAAAAATTGAAAATAAAAAATCATAAATGGATAAAGGACATTGACAAAAATAATTTCATCCAGAAATTTAATTGCCACAAGAAGACCAGAAGAGCCCAGGAAGCACCTTAATCAGCAAGCATTTAACTTACTTGCCAAATGGAGAGATGTATGCCAAAGGCAATGCTGAATTAGAACATAAACTTAACTATAAAACCTTATGAAGACGGATGATGGGTGATTATGAATACTGTTGTCTCATAAAACAGGGAGAAGCAGTGGAAAGTAAAACTAATTTAAAGAAAGTTTGGCTTGATATGAAACTACACAAAATCATCCCAAGACTACAAACTGGAAAAGATTTTCAACAATACACTGGTTTCTCCATCAAGGATAGTGGAACCACCACACCTGCACCCTAACATCATAGTCCCTGAAGTCCATATGTAAGAGGTAGAAATGACACTAAAGAGAAGAAAGATGTGAAAAGTAATTGGGATAGAACAACTGTAGTGGAGATTAATTCTGAACATGATTTAATTGTGAGGGTATTGAGAAACCAATATATAAACTATCTGAAAGAGGGAAAGATACCAAAGGTATGGAAAAGAGTCTTGGACCTTATTGATACTGAAAAACAGACAAAAGAACTTCAGTAAACATCAAGCACCTATGTGCCAAGCATTGTGCTAAGCACATACAAAAGAGGTAAAAGACAAGTCCCTTCTCTCAAGGAGCTTACAATCTAATGGGAGAGATAACATGCAAACAAATTATAAAAAGCAAGGACAGATAGGAAAATAATTAACAGGGGGAAGGCACTAGAATTAAAAGGGATTGGAACAGGCTTCCTGTAAACTACTAATTACTGACTTCATAAGCTTATCGCTTCATTTAGTCAGTCAATAAACATTTATTAAGCACTGACTGTGCCAGGAAAAGAAAAAAGCTCCTATTTTCAAGGAGCTCACAGTCAAATGGGAGATGACATGCAGACAACTGTACAGTGTACAAGATAAAGTAGAGATAATCAACAAAAAGAATTAAGGGTGGATCATGAAAGGCTTCCCTGTAAAAGGTGGGATTTTAGCTGGAATCTCTGAAGGAAGCCAGAGAATCCAGGAGGTGAAGAGAAGGGAGTGAATTCTAGGCATGGGGAGCAGCCAGTAAAAATGCCCAGTTAGGAGATAGAGTGTCTTGTGAGAGGAACATCAAGGAGGCCAGTGTCCCTGGATTGAAGGGTAAACAGAGGGAGGACTAAGGTATAGAAGGACTAGAAAGGGGAAAGGGTGGAAAGGCTATGAGGGCTTTAAACACCAAACAAAGGAGTTTATGTTTTATCCTTGAGGTGATAAGGAGACACTGGAGTTTCACTGAGTGGGATGGGGGGGAGGTGTGACATGGTCAGATCAGAGTTTTTTTAGGAAGGTCACTTAGGCAGCTGAGTGGAAGATGGACTAGAGTGGGGAGACACTTGTGGCAGGGAGACAACCTAGAAGGCTGTTGCAGTAGTCCAAGTGTGAGGTGATGAGGGCTTGCACCAGGGTAGTAGCAGTGTTAGAAGAGAGAAGGGAGCATATGGGAGAGACATTAAGAATGTAAAACTAATGGACCTTAGTTACAGATTGATCATAGGGTATGGGGGAAAGTGAAGTCAAGAATGACATTATAGGTTTTAAGCCTATGTGACTTGGGAGGTGGACATTGGATAGTGCTGGGCCTAGAGTCAGGAAAACCTGAGTTCAAATATGTCCTCAGACATTTATTATCTGCATGACTCTGGGCAAGTCACTTAACCTGTTTGCTTCAGTTTCCTCATTGTAATATGAACTGGAGAAAGAAGCGTCAGACATAACTGAAACAACTTAACAACAAGACTTGGAAGGATGATGATGCCCTCAACAGTAACTGGGAAGTTGAGAAGAGAGGAGAATTTTTAGGAAAAGATAGTGAATTCAGTTTTGGGCATGTTGAGGGAACTCAGTGGCTCCCTGGCCTGGGCCACACCAGCTGTCTGTGGGAAAGATAAGTGGGAGGATAGACTTAGGAGTCAGCTTAGCAGCCCTGCTTTAGCACTAAAACTCAGTCATTTTCTTGTGTGTGCACCAGCAGTCTTCTGTTTCCAGGGCAAAACTGCCCCCGGGCCTGTAGATTTTTCATTTCCTTCTGGTTTCCTGCCAGTTTTTCCTTCATTTGGGTTGTGGCCACACTGTATTGGCCAGTGTTATGGGCCAGTATCCTGTATGCTCAGGATGTCCATTTGAGTTTGCTCTACCTTCTCCAGGATCTAGAAGAGCTGTATACTCAGCTATTACTTATTGTTTTTGCTGGCAATGTAGAATTCCTTGCTACTCCCCTTATAATACAGGATTTTCTCTTCCTTTTGAACTCTACAAGCCTTAGCTTACAGTTTCTCATTTGGGGAATCAAACACATTATTTTAGGGTGAGTGTCCTTCGGCTCTATTGCCCTTTGCCTGGCTTTTCCTTAGCTTGCCCATATCTGGCTTACTCCTTGTTTTCTTCTATAGAATTTCATCGAATCTCTCTTCAGTTGAAAATATCCTTAATGAAAGGTATTCGTAGGAAAAAGCACTTTTGCAAGAAGTACACACAATGAACCACAACTTCAACATCTCACAATAAATGAAAGATACGAATAGGGGACTTTACCTATGGTTTTATTGGGATTGAGGAATCTCCCTGTACCAATGTAGGTAAGCACCTTCTCTGCAATTTAGTCTTTGAGAGTTGCCTAGAACAGAGTTTAAGTACCTTGTCCAAGGTCACCCAACCAGTATGTATCAGAATCTGAATTCAGGTCTTACTGTCTCCAAGGCCACCTCCCTATCCATTATGCCAGAATACAAGATTCTACTGTGTATTGTTGATTATGAAAAAGCATGTGATTGGTAGAACAAAATTCAGGAATATCACTGGAATATTTGTTTTCCATAATTAAATACCAGCATACTGAAATAAAAGATCAGATGATTGACACCAATACCACTTCTGATTATCCTTCCTAGCAGTGACAAATTCTTGCTTCCTCTGCTTTCTATCTACCCATTACTTTTTAAAACTTTCTCATCCATTTTCTTTCCCCATCACTACTGAAGGTTCTACCAATAAGCCCTACATTTTTCAAAATCTGTCCTTTTTATAAACATGTGCTTCTAAATCTCTTTGTTCACATTATTGACAACTGGCTATTTTAAATTCTCTTCCTCCCTGGCACTGTGACATTGTACATTGCAGATTCTTCTCTTACCTCTCTCTGATTGCTTCTTCTCTTTTTCCTTTGCTAACTCCTATTCTTCCTTCTACTAATAATTCTGAGCACTCCATAAATCTCCGTCCTTAGCTTCCCTGTCTCCTTCTCTATGTACTATTCTGAAATAAATAATTTACTCTCATGGCTCTAGTCATCAACTTTAGAGGCTTAAGTTCCAACTTACACTTTAGTCCTATATTTCCCCCTGTCTAGATTACAATTCCACTCTTATAACCTGGATATCTAAGACTACCCTCATAATAGCCATCTCCCTCCACCCTAATGATGTTTCCAACCACTCCATTTCTGTCATTGGTACTACCTTGTTCTAGTCCCTTGGGTGAGAAACCTTGATGTTATCTTTCATCACTCATCTCAAGTATGCTACCAAATTCTGCCATTTCTTCCCATCTCTTTTATTCACCTCATCTTCTCCCTACCTATTACTATCCTACCTTTTTCTCCTTGGTCACTCATCCTCCCACTTGAATTCAGAATCATCATTAGAAAGAAGATATTTTGCCACAAAATAAAATCTAAGGCCAAATACAAACACTTTTTGGATTATTTCCTATTGGTGAATGATTATAGCTATTGAGCTAGCCCAGTAAGCAGGGCTGAGACCTATTGAAAGGAGGGAAAAAAAACAGGAATCATTGAGGTTAAATAGGACAGAGTAGATCCCTTCAAAAAGTTAATGAATCATTTTTTCTACCCTAACAGACTATATTTGCCTCTACTCTGCATAAACCTAGTGGAATTTGCCTCTTTGTCTATCGGACAACAACATTTACTTTCCTTCATGATGATTCATATTTTACTCAAATCCTTGATTTTAAAAAAATGAAGAGGGAGTAAGAAAAATAATAGAACTAAAATTATTGTATATGTCTTGCCCACATGGCATGTGGACAGACTTTTCTAAGGTTAACACCCAGCAGTCCCATCATTTGGTGCTATTATTACCACAAGACTTATGGGGCCTTTTTATATGCATGACTTGGATCTTATACCTGTAATCACTTGTTCCCAATAGCCCAGGTGTTTCCAAATCCTATTTCAAAAGCTTAATTCATTTGTTAATGCTCTTTATAGACCTTTCTGCTGGCTCTGGGAAGGAGAAAAGAATGATCAGTCTAGATAGATAACAATGAAAGAATTATTTCAAGTAACAGAAGACACATAGTCTCCCTGGCAGATCTGGTAACTGGAAAACTCACAGGCTCCAGTTTTGGCATGAGATAGGATATAGTGCTAAAGGAAAGCCAGGTATAAGTGAAACAAGTGTCTTAAAATTCCAAGGAGCACAAGAGACAGGATAACCTTTATTTTGGAACAGATAGCCCAAATTACATTTTTTTATGCTCCTATTCTTCCAATATCCTCTTTCACCACAAATATGTAAAATTTCCAAGATTTTGAAGTTAGAGGAAATAAGGAGAAACGAAGGAAATATTGATGCAATGTGAGGCACTGTGCTAGGTAGGCACTGAGTATAAAGATGAGAAAGGTGGCAGTCTTTATAATCAAGGACTTTATAGTCTTATAGAAGAGAATCATAGCATTTAGAGATCTTCTGATCCAATCTAGTCCAACTGGACTAGAGATCAGTCTACTTCTATCATTCATTGAAGCACTGACTTAGTTTTGGATGGGATATTATAGGTCATTTAATCCACCTCAGACCAAATACATTAGATCCTTCTATGGAATGTCACATGGTAATCTGTCTTTGGCTTGAAAATATCTGTCAACAAGGTGTGTAGCACCTCACAAGACATACTGTCTTGTTATCAGACCACTCAATTTTTTTCTTTAATAAAAAAGTCTACCTACTTGTAACTTTAAGGCATTGAGCCTAATTCTGCCCTGTGAAACAAAAGAGAAATATAATTCCTTTTCTATGTGATAGTTCTTCAAATCTCTGAAGAGAATTTTCATATAATATAGTAGAAAGAATGTTAAATTTGGAGTCAAAGGACTTGGGTTCAAATATTGGCTTTGTAACTTAAAGCCTGTGGGGTCTCAGGCAAGTCATTTAATCTTTGGGCTTCATTTGTAAAATGTGTGAAGAGAGCAGAACAATTAATATAATAACATCATTATAGAGAAAAACAGCCTTGAAAGACTTTAGCACTGTGCTTAACACAATGATAAACCATGAGTCCAAAAGAATGAAGATGAAACATTTCACTCATCTCCTGAAAGACAGATGATGGAACTTAAAATGCATACATTTGCAGACTAGGCTATGTATTCAGAGTTTTGTTTTGAAGGGTTTTCGTTGTTGGAGTGAAGGGACAGGTTTTAAAATACTTGTTAATTGAAAAAACAAAAATGAACAACTTTTTAACAGTAAGCTTTATATATCTTCATCTGAGTATGGATGCTAAATAAGAAAAAGAACAAGGACAGAGCTGGAGCATGACACTACAGGCTTACTTTCAGGCTGACAGACATTAATCAGAAAGTTTGGGATTTTGCTAAAAATTCACCTAAAATTACTATAATCTAGCTCCAAATTGACCGATTAATCTGCAAGCATAGGGGAGACTGTCAGATAATTCACCCAGATCGAAACAGTCTATTCTTACAGCATTCCCATGATCTAACTTATCAAAAAGACACTGAAGATAGCTTGGGATGAATTATTCTTAGTGAACATGTAACTGCTTTTAATGTTCCATCATGTTTCTTTTCTAAATACTCACTTATCTGATAATCAGTTTTCAAGTTTTGCCAGAGATCAGTGTCAAATTTATTGAACTGCCTTTTGTCAAGCTGATCACAGGGTCTAGTCCCTACCCCAATATCAGGAGTTTTCTTTCTTTCAGTTCTCCATTAACACTGTTGCACTTTCCCCACACTGTGGGACAGCCCCTTTGTTGTTCTTGCTTGAAAAATGTCTTTAAGAGACTTGTTATCTTTAGCACTTTTCCTGCTTCTCTGAAGTCCTACTCCTAATTCCTCATCAGGCACCAAATTTTCCTTATTGGAATTAAGTCCTTAAGAGTAGTCCTCATTGCAAGACTATGATTTACATATAGATGTATCTACATCTGTTATACCCTGTCAAGTTTAAAGACCATTCTTCTTGCTAAAAACACAATAGTTGATGTACCTCATCATTAAAACAACTACTAGTTTTGCATTCTATTCTAGGAAAGCATCATTCATACCCACCATATAGTTGGGAATTCTGTATTTGCCCAACAGTATCTCTTTTACTTCTTTTCTCTCTTTATAATAACCAAAATGCTATCTACTGTCCTTTCCCTTTCAAGGTTCTAGATTAACATACACTCACATGCCTTCTTTGTGTACAGTGCTTTTGCCCCTCCTTTTTATTAGATGTTTCTCCTGAAAAATGTATGTTCTTCCATTACCACATTTCCATTTTGAATTTTTCTTCATCAAATCTCATTGACATCTATGAGATTATAGTTGCCTCTGAACTGCCAAAGTATACTATGGGAGTAGCTAATCATATAATACAATAAGTTATATGTGTGTATATCATCTTTGTACATGGCCTTACAATCTTCAAAGCATTTTCATAGAGGTACCTATGATATTCTTGGTGCACTGGTATATAGGCATATGAAGACACAAATACTGTTCCCCATCAGCTTTCCTTCTGTTATCATATGAAAATTACTGGGCACTGCCTTCATTATTCTATATCTTTTTATGTCATTCATATTTTCCTCCATAACATTTGTTATTTCATTTTTATCTAGATTGGAGTTCTGAACCTTTTTGTGTCATGGACCCCTTTGGTAGCCAGGTGAAACCTATGAGTCCCTTCTCAGAATAATGTTTTTAAATGCATAAAATACATAGGCTCACAAAAGAAATATGAAAGTAGTTATCAGTATTCTGTAAAAATCAAGTTTGTTGACCAGGTTAACTCAGGGTAAGAACTCCTGATGGTGATTCAGACTTTAAAGCCATATCCTCTGACTCCAAATCCAGTGCTTTTCCCACTAAACTAACATTTATACTGGCAAAAATTGACTGATACCACATCCTCCTTTCTTCATCCATAGTTATGATTAGCTAGAAGAAAAAGTGAAAATCCCACGTCCAAGACTTTGTTTCATACCCAGAACTTCAGAATGTCTAGATATTCATGACATTTTTCTTCTCCACGAATCATTCATTTTAACATAAATCAGTAGGGGTGGGTAGATACTAGTGGATCTGCTGAGCCTTGGTGTAGGGTGTTAATCATATCTTGGAAGCAGGAAGACGACATAACTCCTGATTTGCCATACAAGGTCTCTGTTATTCTTCCCAGGGAGTTACCAATTACCATGACTCTTCTTTCTTGGAGCAGGAACAGAATTTTTTTTGCAAATTTTGTAAGTTTTTCATAGTACATCATATGGCAGTGCTTCTTTTGAATGTCAGGAGTCAATCACTCTTCATGAGAGGACCTTCATTTGTATTGTACTATACAAATGGAAGTTTCTTCTTTCTATTTTATGTTCTGTTCACTTAACCCCAATTGCCCTGCAAAATCTTCCTCCAAAGAGCCAAAAAAAAAAAATCAGTATCAAGAGTTAAGTGACTTGTCCAAGGTCACATGGCTAGTAAGTGTTAAGTGTCCGAGGCAGGATTTGAACTCAGTTCCTCCTAACTCCAGGGTCAGTGCTTTATTTACTGTGCCACCTAGCTGCCCCTTGATACTGATTTCTTTCAACCCTCCTCACATATTTTTCTTTTTGGCTTTTTTTTTAATGGCTTAATTTTTCTGTACTAAAAGCCTGCCATTCCCCTTAATAAACCACAGTATGAATACTTTCACCTTATCCTCTGGCAAAAAGAGTAGTCTGCATTGGGGCAAATGCCCGAATCACTGAGTCAGACAACAAAACAATTTCCTTTACTTACATACATACATATGTATACATGTGTGTATACATACATATGTATGCATGTGTATATGCATACACACACATACATACACACAACATCCCCTGTGGCTTTTTAGATGAACTAATAGTCCTTAACTCCCTCTGGAAATTCTGTTTCATTGTTTGAGCTGTTCTTGGGTCATTCTCTACCAATCTGAAGATAATCCTTAGTTTAGAAATATTAAAATGTATTACTGTCTTTGTAAACTTCATTGCTTGTAAAATAAACAACTTTGGTATATTTAAAAGCACAATTTATTCAAATGTGATTACAAATACACTATGTGTTACAATTATAGCTATACATATACTAAGTCCTAAGAAATATAGAAGTAACTTGTGCCAGTTTATGAGAATTCACTATTTGCCAGGCCCTATGCCAGGCCCTTAATTGCTGGGGATACAAAGAAAGGCAAAATAGCTCACGGCCTAAAATAGGGCACCTAAAGCCTGGCACGCTGTGGGCAAGGCGGGGTGCGGCGGGGTTATCATCTCTTTGATGTGGACGCCTTTCACTAATGCAGCATTGGACTGTGTAAGCGTGTTGGGGAAGGGAAGGCAGACAAGAAACTGTGCTATCTCATTTGATCCTTGGCTGCTATGTTATACTTTTGACTCATACTGAGCTGATAGTTTGTTTCAACTGCCAGACGTTCTTCACAGGAATTGTTCTTTAGCCATTTTCCTCAATCCTTTATTTGTATAGTTGATTTCTGAATCCAGTTGTAGGACTTTATATTTACCCTTATAACACTTTAGTTTTGTTAGAAATGGCCCAGCATTTTAGCCTGAGATTTTTTTGAATCCTCTATTAATCTCTACATTAGATTTCCTTTTAAGTTCTTATCATTTACAAATTTATAAGTATGCAAGCTATGCCTTCATTCAAACAGGATCTACCTTGGGAGCCAGACAGGTAGCCCTGGGTTATCACCTTCTCCTTTCTTTGACCCTACTCCCCAGATCCCAAATAGCTCATTTATTTGCTGTGAGCCTAGAGCAACATCTTTCAGAAATTGTCTGCTCACTGGCAAAGTCCATTCTGATTCTTTGCTGAGCTTCATATGTTCATAGTCCAGGCCCAAATTCCTTGCCTAATGAAGTGCCACCTACAGTTTTGACGTTTACATCACACAAAGTCCTAGTCCTTTGGGACAAGACTGTAGTCAGTAACCTGCCCCTATTACTTTTTTTCTTTATTCTCTTCTTTGGTGAGATTACCCCTACATATTTGATTCCCAAATCTATATATCTAGTCCTTCCAGTTCATTTGTACTCCAGCTCCATAATTCTCAGTGATTATAGGACATCTCCACTTGAATATCTCCAAATCACCTTGACTCAAACAAGTAAAAATCGAACCCATCTTTCTCCCAGACTGAATTTACTTTTTTTAGTGAATTCCTTCTAAATCTCTCTTAAATTCAGTCTTTCCCTTCTATTCCTACTGTCATTGTCTGTAGTATCATCTCATGCCTCCATTATTGTACTAAGAATAACAACCAACAATTATAGTGCTTGAAAAATTTGCCAAATAATTTATGTAGAACCATGTATCCTCACAACATCCCTATGAAAGTGTTATTATATGTATTTTACAGATGAAGAAACTGAAGCTCAGAGGTTGGTTGTCTACAGTCCTATAACTAAAAAAGTGTTTGAGACAAGATTTAAACTCATCTTCTTGACTCCAGCAAATGGTGCCAAACTCAAAGAGAAATAGGAGCCACTAATTTGTATATAAGGATTTCTGGCTACCACATACTGACTTGGCTTTAAAATGTTACATCATCTAATTCCTATTACCTGTGTTTCATGTCTTGGACTGCAAGATCCTCAAGAAAAGAACAATTTTATTTTTATTTTTTTCTTCTGTCCCTCACAGCAACTAGCACAGCTTCCCCAAAACAGAAATTCAACTGATTGGTAACTGCCTCTCCAAGAAGACTTTCTTAGAAAACCCTACCACCTCTTCCACAAATGCCTATAACAACCTTGCTTCAGGACCTACAACCTACACCAGGACCATTTCCTGGGAGAACATATTCTGGGGCCTCATTTTCTGCAATGGTCATTGCCCCTCTGGGAATACTATTTCAGTAAAGAATTGGCCATGTTTCACTTTACTTTCTGGTCATCTCTTCCTCTACAATCTCCTCTCCAAAAGGAGATTTCCCCACTTCCTATCCAGTTCTGGATGCAGGAACCAAGATCATAATGAACTTTCTGGCCTCAGATGCCCCTCTTTAGCCACATTTCCTCCATTAGAATGTAAACTCCTACAGCCAAGCTATTAGAGTGGCAAGAAGTCGTGCAGCAAGCTTCCCGTTCCTTTTCCTCCACCTTAGGGAAGCAAAACACAACAGAACTCCTGACAGATCTAGAAAATGCACCAGACTAAATCCTGATAGGGAAAACCAGAAAAAGTTAAGAATGAGTCACTGGTGTAGCCTGTGAGGAGATGGTTTCAGAGAACCTGGGAAAATTTCTATAAACTGAGATAGAGTGAACTGAACAGAACCAGGAGAATAAATAATACAATGATAACACTATGAGAAGACAACTTTGAGAGAATTAGGAACTCTGATCAGCATCATGACCAACCACAATCCAGAGGACTATTTTTATCTCCTGATTGAGAAGTGAAGGTCTCAGTGCAAAATAAGATATACACATTTTATTATAAATGACCAATGCAGAAATTTGTTTCATTTGACTATACATGTTTGTAACAGAGGTTTTAATTTTCCTTTTTTTCTCACTTAGGAAGGGAGAGAGGTTAGGGTGGGAGGATTAGAAGCCAGATATCTATTGTTTTAATAACAATAACAATAATAATAATAATAAAGACCATCACCCATGTGGCTCTGTGACTGGAGGAATATTAAAAGTTAAAGTCGCAACATGGGAAAACAAAGGATTTGGAGCTTGCCGCTCACTGATATCATATATTCACAGAGGGCAGGTTCAGTGGAAAAAATGTCATCTAAAAGCCCCAAAGCACCTTCTAGGGGGAAAGTAGAAAAGTGGAAATTATGAGCCTAACAAAGGCTAGGTAGGACCCTGTGAGAAAGCAGCATGTCAAAGTATTGCCTTGCTGGCACCCCAAATTCAGTTTCTGAATTGAAAACAAGGGGAACCTCTATGAGTATTTCTATGTTTTCTATATTCATTTATAGATTTCTGTGATTTTTTTGCACATTCTGCCTTTTTTCTGAGGTGAAATAAAGGCTTATAACTAAAGAAAAAAAAAGAATATAAGCTTTTGGAGGGAAAGGACTATCTATGCTTTTGTATTTGTATCCCCAGAGCTTGGAACAAAGCAAGCTCTAACAAATGCTTTTTCAGTCATTCATTCAATACATATTGATTGAATGACTGGTGGAAAATGGCTTTAAGTGGGGTTGAATACCTTATTATTTAGACTTCAACTAAGGAAAAATAAACTTTAAAATAATGGTTTTTAGGTTAAAATTAATTAAACTCTCTACAAGGAATTTGAGCAAAAAGCTATGGAATTACAGAACAAATTCACCTTAGATTTAAGAGCTCTGAAGCCAATAAAGACCAAACAGAGGAAAACAAATGTTACTAGAGGCAGCCAATAAGCTGAGGAAACTTATAAATCCTATTTGTCAGTTACTGTCTTTCATATCTCCCTCTCCCCCTCCCAGCCATCTCATTGCTGCACATCCAATTGCTTGAGACCTTAATCCTCATAATGACATTTTCTGTCAAATCAAATGTAAATGAAGGCACAGTTGACAGGCAGCTAAGCAGCACTGTGCACAATAGCCTCTATCTCTTGAGAGACCTTGTTGTCATAATGATCCTTTTCTTGATACAGACCTTAACCCTTCCTTTACTACTGCCTTTAAAAACAGGCAAGTTTCTACTCTTTTAAAGATACAACAACAAACCTCAAATATTCATTCCCACTGATCTCTTTAACTACATCCCATTTTCAATCAATGTCCCATTCTTCCTAAGTGTCTTTAGCTTGTGGTAGGAGGCTCTCAAGGCTCTATTTTCTTTAAAACCACTTCCTCCCAATCTGGTTTGCATCCTTACCACTCCACTAAAGCTTCCCTCTTCAATGTTGTTAATGACTTCTTCCTGGCCAAAACCAATAGTTTCTATGCAGTTTTCATATATTTTGCCTCTCATGGGTTGTTTATGACCGACAACCCATCTCCTTGGAACTTTCTTATTCTTCACTTTTGTTGATACATGTGGCAAACTAGAAAGCTCTCCCTTTATTTCACTGATGTATTTGTTTCTGTCTCCACGGTTTCCTCTTCTTTCTTAGGTATACCTATGAACCATAGGCATATTGTCAGAATCATTTCTTGGCCAAATGAACCACAAATCTAAACTTTCATTCCTAATTTCTAGTATCTGTTTAGATGTCCTACAGACTTAAGTTATTTTTAATATGCCAAAAAAACCAGTTTACCACCCCTCCCTCTCAGCCTTTTTCTACCTTGTCTGTTAACTGCAATAACATGACCATAATTTCAGTTCCCCAGGGCTCTCAATTATTTTCATTTCCTCTCTTAACTTATCCTACATTTAGTTCTTTTCCAAGTCCTACACATTTCATAGCTTCTTTCAAATTCATATCCTCCTTTCCATTTATATAGTCACCCTATTCATGATTCTTACTGAAACTTCATTACTGCAAGTCTCTGAGCTGGTCTTCTTGTTTTCAGCTTTCCTACCATGCTAATACATACCATGCCTAACTGCTAGAATAGTTTTTATTATGTCACTGTTCCAAGAATCCTATAGTGACACTCAATGCCTATGAGAAGAAATATAAATTCCTCAGTTTATAATTCAATTCTTAATTAGCTCATCATTTCTACCTTATAAAACTGATCTTTAATTTCTTCCCTACAAGGCTTTACTTACTGCTGTAGCTAAGTTCCTGGTATATGAACTGTTTGGTAGCCATTTCTATGCTTTCACAAATTTTGCCCTCTATTAGAAATGCGCTGTGTCTTCTACTTAGCCAACTTGACTAGATTTACCCTTCTATTAATGTCCTCTTTGGTACAGAACAAGTAAAACTGCACTTAAAGTCTAAATACTTACATATTTTTAATTGGCCTTCTGCTTTCTCAAATTGAAGTCTTTACCAGTTTTTTTTTTACATCTAGAGACTAAAAACATTATTATGCAGATAGTAGGTTTATATGTTGTTAACCAGTACTAATTAATAATCCATAGCGAATGATCCCTTTCTCACAATGGACAATTAGGTATGCAACAAGATGGGAAAAGTTTCGGGAAAAAAGCAGACAACTCACTGTCATTTTCTAAAGAATTAATGTGCATGGAGAGTAATTATTTGAAATCATCAGCAATTTTATTCTCCCCACTTATTTTCCAAAAATGGTCAAAGAGAGTCTTCTAAAACTACAGTATCAAAACTGAAAATGGGTTAAAACACCAAGCTGTCCCACTATCAAATGTTTTTTGTTCAGCAAACCAAGCCACACTACACATTTAAGTCTATCAAGCCTTTATAAGCCAGAGCTGGTGAAGTTATGACTCAGTTGGTGGACATTTCTTTCCAGTTAGCACAGAACCAATCTCCCCTGGGAAAGCAATTACTGAGATAAGAGACAAAAATCCCAAGGCTCATTTGGACCATCAGTGTTCCTCATCTAGCACTATTCTTAAAAGGCATAGGGGCATTTGGCAAAATGTGAGTTATCAAATACTGTTTTCCTACCAATAGTTTCAACTGGAGAAAACTACACTGAACCCAACGAGTTAAATATTAGATGAAGCAGCACAAAATTGACCTAGAGTATAAATAACTTTCTGGTAATAAGTTGAGAACTTCTGAAAGTTGCTCCTATTCTTTTAGAATATTATACACCATTAGAATATACACATACCATGATGCAATGAAGCAGTAAGTACTTGAAGCACAAGTATACCAAAATAATGTTACCCCAATGTCATTTCACAAGAGTATTGTTTTTCAATAAGATTAATTCATTATTAAAATATCTCATTGTAAAATAATGGAGAACTCCATTAATAATCTTTCTATGAAACTAACTGCCCCTTTAAAGTGTCATGGAACCAGTTGGTGATATAAAATGGGTTAACCTATACAAAAAGTAATTCTAATACAGCGATGCCCAGCATTGTAAAAGTTGTGTCATTCTATTCAATTCAAATTAAGAAAAGTGCAGACAGGATTGAACTTGGGATATTGTAGAATACCTCCCACAATTCCAAGCTATAAATGATGAATACCATAATTACCCCCAAACTCAAAACTGTGATTCACCCAAAGGGCAATGGAGAGATACATGGTAGACACAAATAATCAGTGGCATATTACCAGTGGTCACTTGCATTTAAGAAATTGTACCAAACATATCTGGGTCTAGAGACCAGACTCATCCAGGAAGTGTGAAACAGAAAAGAGATGGGCTATGTATGAAATGAAAAATAACTAATGGAAAGCCCAAGTCTTGAACTGGGATCCATATGAAGGAATACAGAATTTTCTTCACATACACAATGTTGAAAGGACTCCAGCATGTTAGGGACACCTACCTATGGAGGATTTATGGGAAATTATGGATAAGATTTGCACCAAGTAAGGTATATATGAGTTTTGATCTGCAATGTTGGACAGAGTATCAATATTGATAATGTCATGGATGGTGGGTTTGTTTTTTTTTTTTGGAAGTAAGGCAACTGGGGTTAAATTACTTGCCTGTGGTCACACAGCTAGGGTCATGGATCATTTGAATTAAGAAGATACTCTACTATTTATTTTTCAAGATCTCTGAAAGATAGGAAAATATTGAATGAATGGAGCAAAATCACAAATATGGTATTATTACTTCCACAAAAAAAGGCATTCAAGAAGATACCAATAACTACCAACCTACATACCTACTTTTTCATCTCTGATTTACACACACACATATATTTAATATAAATACGTATATATATATAAAATGGCACTCTTTCACAAAGGATTTCCCATAATCTTCAAAGCCATAAAAATGAGTGAAGGGTGTAAAAAGATCATGTAAAATTATTTATTGTTGTGGATAATTAAAAAACAGCTGATTCAGTAGAGAAAAATGCCAGTTTAAAAGAATAAGATTTAGGAAGATATCATGGATGTGTTAAGATCATTAAAGATTCCTTAATAGATGCCACTGTAGAGATAATTTTGTTAAATGAATAAATTAATTATAATTTCTGGGTTTTATGGATTAAAATGTTATAAAGTTATATTTGGTCTTCTAAAATTTTAGATTTATTGGACTTATCTGGCTAATGTTAAAACTGGCCAGTCAGTCTTAGTTAGTTGTTCATTGTAACATTTATATTTCATAAAGCATTCTGAAGTTCTATGAAGTTGAATAAGGTAAATATCCTTTTAAAGTTAATTAATGACCAGAGACAATATGATACAGTGGAGAGAACTGGCTTTAGAATTCAGAAGACCTAAATTCATGTCCCACTTTTAACATACTGGTGTGAATCATTTGATTTCTTGGTTATCTAGGCATGTGAAAGCTGCACTGGTAGAGGAAATGTCCTCACTGGGAGTTACCCCTGATAATGAAATCCTAAAACAATTTTTTTTAATTAGCTAATAAATTATGCTTATAACCCAAGCAATGAAAATGAAGCAGGCTCTAAAATAAGGAGTCTTGATGACTGTTCTTCCTTCCAAGCTTAATTTTCACATTTTGAAAAATACAGTTTGAGGGGCAGCTAGGCGGTGCAGTGAATAGAGCACCGGCCCTGGAGTCAGGAGGACCTGGGTTCGAATCTGGCCTCAGACACTTAATACAAAAAACTAGCTGTGTGACCTTGGGCAAGTCACTTAACCCCAATTGCCCTCCCCCCCAAAAAGGCAAAAAAAAAATACAGTTCAATATATCTTTCAAGAATCTGTATGTATGTCTACCTAGTAAAGCTTAGCCATGGCAACACTCTACTGGTAGCAGATAAAAAAACAAGGCACTTTATTGCAGTAAAGGCTATATATGAATATAGGCTGACCTTCGAATATGAGATCTTTTTTAAAGGAAAAAAATATGTTAGTATACACTAAAAGAGGTATTTATTAAGTCCTTATATGGCGGGCACTAGGGATATAAGTACAAAAAATGAACAATCCTTACTTGTATAAACAAAGTAGATAAATACAAGAATTATAGGCTGTGACTCAAGTTTTATATAAAGCCAGCTTTGGTTTAAAAAAAAAAGCATGCTCTATATTCTGATTTATACAATGATGCTGTTTTTGGAGAATAGGTAAGATATCTTACTTAGAGGTACCTTGGTTCTACATGCCTCCATTTATCACTCTATGTCCTGTTCCTTAAAGGACCAGGTACTTCTCTACATAGTAATATAAAGTCATAACATTACAGAATTTTGTCATTTAAAGGACACTCAGGTCATCTAGTCCAGTGCTATCAAACAGAAGCAGGGGCCATTAAACCATACATAAGGATGTGGGCTGCACATTGATTTAGAAAATCACATGTTCATGTATTAATTTTTTCATTAATATAACATATTAAAGTCAGATAGGAACTACATTTTAATCTAGTTCAGGCCATGCTTATCAGTGTTCTGGGCCACATGTAGCCTGCAGGCCACCTGTTCAAAGCTCTTAACTAGTCCATTTTGGAGTCAGGAAATCAAATCCTGCCTCAATACTTAATTAGTTTTCTGATTCTGGGCAAGCCATTCACCCTCTCTGTGCTTTAGTTTTCTTACCTGTAAAGTGTGAGTACTAGCAACTACAGGATTATTGTGAGAATTAAGTACAATAACATGTGAGACATTTTGCAAACCTTCAAGCATTATATAAATGTTAGCCACTATTATTATCTTACCCTCATCTTTTCTGATAGAATTCATATAGAGGTGGACAACTACTAGATATCTATGTCATTAAATACTTAATGTTTTATGTATTATTGTACAGGTGGGGAAAATGGCTGATTTCATCATAACTGGATAAAAGCTTTTAGATATAATATCATTTTTGAACTACAGTAGCAGACAAGATAATAGGGATGATTTGGATATTCTGCTCCCAAATAGAAACCTATGTCTTGAAAATTTTTCATTTCATACAATTTAGAGATTATGAGTATTTGGTATGGTGGTATTAAATTACAAACAATGTTCTTAAATTTTTATGGCTCAATCCTATGGATAGCCAATGGTGGATAGCAATTTTTTTTTTCTGTGATTATACCTAGATCCAGTAGAGTTTATTTGTTGAATTCTCAAAGATACTTTGGGGTCTATATGTATAATATGGAATGCTAAATTTTTACAGCACACAATACAATGTCGCACAGTTTCTAACATTTTTTTGAATAGTCGGCATTGATCAGTCAGTTTAAGCTTCTTAAAAATAACCTTTCTGCAATTTGTAGTGGCAATGATCTGGTCATGTATCTTTATCATAAACCCCTCTATTTCTGTAAGCAGAAATCAGTATGACTTAATCATTTGTTCAATGCTCCTTTGTTGACATATTTGTTTACTGAATTCACGTGAATGTCACCCATTGAAGGCCTTTTGATTCCACTCTTGGATCTTAGCCAGTTCACAGGCTATCCTGAGTGGAAGTAATTTATTATTATTATCATGAATATCCTTCCAAATGAAGAAATACTTTCTCCAGTATCTTTTAAAAGGTGGCTACCTAGCCTTTGGTTTGAACACACCAGTCATATTTATTTAACAAGGCAGCCCATTTCATCGTGAGACAATTCAGGCTGTGAGAAAGTTAATTTTTGTGGTCACAATAGAGGTCAAGGCTCATTAATGTCTTACATAGGAATGAAACCAATCCTAAGTTTTTTTGGTAACAGGAGCTATAGGACAATAATGTATAGAAAGAGCATTGATTGAAATATAAGCCAGGAGAACTGGGTTTCAATCACAGCTCTCTGCTACTTCTAATTATTTTGAACTTGCATAATCTTCAAAGTCCCATGTTGATGCTTATTCTATGATCCTGATTTTCTTGTTCTTTGGGTTTTAGGAAAAATTAATTTGATAAGCATTTATTAAGTACCAATTATGTTCTTGGCATTGTAATTTGTGGGACACAAAAGAGAAACTAGTTTCTGACTGTAGGTAGTTTACAACTAATTTTTCAAAAAAATGTTCCTATTAATTGTAGTCTTTAGGAAGACAAAACATAAGCATATGAAGCAACTGAAGATTACTTATGTGATTATGTAACACATAAATATTCACAGGTATAACATTAATTGAATGGGACAGAGAAGAGGATCTTAAAAGGAACCTTAATAAATCAAACCTTACAAAATATATTTGCAAATGAGAAAAAAGTACTGTAGTAGAGTCTTCAAAGAATTATCAGTTGAGTCATTTCTTACTGAATGAAATTTGACATTTAGAAGTGAACAGAAGACTATAGGATCTTATCCAATTGGGGAATTCTTAGGTTTCATTGAATTGTTGGGGACTTATCATCTAATAATGGCAGATCACAGAAGAATAACTGACTTGGTTAGAGAAGTAATTCATTATCTGTCAAAAGATATTCAGAATGCTTTCAGTAATGTTAATACTAGTAGAGTCACAAAGAAATTAACTGAAGTTTAAACTGCTAAATTATACAGTATTCAAATGGATTGTACTTGAGATGCATCTTTTAAAAATTTCAAAAATATTAAGATAGATCACTTGTGTTTATGACTTGTGATGGTTTTGAAAAAATTTTTGTTAATGTAAGGGACTCTCTTAAACGTATTAATAGTTTTGTAGATTATCTGGCACTGAATGTAGACACATGATTTATTTACAATACTCGAAATATCTATAGATTGTATTGAAATGGTTACTCCCTCTACCAACACAAATCTTCTGTGGTTTAGCAGGCAGACTTTGAGAGCTGCTGAAAAGTTCATGACCCTGACACAGACCTGGTGACAAGCTTTTCCAAACTTAGACTAGTCCTCACACAACAGTCTAGTCTAGGGGTGGGAAACCTGTGGCTTGGAGACCACATATGGCCTTCTAGGTTCTTGGGTATGACCTTTTGACTAAGTCCAAGTTTTACAGAACAAATCCTTTTATTAAGGGGAGTTGTTCTGTGAAGTCTGGATTCAGTCAAAGGACAGCACTTGAAGACCTAGAGGGCTACATGTGACCTTGAGGCCATTGGTTCCTCACCCCTGGTCTACTTCATCTGACATTTGGCCTATACTCCCTGTCAACAGAATGAATATGAAAAGTCAGAACCCAGTTTTTGTTATGTCCACAGTCTGAAAGTATGATTCTAGGTGCTATAATTCAGCTAGTCGATATGACAAAAGAAACTTAATAATGTTTTATATTTCCTTCTTGAGAAATCAAATAGCAAAATACGGTGGTATTGCCTCTGAATTCCCAACAAATGAGAACAACAAGCAATTTTTGAGAAACTTAGCCAAGCTGAAATAACATTTTAAAAAATCATTTTTCATCTACTATTTGAAACTGTGAATCAAGTTGTAGCCAGAAGAGTACAAGATTTTTATTCTTAAACAAGGTCTTACAACTAGAAGAAAATGAATTTAAATGGCAGGTCATACAATAATGGAAGATTATAATGGTGATATTAGACAAATTATCTAAGTCAAAAATTGGTTGTTCTACAGAAGATAGATTTCTTTTTTAGTACAGAAAAACAGCATTGGTAAACTTAATGCCTTGCTATTATTGAACTTTCTAAAAAAAAGAGAAAATGATATTTTCTCCAATATTATGATTACTCTGTGCCCACCTTTAACTATTCCAGGTATCATAAATACTACTAAATGCTTGGTTCAGCAAACCAAAAGCTAATTAGGAACTTGTGGAGAAGCACTAAACTTTCTTGTTGTATTTTGATAATGTAGCATGCTGCACATCCCTCCTGGCAGAGAGGGGATGGACTCAAACTGCAGAATAAGACATGCATCTTTTGGGCACAGCCAGAGTACCGTGTTTCCCCGATAATAAGACCTATCCCGAAAATAAGCCCTCCCCTTGCTGTGTAAGATTCCTCTAAAATAAGCCCTCCCCCGAAAATAAGCCCTATTGAGATTGCTACTGTAGTGAAGGTGATCCCTTGCGCTACATGCTACATTACGGTACCCTCTGTATGCACCGTCCCCCCCCCCCCATGAAACGCACGCCGCGCTCCGAGCTGCATCCAATCAGAGCTGTAGCAGTGAGCGTGTCATCCTGTTCTTCCCCAGTGATTTGCTTATTGAATAAAGGTACATTTTTTTGTTCACATTTACCTGTTTATTAAAATTGCTGTCAATGTTCATTAAAATAAGCCCTCCCCTGAAAATAAGCCCTCTGGTGTTTTTCTGTCCAAAAAAATAATAAGACAGTGTCTTATTATTGGGGAAACACGGTTAGAACGTGTTCTGCTTAATTATGCATCTGTTACAAAGGTTTTGTTTTTGTTTTCTTTTTTTTTTTTCAATGGGAGGGAGAGCTGGAAGGGAGAAGAGGGTGAGTGATAGTTGCTTAAAAAAAAAGCATTTTTTTAATTTGTAGAGAGATCAAAGGGAAGGCTAGAAGGGATCACAAAAAAGCAGGAGAGCTTTAAAAGACATAAGCTGAATTTATTATATGCTTAAAAAGAAAACCCAGCTGTACATTTAGAGAGATTTGCAGTTCCATGTACACCTTTTACTGTTCTAATCTCTATATAGAAATATCCAGTTTGTGTTTGTTAACCTCAGAATCGACACACATACCCCCCCACACACACACACACATGTGCGCGCATGCGCACATACTTTTATCTTGTAACACGATTTATTTTCAAGTTGACTCTACTGCACCAAAATTCCTGGTGTGGATCCAACTGCTTGAGATGACTGATACAAGTGCTCACTTTTACCATTATCAGTCTTTTTGTATTCTGAAAAATTTAAACAACAAATATGATATCCCTTCTCCCAAAAAAAGAGCTGGATAGATAGATGAAAATATTGATAACTATGCAAGATGGTGAATAAATGCCAGACTGAATGACTGACATAAAGTACTACAAGAATTCACAGGATAATGTTTTGCTCCAGCGAGATGCTCCCATGCATGTTAAAATTATTTAAGATTCCCTGAAAGTTCTACCAGAACTTTATTCAATCACCCTCTAATAACTAATATGAAGTGAAGCATAGATCAGGACAATATTCATGCTGAAGTTGCATGTCATTGTCATAGACAATATCCAGCACAGAATCAGGGTCAAAGGAGTATTCTCTCTAGAAGGCCATATCCTCAGATGCTCCTGTTTGTGGATGATATTGTTCTAATTACATTAAGTTTCAGACATTACAGATCCTCCTGAGATCTATAATCAACGAAAAGAGTTTGGCCTAACTTTCCACACAAGAAAAACCAAGAGAATGAAGAACACCTATTGTCTAGACTACTTTATGCAATTCATCCATCAATGTATATCCATATGGATCTCTATATCTGTCTATATGTATGTCTATCTTAAATAGACCAGAAAAATTAGTTGGGCCCAAAATTGGACAGAAGGAGAGCAAAATAGATTGCCTCTGGAAAACTGCATAATTATTTTAATGGCTCCCTCTCCCCCAAGCTTTTACCCTGAAACAAAAGCCCATCTTTAAAATAACAACATTCTTCCAGTGGTGTTATGGGTGTGAGTCACAGGACTCTGTAGCTCTGAAGAAATCAAAGCACGTGGAGGACATGAATAGGAATGCAAAACATTACAGAGAAGGAATTATGAAAGAGAATATTTAAAGGATGTCGTCAAGGAAATGTAAGATTGGAAAAGAAGATGGGCTTATCAAGAGCTGAAAACAAGGGCTAAGCAGCGGACAGCCCAAATGTTCCTCTAAGGCCTTTGAAATATTAGGAGAATTCAAGGAAGGCTCCAGCGTATGGGTGTAGCTGCTGTGCTAAACTTATGGTAGGGCATGGACAGGAGGTACCTAGACTGGGGAAGCATCAGTGAAGTGCAGTCTTTATCACCAGAGGGAATGATCACAAAGATAAGATCATAAATCCATGTAAAATGTGAGTATTTAAGGTTTTGTTTTATTATAATCAGCCAGTAAGTAGGCATTTGTTAAGCAGCTTAGTATGTGCTAGGCACTGTGTTAGATTATGGTGTAATAGAAAGAATATTTGATGGAATCATGAGACCTGGTTCTAGTCCCAGTTCTGCCATTTGCTAAGCTGTGTAATTCTGAGCAAATTAGTCAGTTTTCATACTCAACAAGAACGATTTAGCTATGAAGAAAATCAGTCTTTCCCTTTCATGTAGGGCAAGGCAGCTTTCAGTTCAAAGTATGAATTTATTCAAAGAAACCTTGAATATGGTATTAAACATCATAGATGAAAGTTCTGGGGTCTTTAACATCCCTCATGTATAAAATACCATTAGGGTGAGAGGAGAAAAGGGAGATGTATTAATTGTAAAGGTCATGCACCTGAAGAAAAAAAATTAGACATTAGGAGATTTCAAGAACAGGAATGTTGTCACATTTAGCTAGAAAGCCATCTAATCCAACCACCTCAGTTTACAGAGGAAATAGTGAAGTTAAATGACATCCCCAAAGTCACACAGGTAGTAAGTAGAAAAGAAAAAAATCTGAACAAACGTCATTTGACTACAAATTCAATGCGCTTTCCATTACATGACACTATTTCCCTGTGTCCAGTGTAATCTATCCAAACAGTTGAAAGTGATTCTAGTATATATAATGTCAAACTATAAACCAAAGGAAAGCATAGTGTGGACACTCAGTGGGTGCAGGCTAATTAGGTTAGGGAAGTGTGATTACATAGGAACTGGTGAATCTTATTAGGAGTCATATACATCTTTGTATCCATAATGTCTTGAGCAGGAGTAGGGTTAAATATTGCACAATTAGACAATGATTTCTTAATTACATCAGCACATCATGCCACAGAGCTGGGCAACCGCTAGTTCCAAATCTTCTATGCGTAAAAAGAATTTTTAAAAAATACACCTAGTTCAAAATAACCTCCATGGTTCATTAGAAGCATCAGGGGAAAAAAAATTCTTAGCTATTCTATCCCCCCTCCCTCCACCAGTAAACATTAATATATCTTTGGTATTCCCACTGAAGCTTGAAATTAACATGACTTTTTGTTTATTTCTTCATTTCAGTAGTAGCATCCTGTCAGCTCATCTCAGGAATGCAGTTTGTTTGCTGGCTATTGCAGAGCCAAATAAGAAAGCCCCAAGGAAGTCAAATATTGTCCAGCAGTGGTTCTATACAAAAACAGATTTGTTTTTAACTTCTCAGAAGTAGAATATTGAATTAAAAATATTTAAAATCTAAGAAGCATTTATCCAAAAAAATCATTTTTAAATGGGCAACACAGAACCCAACAGGTTATTCAATAAGCATAAAACCTAGCAATGGGCTTTTAAACCTAGAGGTTTATGAAAAACTGACAATAAGGAAAAACCCAAAAGAGATAAAATCAAACTCAGAATTTTCCAAGATTCAAGGATTTAGTTTAGGGCTACAAAGTAATGGCTAACTAACCATTTTTAAAATATAAAAGTATTAAAACACTAGCAAAGACCAGAGTTCCTAAAATACCTAGAAGGCCAGTTCACTGCACCTTCCCTAATCCCAGGCTTTCTTCTTCTTTTAGCAAAGTGCAATTCCCTTTTCCTCCTTTATCACTTCCCTTGAAAACCTTCTACCAACTTGCCTTCTACCAACCAAGCTTCTTTTCAGAAAAGCTATAGCAAATCACAGCTGCTTCAGTATCTGTACAGGCCCTTGAAAGGAGGAAGGGTTTCCTCTCCTAGGGCAGATAGGAGGTACAGAGGATACAGTGCTTACACTTTGGGACAGAAATATGTGAACTCAAATCCTGTTTAAGAAACTTTGTTACCCCATAATGAAAAATGCTATACACCTCCAGAGAAAGATCTGATGAACTCTGAGGGCAAAATGAAGCATACTTTTTTCACTTTCTTTATGTTTCTTGCTTTATATTGGTTTTTTTTCGGGGGGGGCGGTGTATGCTAACATGGAAATGTTTTTTGCACGACTTTTCATATATAATCGCTTGCCTTCATACTCCTTCCCTTCTCGATGAGTAGGGGAGGGCTGGGAGGGAGGTAGAGAATTTGGAATTCAAAAGTTTTTTAAAGGTTAAATATAAATACATTATTAACTTAAAGATACATCCTGACTGAGCAAGTCTTCCTCTCTCAGCCTTCATATAATATATGTATTATAACAAATGTAATGCCCTTTGTAAAGCCCTCAAAGTGCTTATAAATGCTATTATAATTATAATTTGGGGGCCAATAAATCATCAAGAATTTTGTCAAATACTAACTTGAGGAAATACCTTAAAATATTGAAAACCATCTTTTTTTACTCATAATGATGGGGCAATGGGACCCCTAAAAAAAAGCCCTCAGATTTTCTCACACATTTCAACCCTGCCATTTCCCTGTGGTGTCCATCTCATCTTTATAATCCTTTCAACTGTCTTTAAATTGTGGCCCTCCAAACCAGCAGTCTATAATTCTCTGTTACCTCCAGACCACCCCCAACTACTTGCCACGCCTAATCCCATCCAGATTTTTTAGTCTTTTTCTGTATAAAAATACCAATCTTACCCCATTAAATTGTGCAGATTCTTGCCCACCTAACCAGTGTTATAATAGAACCTCGCTACTCTGAAAGAAGGCTTGAGTGGTCAAATTCTTTTGAGGCAGATCCATCCTGTACCCTTGCATTTTGGGGTTCCTAGCACCCTTAGATCACATCAATGTCAAGATTAAACTTTACTTGAATAATGTATTTCTTCCTCCGAGTTTTTTTTTTTTAATTTTACTTAAATTTCCCAAATTCCCCTCACACAGAGGGGAATAAAAGGGGAAAGTTCTATTGCTTTTATATTTTGTAACCTCTGGTTTTGGAATACAGTGACCCAATAAACAAGACACTACAACTGAAGGACAACTCAACAGTAGCTTTAGTTTATTGTTTTCAATCCTTCCTTGTGGCTATTTTCCCTGATTACTGCAAAGAACACTGGTTATGAGACATTAGCTCCTTTATATTGCATTATTCTGTTTCTTTTTCTTGGCTATAAATTTTCTGGTGCAGTTTCAAGAGTATCTTGCAAGTATATAAGTCTTTATGTTTTACAAAGCACTTTTTTTCACATACACTATCTCATTTGATCCTTCCCAAAACTCAGTGAGATAGGAAAGGAAGGTTATTAATGATTCCTGTTTTCCATTTGAGGATCAGAAGTAAAAGACTTACCTATATAAATGACTACCACATGATATCAGGTGGCTAGCAGTAGATTCAGGATATGAATCCAGACATTCTTACAAATCTATGCTTTTCCCAATATATAGTATATAATCTCCATTTGAACTTGAAAACTGTCCCTAAATATTAGTCAATGGAATTTTCTCATTTGTCATTTAAACAGATTTAGTATGAGTGCTGGATATGAAATTAAGAAAGACCTGAGTGTGAATCCTGGCTCAGACATTTATTGGCTATATGATCCTAGATGAACCCCTTAAGGGAAGGATCAAGTGAGATAATTTATGCAAAACTCTTTGCAAAAAAAATATGTAAAAGGAGTGCCATGTCAAGATCAGTTATCATAATTTGTTTCACATGTTGCCATGGTCACAATTTTATTAAAAACCTATTATGTGTGAGGCAAGTTAAAGCATGGTGACTCTGTGTGAAAAGTATGGAAGACACAGCTGTCACCAGACATTTGTGAAAATCTTTCAAAGGAAAGCCCTTGTGCTATTCTCTACGAAGTGCTACTATTTTAAAGGGCAGATGAGGGTGAAAAGTTTCTCAGACTTAAGCATTCTAATAAGGATGGAACATGGACACTTAGCATTACTGCCCTTCCTTCCTTCTGCTCTGCCTTGGCAATCCACCAATAGTAATGATACTACTGAGTGAAAGAATGGTGAGAGAGGCATGAAGTTATTTAGTTTTTCCATCCCACATTTTCTACTTTTGAAGGTTTAATATAAGAGCTTAAGTAGGTAAGGTACCTGATTGACCACTTAAAAAAAAATTTTTTTTTAATTAATTTGTTTCCTTTTAGTTTACAGGATTCAATTCCACAATTCCTTGAGTTTCACATTTTGTCCCCCTCCCCCCATGATGGCATATAGTCAAGTATAGGATCTGTAAATACTTTCACATTATACATTAGTCAGGTTATAAAGACGGATTATATCAGCTGGAATGAAAAATGGTAAAGAGGACATAAAACCAAACAAGAGAAGGAAAAAGATCAGGTATTTTGCTTCCACCTGGATATAAACTCAGTTCTTTCTAGTTCTTTCTCTGGATGCACATATTTCTCTCCATCATGAGTCTTTTGGGATTGACTTATATCACTGCATTGCTGAGAGGAGCCCAGTCTATCAAAGTTGGCCATGACACATACGTTGTGTCTGTAATTGTTTGTATTATACATCAGTTTGTATAAGCCTCTCCAGGTAAATATGAAGACTGTCTGCTCCTTGTTTCTTATAGCACAATAGTATTCCATAACATGAATATACCATAACTTGTTCAGCCATTCCCCAATTGATGGGCACCCCCTTAATTTCCAATTCTTTGCCACCACAAAAAGAGCTGCTATAAACATTTTTGTACATATGGGGTCTTTCTCCCACTTCTATGATCTCTTTGGGATATAACCCTAGGACTGGTATTGTTGGATCAAAGGGTATGAGATTATTTATAGCCCTTTGGGCATAATTCCAGATTGCTCTCCAGAAAGGCTGGATCAGTTCACAACTCCACCAGCAATGCATTAGTGTTCCAATTTGCCCACATCCTCTCCAGCATTTATCATTTTCCTGTTTTGTCATCTTAGCCCTGATTGACCACTTTAAAAGAGAACTACGAGTAGCAAGTGCTTAGGAATTTGCACAGGGTCCTGGGGAGCCATCCTATATGGATCTTTGTTCCCTGCAGTTCAGTCTGTACTGTAGGTCCTTTTCACAAGGCAACTAGGCTCAATCCTGCTTCCTGCTAACGTAGCCCTGGGGCAACTTCTAGTTAAGAAAGAGGCAGACCATCTTTGCTCCCACATACTACAGAAAAACCCTGATGTTCATAGAAAACCAAATAATGGTCAAGAAATCCAGTGAGAAGCTATCGTGACTTCTTCCACCCCAGAAATGCATGACATTAGTCAGAAACCTGACAGCAACAGGAAAGGGGGCACTACCAATAAAGCCAGTATCAGCACTAGCTAGATTTCCAGCTCAAAGAGAGATAGCCAGGGACATGGATAACTTGGAAGGCTCCCTGTCAAATGGCATCAAGAGTAGATAGTTCTGCTCCCAAAATCTCGGGGGGGGAGGGATACTTGGGAGTGCTGGTGGCAGCAGATGCTATGTCTGTGATATACCCAGACCATGACACCCAGGTCAAGGACTAGGAGGTTCCTAATACTTTCTCCTTAAACACACTTTAAAAGGCCCTGAGATCCAGTGACTAAAGCTTAAAGAAACTTAAAGATCTAGGGCAAGGTCTAAGCCCAGGAGGTGCAGGAACCTAAATGAGACAGTGCAAGTCTAAACAGAGCCAACCACTCCACTCAAATAGCACAGGAGGACAAAGCTCCTGTTTAGGAACTAAAGTTGGAGTAAATCAAAGGAAACACCAATCAGTATGCAAATCTAGAGATTCCTCTCAAAGAAGGAATAACTCAGTAACATCTGCAAGCAGGGAATGAAAGGAAGAAAAAAAAGATTTTCTACAAGAAATGAAGTTATTTATATGGAACTGTTCTTTTTTTGTTGGTATTTAAGTTCAAAATAAAAACAAATGAATAAATATTTTTAATGTAGGTATAAGATCTTAGCCATTTTCCTTGCATGTCCATTACTCCCAAACCTGCTTCCATGAATTACTGCTATATATAGATAGGTTGAACTATTGTGTTATTGCTCCCACTCTTTATTCAGCTATAGCCAGAGGTCCCATCAACTCTCCAGAGTGACTCTTGCAGGAGAAATAATATTAGAGCTATAGTATAAAATCCAAACTAAGTTAATACTAAGATTAGCTTGGTGTCAATAGAGTTCTAGTTAATACTCTTACAACAGGTATCAATGAGCTAACAAAAGGAGTAAACCAAAGACCCAGACTCTGTTCTCCTCTGAATGCCTATGGGCAATCAGTGTGTGGAGGAAGGGGAACAGACTAAGCCTTCACAGAGTACCTGATAGAATTTAAAAGCAAATAGGAATGCTGAAGACCTACCTTCTTCTAAATACCTCTCCTACCCTGCCTAAAATTCTTTATTTCTCTGTCATATAATTCCAAAAATCAGGGTCCACTGAAGTGAATGTGGGTTATCTTTTAAATGCAAGTACTTCTGGGACAGTTACCAGTAATTTCCATATTAGTATTAATTAGTTCACTTAGATTCTTCCTAGTATCTAGCTGATACTGAGAACTGAGAGAATATGATGAGAAAATGGCCATCAGAGACTGAATTACTACTCCTCAAGCTCTCTCAACCTCCGTATTTGTTGATAGCATCTCTAATATATGCCTCCTCCACTGGCTCATTCTCTACTCCCTACAAACATTCATGTCTCCATCATCCTCAAAAAACCCTCACTCTATCCTTCCATCTTATATCTCTTTTGCCTTTGTGGCTAAACAATAGATGCTGCCATTTTCTGTCCTTTCACTCTTTTCTTAACCCCTTAAAGTTTCCAACCTCATCATTGCACTGAAATTGTTCCCTCCAAAGTTACCAATGATCTTTTAATTGCTTAAATCAAATGACCTTATTTCAGTCCTCGTTCTCCTCTACCCTCTGCATGCTCTGACACTGATTACTTTCTCCTTGATACTCTTCTCTCTAGGTTTTCAGGACACCATTCTCTCCTGTCCCATCCCCACCCCCAACTATCTGATCATCCCTTAGTCTTCTCTGCTGTATCCTCATCCAGATCATACCCTCTAACCATAGATGTCCCATAAGGATTTGTCCTGGGATTTTATTCCTTCTACTTCTATACTACTTCACTTCATAATTTCATTAGCTCCCATGGATTTCGCAAATCCACTTTTCCTGCCCTAACCTCTCATCTCACATTTCCAGTTACCTTTCAGACATCTCCAACTGGATGTCCAGTAGACACCTTAAACTCAGTATGTTCAAAATCTAACTCATTATCTTCACCCCCCACCCCCAATTTCCTCAGACTCACAACCTAGAAATCTTTCTGAATTTCTCCATATCTCTCACCCCTCATATCCAATCTGTTGCCAAGGCCTGTCCATTTTACCTTTTCAACATCTTGAATGTACCTCCTTTCCTCTGACTTACCAGTGCTTAGCAGTTACTGGCATATAAAAGATGCTTAATAAATATTTATTGACTGGACTGGTTGCAGGCCCTTATCACTTCATACCTACTTCATGGCCTACTGCAGTCGTCAATATTTCCCCTGTTGCACCCTTCCTTATTTTATCCTACTCTATTTTAAAATCTAATATATTCTACTGCAGCCTTTTACCTTTACCCTGTGGGTATGCCTTTGTTTCAAATGTGTTTCTTGTAGACAGCATATTGTAGGATTATGGTTTTTACTCCATTCTGCTATCGACCTCTGTTTTATGGGAGAGTTCATCTGACTCACTTCTTGAAGAGGCCTATTCACTGAGTGGACATTACCTCACCTCTAAGTGAGTACCTGGAAAGGTCTTATCCTAAAAGGGCTAGGGTCTCCCATTGCATCCTGGGTCATCTCCAGTCATCCTGATAAATATCTAGTCACTGGATCCAGATGGCTCTGGAGGAGGAAGTGAGGCTGGTGACCTTGCACAGCCCTCCCTCACTCAAATCAAACTCAACTGCAAGTCCTGTCATCATTTCCCTGATGCCAGGGTCGTCTTTGAAAATAAAGGACAAACACAACAACAACAACAACATCATTTCACATCTGTCCCCTTCCCCTCAATGCACTCCAGTGGCTCCTGTCATCTCCAGGATCAAATATAAAATCCTCTGGCATTCAGAGTCCTTTATAGCCTAGCTCCCTCCCGCCTTCCCAGTCTTGTTACATCTTATCTTTGCTATGTAACTCTTACATCCAATGACAGTGACTTCCTTTTCCTGTTTCACAAAGGAGGCAGGCCATCTCTTGCTCTGGGAATTTTATTTGGCTTTCCTCATGCATAGAATGTTCTTCCTCTTCCTCCTCGCCTACTGCCTTTCTTATCTTCTTTTAAGTTCCAAATAAAATCCTATTTTTTTACTGGACGCCTTTCCTAACTTCTCCCAAATTCTAGTGTCTTCCCTCTCTTAATTATTTTCTTTTTATCCTGCATACAGCTTGTTTGTATGTGTCTGTTTGTTATTTCCCTCATTAGATTGAAAGCCCCTTGAGAGCAGGGGCTGTCTTTTGCCTCTTTTTGTATCCTGCATATTTATTACAGTGCCTGGTACACAGTAGGTGCTTGATAAATGTTTACTGACTTAAGTCTCTCCTCAGATATTGTCACTACCCTATGCAAGCCCTTACCATTTTATGCCTGGACCACTGCAGGCATCTAATTGGCCTGCCTGCCTCAAGTCTGTCCCCACTCCGGTCCATATTATTCTTTTTGTACAAGAAGACAAGAAAGACAGGAAGGAAGGAGGGAGGGAGGGAGGGAGGGAAGGAAGGAAGGAAAAAAGGAAGAAAATGAAAAATTATATGCTTCAGTCTGTATTCAGATATCAGTTTTTTCTCTGGAAGCAGATAAGCATGTTTCATCATGTACTTTGGGATTGTCTTGAATCACTGTATTGCTGAGAACAGTTAAGTCATTCAAAATTCTTCATTGTACAATATTTCTGTTGCTGTGTACCATGTTCTGGTTCTTTTCACTTTGCATCAGTCCATGGAAGTCTTTCCAAGTTTTTCTGAAATCATCCTGCTTGTCATTTCTTTTAGCACAATAATATTCTATCACAGTCATAATCACAACATTTTCAGCCATTCCCTAGTTGATGGGCATTCCCTCAATTTCCAGCTCTTAGCCAGTACAAAAAGAGCCACTATAAATATTTTTGTACAAATAGGTGTCCCGTCCCCAACCCCGCGTTTCTTGAATCTCTTTGGGATACATCACCATGTTCTCTCATGGACTGTCCTCCATGCCTGGAACAAAGAACGTTCTCCTCCTCATTGATTTCTGGCTTCCTTAAAATGTCCACTAAAATTCACCTACAAAAAACTGTTCCCAGTCCTTCTTAATCTTATTGCCTTCCTGCTGACATTTACTGCACATATCTTGTTTATACACAGTTCTTTGCATATTTTCTTCCCCCATTAGATAGTGACCTTCTTGAGGGCAAGAGCTGTTTTTGCCTTTCACTGTATCCCTAGCACTTAGCCCAGTGCTTGGCATATAGTAGGCACTTAATAAGTGCTTTTTGACTTGCTCATTCCTTTTATGAGGTTCAACTCTATAAATATTCAACCACATACCCATAATCCATATACAACTATAATCTACATACTTGAGATAAAAAATGTATAGATTGTTCCCCACTCCCCCAATCTACTGATATATATATATATATATATATATATATATATGTATATATACCTCTACCATACACAAAAACTGATGATTGTGCAATTTTGTGATATAAGGCCCCAAACTACAGTGTACAGTATTCCCTATGACATGGTAAAAATTCTATGTTACCATGGACCTGGAACCACTATGGACCTTCCCAGCTGTTGGCTTACTGTTTTTAGTAAACCTAAACTTCTTTCCAAAAGGTTCAGAGATTAGATTAATCTGAAATTCTTCCATTTACTTGTGTGACCTTGGACAAGTCATTTAATCTTTCGAGGTCTCAATTTATACAGATGTGAAATGAAGATAAAAATAACAGCCTTAATTCATAGATCTAAAATACTAATATACTTACAAAACAGGAACTGATATATGTCAACATAAAGATATTAAAAAGATGTTCATCACTGCCAGAAAAATAGAAAAAAAAACCTGAGCAAAGCAGATGTCAGATGATACCTAGTATATAATTACTGATCTAGATATCCAAATATTATAGAACCCATAGTCACAAAAATTCATAGATACAACATGATTTTATCTGAATGAAGAGTAGTGTATTAGGGGAATATGGAAATGGATGGATAGCTAAGAGACATAACACTTCCTGGAGCAACAATGGTAAGGATGTGCCAACAATTCACTTATAGAATAGGGGAGTAGTTACCTTTTTTACTTAATAGTAACACTTAGACTCTAAAGTAAAAGGAAGTAAAAGAGGCCTTCTTCCAGGAGTCTAGGGAAAGAATGAAGCATGTGGATCAAATTCCCTATGACAGTTTTGCATAACAATTTGTTTTTTTATAAAGAAAGGATTACAAGGAAGTCCATAACAAAAAAAGCTGCATATGCACCAAAATATTTGTAGCAGCACTCTTGTAGCAGTAAAGAACTAGAATCAAAGCACATATTCATTAATTGGTACTGTCTAAATTAACATATTGTAACATATGAACATAATGTCCTGTAAAAAAACAAGGAATATGAAGCATGAGAAGATTTATATGAACTGATGCAAAGTAAGCAGAACCAGAAAATAACATGCCCAATGATAACAACATCATAAAGAACAACAGGCAACAAAATAATCAAAACTGAATGCCGTGGAATTATGACTTACTTTGGCCCCAAAGAAGAGATAAGAGTATAACAGCCTTTTTTGATGTGTTGATTAGTTCTGATTCTTCCCTTTCATCCCTCTTTTTTAAAAAAAAAAAAAACAACCCTTCATTAAATAGATAGCTCCTGGGGCAAGGGAGAAGATATATTCGAAAAACGATGGTGATACCAAGAGACATCAGTGTAAAAGTTTTAAAGTCAAAATAAGGGAGGGTACAATAGGAGAAATTTTGTTGTGAAGTGACTGTAGCATTAAATCTCAAAATGCATCAATGAGACATTTACACATGAAGAATGCTCTATAAAACTACTACAACATTGTTGCCTCTCTGCTCTTCAAATTTAAAGGAAAATCCAGGGCATGGGTAATTTTTTTTAACCAGCCTACCAACACTGACTAACATTGACCTATGCTTTCTTTTCCTTTGTATGACGACCCATTCCAGTTTCTGTTTATTATTTAGTCAAGAAAATGAAATGTTTGCCTATAGCCAAGGGCACTGAGTTCACTCACACAAATATATCTATGAAAACCTAATGAAAAAATAATAAAATTGAAATATAGTTTATTAATATTCATGCTGTCTTCCACTAGCAAGAGCTACACGTGCTACATCATGAGAAAAAGAACTTGTTTTCAATCTCAGTGAAAAGGAATCTTTATCATAAGAGCCATCATCATAATGTGCAGTTAAAACTAGGTGCTAAGGCCTGCATGCAATTAATGGCAAAAGTATATATTTGAAATCCCTGTACTAAGAAAAAATATAGCATGGGATGGGTGTCCATTTTCTCTCACAACATTCCCCAATCCAAATGTCTGTGACATACATTAGGATTGGGGGAGAGCTTCCTTTCAGAGACCCTAAGCATTATATGGGCTACTTATATGGTCATTACACCCATGCTTAAGAGGTGACACAATTTATCTTTTCTACTATCCAGAGCAAAGTACTATATAATAAAAAACAATAAAGGAGAAGTCTGAACTAGAGTTCTAGTCTCCAACCTGCCATTTACCCATTCTTTGACACTGAACAAATTACTTACATCTTAATAGGTCTTGACTTCCCTAGCTATGAAATGGGGATAATAATGCCAACCCTATTTCTCTCAGAAATCTAGAATACAAATATGCTTTTAAAATAGGAATTGATATATTTCAATATGAGGATGTTAGAAAGCTGTCCAGGCCACTGCCAGAAAACAGAAAGAACTGGTATCAGGCAGATGTCACACGGGAATTTTTATAGGACAAACTGATAGTGAAAATCAATGTTACACCTGCAAATGGGTGGGTGGGGAGAAGTATACCCCTCACAAACATGCCAAACCACGGCTGGCCTTAAGAGCTAGTTAGCCAGAAATAACAAGGAGGGACCTGGGGGTGGGCAGATACTAATACTGCAGTAACAAAAGCTGGTCTTACTTAAGTGAGGAGAAAGGGAAGGAACAAATAATTATGGTCTCTGGGATGAAGTCTCTCTGGGATTGTAGCAGAAATGCTCGGTCCTATAAATGTATAAAATAGACAGGAAAAGAACTAGCCAGCAGCTAAAACATTAGATCTAAACAGACAATGAAAACAAGGAAGGGAAAGCAATTGTTTAGGCCTATTAAATTTATAAACTATTAAGAGAGCATGTTTGTGGAAATGTTATTGGTTTTATTTGCTAGTGGAAGAAAAAAGGAAATGCGTAAATAATTCTTATTCTGAACATAGGGCTTGAACCTGTGATTTTTATTGGCACAAGAAGAACTCTTGGGTGAGGAAGCTCCCTCTGCCAATGTAGGATGGCACATTCTCTAAGACATAAGATTTGAGCACTTCCTAGAGCAAAGAGGTGTTAAGTGACTTGCAGGGTCATTTGACCAGTAGGTTTTGAAGGTGAGACTTAAACCCTGACTTGAGTCTGAGATTGGCTCTCTATCTGCTAAGCAACAATGCTACTAACCCTGTAAAATGTGAGTATGTAAATAAATTAACTTGCTTAGGGAATGGGGGAGGGGTTGTTATTACAAATTATTTTAGGTGGGCCATCCAGAATAAGAAAGATGGTAAAAGATATTTCTTCCTGAGCCCCACCCTTCTTTAGAATGGCAGCAGAAGTGGGAAATGTGAGGTGGCATATGGTACAGAAACCAACAATTCAAGAAGGGAAGTCAGGAGCAAGTAAAAGATCTCAGAGTGGTAGGCATACCTGACTCTAAGTCTGTAATATTATTCAACTTACCAATGGTGATATTTTGTCATACTTTTTTCCTCTTAATCTACTTTATCCATATTAAAATAGAAAAGCTTTTGTTTGACAAGGCAAATATCACCAGCCCATTTTAGAAATCAGAAAACTGACATCAGTGAAGAGAACCACTGGCCTACAAAGGAAGCTGCCCTATAAGTATACCTAGTGGAGTAAAATACCTGGCTCCATAAATAAATAAAATCTGGAAGAAAAAAAAAACCTCCTGGCTCCCTGCCCAGTTTGGAGAACTAACTTATTTTTCATTGGCTGTCCTTCACATTTTTCAGATAAATAGGGATTCTGGTCTCCAGGGCTGTCAACTTCACACTAAAATTCACTTTTTAAGAATTGAGTGCCTCCATGTGCCTCAGAGGAAGAAACTGCTGGAAGAATCTGTTCTTTCCCTTCTCTAGTGAAGAAAACAACACTTATTCAAGAACTAAGTTTTTTTTTTAAAGCCCTTAAAAGTTGCTTTTGGAACATTCTCCAAATCAAGATAGACTCTGCCTTTGCATTAGTACAGAATAGCATACTATGTCCTCTCACCCAGAGAAACTAGTCATGGCTTAAAGCTTTAAGCTAAAAGCTTAAGATTGCACCAAGACTTTTGGGACACTGAACATTGTTTTGGTTTTTTGGTCTTTATAATCCCCAAAGTCTACCACAGTGCCCAGGATATGTTTGACATTTGATAAATATTTGTTGAATTAGTAAACAACTCACATTTATAGTAGCTGTAAGATCTACAAAATTTTTCTCCCAAGAAAAACTCTAGGACTTAAAAGTTACTTACCCAGGGTCACATGGCCTATCCATTATTACATGCTGCCTCTCTAAAAATTATTATTATTATTTTTATAAATTAATTTTGTCTGATATTTTGACATGCAAATGTGAAGTATTTTATACATTAACAACACATATGTATATACATATAAACATATATATGTATGTATCCATAAGGAAGTGACTTAAGCATGATTTAATAAAATATCTGTTGACTGATATTTTCAACCTTTATAACCTTTACAAAGCAATGGTGTACCTATACTCCCAACCTACTGTGTAAAAACAGTACTTCCTTTTACTAGTTGTAAAATTATGTCAAGCTTCAACATATGCATTTCCTTTTAGTATTGCAGGATCTGGTGAGTGAGTGTATATTCCTTCTCATCATATCCTGTATGATTTTGCAGGGTCTGTTCATATTCCCTAGCTCTTCTCAGTCATGGCCATTTGTCTTCGTGATTGTGGTCCATCTATCCTTAATCATTTTGGTTGCTTTTCTTCAGACCTTTTCAATCAATAAAAAAAGAGTAGAGAATTAAGTACAGACCTAACACTAACTGGTCAGGATCCCTGCCCCCAGGGAATTTACAAGACATTCTCTAGATTAGAGAAAGGGAGGATAGGAAGGAGAATAAATTTCACACTTTCCAGCCTGAATTAAGCCATATAGATATCCTATCCCTGTTTCATAGGCTCACTTCAGCAGGTCAGTAGTAGAAAGGACAAGGAATCGGTTTTTTAAGTTGCCTCCTGCCCCAGCATGTGATTGAGTATTAGTATTAGTTTTGATTTGGGAAGGAGGTAGTCTACAAAAATTTAGAAAACACTTTAATAACTAACCTTTACTTCTTTTAAGTATCTGGAGTCAAATTGTGGCTCTGCCACCTATGTCACTCTGGACCTCAGTTTCCTCATTTGTTGGACTACAACAGGGTGTTAAATGACATGATCCTTTTCCATTACAGATGTATGATCTAGATCCATTCTCTAAGACTTAGAAAAAGATTCATATATGCTAAAAATATTTTTGTTTAATTTCTATAATGAGTAGGGTTGACAGAGATTTACATACATTAATTCATCTGACCCTCACAACAACAGATAGATAATAAAAGTATTATTCACATTTCACAGTTGAGGAAACTGAGCTTTAGGGGAGTTAAGTGACCTGCCCAAGGGAACACAGATATGAAATGACAGATTTGAGAATAGGTTTTCTGACACTAAGTCCAGGGCTCTTTCCACTGTCCCTGGTCAACTACCATTGTGCAAAAATGCATGAATATAGACAGGCAGACACACAGGCACATCTTCTCTGTCTAGAATGTACTCAGAGAATTTCAAAGCATCTTCAGGTGACAGCCTCCCAGTGATGACATCCTTGGACAGAGCCTGTGTTGCTGCCCTTAAGGGGGGAGGGGGAAACAATAGTCACAACAAAACAAGAATGCAAATCTACATAATTTCTGCAAAACAAAGCATGTTATTCCCAGCATGACAAGAGAACAAATAGTAATTCAGAATCTCTCTCAGGAGGACAAAACACTTCTCTGAGTTAAACTGGGGGAAGGGAAGGAGACGTTTAAATCCAAATACATTTTCTAGAATACATGAGAACACTAAGATACAGAAATGTACTCTGTATTAATCAACACCCCACAATACTGTGAACTGCAAGTGCCAAACTATCCATTACTATTTCAATAGTTCAGGATTTAACAGGGCTGGGGAAGATGTGGTCTAAAGGCCACATGTGGCCTTCTAGGTCCTTGGGTGCTACCTTTTGACTGAATCCAAGTTTTATAGAACAAATCCTTTTATTAAGGGGATTTGTTCTGTGAAGTTTGGATTCAGTCAAAGGGTCATACTTAAGGACCTAGAGGGCCACATGTGGCCTCGAGGCTACAGGTTTCCCACTCCTGATTAGAATATAAGACTAGGAGTCAGGAATCCTCAGTTCTACTCTAGTTCACAGTCACCACCAGACTGAATAACTTTAGGCAGCTGGCTAAACCTCCCAGGGCCTGTTTCCTTATCCATGAAAACAAGGAGAATGGCTACCTGCCCTAGCTACTGGGGAGGGTTATTTTGAGGATCAAACTGAATAATATATATGAAAGTGCTTTGAAAACATATTCTGTAAATTGTTATGGCAGCAACAAATTATGAGGGGCCATACTCTAGCTCTAGGAGCTCTTGGAACCACCCTATAACTACAGATCAGATCAAGGGGGTACATCTAGTCTTGGAAGGACAAAGAAGGAATTCGAAGCAGGATGAATTTCAGACTCCTTTCAGCTTAGTTTGGAAATGTGCGGAAACCTACAAACTGGCTGCCCCTAAAAAAGTAACTCAAATCAGACCCTGCATGTCACCTACAGACTGAAGCAAGTGTCAGGTGGCCATTCTTCTACAAGTTGCCACCAGAGTGTGGACCAGGAGAGCCCTAAGGCCAACTTATATCTTTTGGCCTAGGTTCTTTGGCTCTAGGACTTCTTTATAGGCTTCCGCCTACCTGCCTTGTCCCTACTGGGCTGAACACAAATGCAGAACAGAACCTATGTGGAAAAACCTCCTCTGGCCCTTTCATTTGATTTGTGAGAACAATGTAAAATGCAAAGTAACAATGTGAAAATCCCATTATGAGAGGGAAAGGAGCAATTCTTTTATTCTAGTGTTCTGGCAATGTCAAAAGAAACATTTCACATTTAGAAGCCATTAGTCAAATCAGGGATGAAGCTCTGAGGTTTCACAAGGGTTAGTTTACAAAGGGGAATTTTTTTGGTTTGCTTTTAAGCATCTTAATCTTACTTTTAATAGCCAAATTGAGTGATGAAACTAAAGAGCTATCAGGATACCAGCCCATGATTAGGATTAGGTGAGCACATCTAAAAGCTCTTATGTAAGAGCCAAATGAAAGAAAGAACATCTGAAAACACAGGTTTTCCGATGAGCCAGATCAATCTACCCTTCCAGTATGTCTGGTATAACCGATTTCTAATCTCAGTGGCTGGCTGTACCTTTTGTTCTCTTTCATTGTCATTCTTCATGAAGCAAACAAGCCTTCACATCACTCATTCACTGAAACAACCATTCAAAGAAGGGTTATGAAGGCCATTTTTATGAAAACTGAATGTATTCAATCAGGCTACTAATTACTCTTGCAACTGCAATCACTAGGAAGCTCACCATTTCCCCCCCAAAACCTGAAATCCTACATCATTACTCCAAATATAATGGTTAAATTGTTACTTGAAAATTTCCTTTTATTTGCACTCTATGATCAAATCACTTTCTCTCTTGGATTCAAGAAGGAAAGAAGGTGACTATGCAGAGTCATTTAGTAACATAATTTCCTAGAAGACGACATTTGAATAATATCATGTAATCTCTTCTTTCTAAGAGTTAAAATCACTTATACCCAGTGTGATACAATAAAAATACCAATCTGGGGGCAGGAGATGTGTTCTCTTAGCTTCACCACTTATTAGCTAGTTGACTTTGAATCTAATACTTACTGGCTCTACGTCTGTTCCCTCAAAAAAAACGCAGAAAATACCTGATCTTAATATTTCATTAACATCATAGATTTAAAGCTAGAAGGGACCTCAGAAACCATTTAGTCCACCAAAACTCTCATATTATAGATGAGGAAATGGGCCCAGGGAGGTTAAGTGGCTTGAGTCACACAGGTAATAAGCTCAGAGATATGAACCCAGAGTCTTTGACTCCTGAGTCAGTACTCTTTCCCTATAAAATGCTTATCACATATGCCCTTCTTTTCAAAGTTCAGTTCTTTTTCCTAACTAGATTATCTCCTGCAAGTGGAGAATTCCTCTTGTGCAAATTCTGTCACCAAAATAGATCAATCCAGTCTTGTATTCAATAGATAAGACCTATGGAGCTGCCTCAGACACAGAGAAATTTCTTAACTAGGTTCACATAGCTAGGGTCATAGGCAGGATTTAAACTCAGGTCTTCCTGACTCCAAGTCCAGCACTCTATCTATACAGCACTCTGTCCTTCTCTTCCTTTTAAGGTCAGTGTGGTGGTTTTACTAATTTCCTTGGTATTTTTTTCCCCAAGAGTTTCCAACAAATGTCATGGGTACATAAAGTGGTTCTATCTGCATAAAGGGATTATAAATCCCTTAAAGGTAAGGGTTGTATTATCTCTTTCTTTTGTATTTTCCCCATAACTCTTAGTATGGAATGCCCTAATGTTTGACTTGAGCTATACTCTAGAGATTCCCTTTTCTCTTTTTTTTTTTATTGCTAACATATAGGCTTAGATCATCAAGAGCCCTAGGAATAAAAATAGCCAGTGGGTAGAAAAATATAAAGGATAAATTCAACTAGCTCCATGCATTGGTGAGGGAGGAGAGGGTTAGAGATCAATTAGTCAATTAAGAAATAACAAATATACTCTACTGTATTAGGTACCTAAAGGGATTACAAAGAAATACAAGACTTTGTTTTTGACTTCTAAAAATTTATTATCTAGAGATGGCAATTAAGATATATACAGATTAAAAATAACTTACAAAGGGCAGCAAACAAAGTGTTATATGACTAGTAGAGATAAATGTAAAATTTGAAAAATGTTTTACCCTCTTTTTTTTTCTGTTTCACACAGATGAGTTTTAATGGGTGGACTAGATGGGAACACTAGAGGTCAGAAGACATGAAGATTATGGTGAATAGGACAGAAAAAACAAAGGCCTGCAGGTAGGGAAAGCATATGGCATGTCTGAAGGATAATAAGTACTTCAGTTTGGTTGACAGAACCTGAAAATTCATGTAGGGCAGAGGTTCTCAACCCTTTTTATGTCATGGAACCCTCTGGCAGTCTGCTGAAGCTTATGAACCTCTTCTCAGAATAATTTTTTTTAATTAATAAAATAAAATAGTAGGATTACAATGGAAACTAAGTATATTGAAATACGGTTTTCAAAATATTTTAGAAACAAGCTCATGCACTCCAGATTAAGAACTCAAGATATTGGGGAATAATGAGATATAAGACTGGAAAGAAAAGACAGAGAAGGATTTAAGATGTCATCTTAAGGAGTTTGGACTTTGGGGTCATCTGTATCTAGAATCTAGTTGCAACTAGACAAGCAAAAGGAAAAGTCCAAGTACCCAGAGGGAAATGTTGAGTCTCTACGTTGAGAAAGCTGCCTATACATCAAAGAAAGCACAAACTCGAGGAAAATTTCTACTATTAACGTCCTTTTTCTAACTAACATAAAGCATCTGACACTTCAGAATAGTCCCAGAGAAAGATCATTGTGTGATATGACATACTATGCAAGAGTAGCTTGGCAGTAGGGCTGAAACTTTTGTATGTTTGTGTCTTTCCTACATTAAACAGGTTTTCCACATACTATCTTCTCACTATGGCAAGTTTCACCAAAAAGAACAATAGTAATAATAAAATTCTTAAGCTTGCTGCTTTCTGCTTAAAGGAAGCTTGGTATTGGAAGAAACATTTGTATATCATAGCCCCTGCTCCTGAGGAGACAAGTGAAATATGCTTATCATCAAGGATGGAAGAGAAAGCATTTTTATATCATGCCAAAAGAGTGGCTGAAGCTATAGCATGGTGTTTGTGGGTTACACTCCAAATTCCTTTGCTAGACGTGCACACTATTCTCATCTGATGTCAGTCCAGGGCTGCCACTCCCAGAAGCGTATCTGCCTACTGTGATGCAGATAAAATACACCAAATACTTCCAAGACATTCAGCTCATTTAGGAGGAGATGAAGAGGTAAGCCAACACTCTGGGAGGGTAAGTCCATAGATCTAAAAACTTTTTGTGTCAAAAATTTCCTGCAAAGCTAGTAACCTTACTACAACCAACTGAAAAATATGTCATAAAGAATCCTTGTTATGGTGAAGAACTAGTTTTAGGACAACTATTATTAACTTTTTAATGTGCAAAGATTTCAGACACACGAGTGCATACACTATTGGCCTAAACATGCATGAACAATGAGTATGACACATTTTTGCAGAGTAAAGTGTAACTTACAAATCCCCATAATAACTATTCTTCCTAAAGCTTTAAAGTGCCGATGTTTTCATCACATGGTCATTGTGAGAAGCCACTAGCTTTACTTTTGAACAGTCAGCCCTTGATCTATAAATGCAGCAGCATATCGAATAAAGAAATAACCTAGCCTCATCTGTGTCATCAGAACAATCTGTCTAGGTTGTTCTTGGCACTGCTGTATCCAAACATAACTGTCCCCATGCAGTTGTCCTGACGGAAATAAAAACATTCTCTTCACTTAAAATAAAAAGTCACCAGGTGAAAAAATAGTCAAGGTAAGGTCTCTATGATGAGAACAATTCACTTACATGTCTTTGGTGGCAAATATGTGCTTTTCTTTCCAATATAAAAAAAAGACCTATCCTTTCATTAGCAACAATGATAGCTGGTATTTCTATATTGCTTTAAGGTTTGCAAAGTGCTCCAAAAATATCACCTCATTTTGTCCTCCCAACATCTCTGGGAGGGAGGTGTATTGATGTAGGTGTTGCCTCTAAGGATGCATACTGAAATGTATGCGTTCCTATCCATTCTAAACACTCTTGTCCACATCCTCCAATAAGCTCACTACAGGGGGGCCAACCAACATGCCTTTCACGAGTATGAAAAATATCTCAACTTTTCCCTTAGGATATGTTAGACCAGTTCATGTTCTGGGTGGAAAAATCACAAGGACAAATTTGATTCACTGAAACTTCACAATGTGGGGGCGGCCAGGTAGCACAGCGAGTAGGAGCACCAGCTCCAGTGTCGGGATGACCTGGGGATTGAATTCCAGGCTCAGCCACTTAGCATCCACCCAGAAACACCTGGCCATGTAACCTTGAGCAAGTTACTTAACCCCAATTGCTTAGGGGCGGCCAGGTGGCTCAGCGAGTAAGAGCACCAGCTCCAGTGTCAGGATGACCTGGGGGATCAAATCTGGGCTCAGATACTCAGCACCACACCCAGAAATAACTGGCCATATAACCTTGAGCAAGTTACTTAAACCTGATTGCTTAAAAAAAAAATTTCACAATGTGAATTCTTAACATAGATTGGAAAGTCAGTTGATTAAGAATTCTGGGTTTGACCTATAGTGTCTCCAGATTAGTAAAACAGTGTTCTTTGCTAAAGAACTATCTTTTTTTGGCTGACATCTGTGTATATATTTTTAAAAGCATATTGCTGGTGCTACAATAACAAACTTCTCATGTGCTTAATATGAATAACCCTGAATTTTATATCACCTCATCAAACTGTAAGGTCCTGCTCTATTTTAAAGTGACAGAAAAAAAAAGTAGTATTAGGAAATCCTCTTAACATTCTTACTCTTGTGGCAACATAAGATGAACAATAGTTTCAGAAGCCAAAACAGGCAGATCTGAAGACATAGGGAAATATAATTTAGATGCCCTTGTTGGGTCTTTATACAAAACTGCTCTATCCCTGGAAGATTTGTTCATAATAGAATGACATTTGTCCCGGAGTAAGATAGAAATAATAGGCAAATAACGAGACAATCTAAGGATAGGTATCCCTCTTCACAGTGTCCACTTCGTTCTTATTTTTTTTTTTTGGAAATTATATCACTATGAGGTATATGATTAAATAATCAATAAGGAAGCTTAGGTTAATATCTAGTTTGTATGGATAAAAAAGAAAGCACTGATATTTGGGTCCATTCTATGAGAGAGGTAATAAAGACTCATGGAAAATTAAATATATACTTTTAGCAACTCTTGAGGATGTATTAAAAGGTTTAGAAGGAGAGACAGTTTCCATTCAAGTTCATGGATTCCCTGAAACCTGGTTACCCTCAGGTGCTCTAAGCCATAAATCTTCACAATGCCTTCCCAAGATTCCAGTCATAAATAATGTCCTCCTTTGAACACATCTTTTAATTCTTTCTTTAGCATCTGTAAGAAACTCTTGATAGCTTGATACCTCTAGCAGCTACTCCTGCTGGCAGGTAAACTAACCCACCCATTTCCCCAAAGAAACAAACCCCAGTAGTTTCTCAGTTCAGCAAATTAAGTACATATTGTTCTAGTCTACAGTAATGGTAGCAAATAACACAGAGAGGGTAAAAGCCCTTGTGAAGCAGCTACTCTCCTCCCCTCCTTCCACTGCCTGCCATGTTACTTACTTCATCTTAGGGGAATCCTTCAGGGGCAGTGGTTTTGGAAGGACTCCATTCCTGGACATCTGACAATTGTGATTTCACAATACAAGGCTTGTATAGCAATAAAGAATCAAAGAAGAGGGAGAAATAACAAAGTATCAAATAGGATTTCTTTCAGTGAGGCTTTTCTAGGCCTTCTATTTCTGCCTTCTTTGTTCCAGTGGCCATGGAGGTCTTTACCTCAGTCCAGAGCCAAAGTGGGAGCCAGGGACAGCAGGGTGACACATGTATCATGGCCACCTTTGTCCTCACTCCAGCACATCTCTCTTTACAAGTATCTTCTTTATTTCTTTTCAGTTTCAGAAGAGGCTTCACACTCTCCTCAAGGCTCTCCTTTCCACTTGTGCCCCAGAACCTATCTCTTCCTGATTCTGGAAGAATCCTGCTCTCATCTTTTTCCTTCTGTCTCCAAGAATCCTTTAGACATTCAACTCTTAATTATGAACATTCAATTAAAAGGAACAGTTTTAGAATGTCTATGAGGCAGCAAGGTGGCACAGTGAATAGAGCACAGGTCCTGGAGTCAGGAGGACCTGAGTTCAAATCCAGCCTCAGACACTTAACACTTACTAGCCGTGAGACCTTGGGCAAGTCACTTAACCCCAACTGCCTTTCCCCACTCCAGAAAGCCAAAAAAAAAAAAAGTCTGTTTAGTTTTGTTCCTCCAGTTACCTGATAGATTCTAGGTTTACATGAGATATCTCGTCTGGACCTAGAGGTTTTAATTTCAAATCTTGTCTTAGTCTAGAGTACCATTCTTTTTTTTTTTTTTAAGCAGTTGGGGTTAAGTAACTTGCTCAAGGTTACACGGCCAGTTATTTCTGGGTGTGGTGCTAAGTATCAGAGCCCAGATTCGATCCCAGGTCATCCCGACTCTGGGGCCAGTGCTCTTACTCACTGTGCTACCTGGCCGCCCCTAAGCAATTGGAGTTAAGTAACTTGCTCAAGGTTACACGGCCAGGTGTTTCTGGGTGAGTACTAAGTGTCTGAGCCCAGACTCAATCCCAGGTCATCCCGACTCTGGAGCCAGTGCTCTTACTCACTGTGCTACCTGGCTGCCCCTAGAATACCATTCTTAAGAAAAATTTAGGTTTTCTTTGAGGGTCTAAGAAAACAAGTTGTGGGCTCCAGAAATCCTTGGCTAACTTCAGTGACTTTGATATATGTCTAGAGGATACTGTGTTGGCCTTGGCACTCAGGAAGATCTGAGTTCAAGTCCTTTTTTTGATACATACTGGCTTCATGACTCTGGAAAGTCATTTAACCTCTTGGTATTCTGGTCAATTCCCTAGGACTCGAAGGTGCAGAGAAGGTGCTAAGATGCATTGGCAGAGGAAGTGCCAATACCACTAAAATCACAGGTCCAGTCTTGATTCCAATCTCTATCTCTACTTAGAAGCTTTCTTAACTGCTTCTAAAACTAGAGGATGCAAATCAAAGCACAAATGTGGAATACATGGATGGGGGTAAGCATTTTTGCTAAGAAGCAAAAAAAAGTTTAATGATCAATAGTTGTAATAATTCAAGACATTTGGCATCCAGTGAATGGAAAAGGTGCCATAGCAAATTCCAGATGCAGGGTATTAAGGTATAGAAACCCAAGTGTATGTTGTGTTTATAGGAATGTGTGAAAGAAAAAAGACTTAGGAAGGTTACATAGGTGTGTGACATCAAGAGGTAGAGCTGTAAAAGATACAAGGTAATGAATGCAGTACCTGCTATATCTGGTATCATGTGCCTGTTGTGCATGACTAGAGGGAGGAGAAGTAAAAAAATGAAAGATACAGAAAGTACATTGTAACATAAGAAGTGCATGACCCCATCTCCCATCTCTCTGTCCACCTTATACCTCTTAAGTCATCTCTATTCTCCCTTTTAATGTGTAGTTTCCCCTGACATTTCTACTTACTACCTTCACCTTCCAACTAAAGTTCACATGTACACATTCACCTATACCCACTCACTAACATCTTCCATCTCCAGTTCCTGACTTGGAATAAACATACTGCCCACCTGCAGGCCAGTAAACTAAAAAAAAAAAGGGTTGATTACACCCTCTGACCTTTAGCTATTAACTTGGATCATAGTTCCCAACACAGCAGCCATCAGAACACGATTCCCAAGTCAAGGCCTCATGAGAGACAAAGGGCTCTTGGACTTTCTGACAAAAAGCCTCCCCTCTGAATTGCAATCTTTGTATGGAAACACCAGTGTTTTCTATCAACAGCTTTCCAAAGTACATCCACACCCCTCCTTACTCTGGAGAAAAAATCCATGAGTGAAAATACCCAAGAGACCTAGTTCACATGTCAGCAATAATTATACCTACTCTCCTTTACCATACATTCAAGCTTCCTTCCTCCAGCACCTCATAAGCAATCTGTTCCATCTGCCAATAGGAGAGAGAAGGAAGATGGTTCCCAGGGCTCCCATCCAAGTTGTGGATGAGAAAGAGAGTTCAGTGGCTGGTTATCTCTCACATTCTCTCCATTCTCTGAATAAAGAATGTCTCTATATCCATGAGAGACAGAAGCAGTGGGCAGATGATTTCTACCTTCCCTAGAGCAGGAATTTGAGCTTTTTTGTTTTTAAAGCATAAAATCACATACATTAGATTACAAAGGAAAACAGTTTTATTAGAATATAATTATCAAAAAAATTAAGTGTATAAATCCTAGATTAAGAACCTAGATCATAGAGATGACCTAGGGCCAAAATGCACATCATACCAAAGAATGAGGTTGGGTAGCAAAGAGAAAGAGTCAAAGAGGCAGAGACAGACACAGGCACAGGCACAGAGAGAACTGTAGGGGACCATATGAGGTCCGTGAGACACAGTCAATTATATCTACTTAACCCAAGATGATTTTTCTAGTCCCGACAAAGGACAGACTTCAGGAAGAAGTCAAACGATGGTGAGCAGTAAAATCTACAATGGATGTAGATGATATGAAAAAGTAACTAATAAAAATGACATTAGTATCAATGATAGCACACATTTACATAGCCGTTTATGGTTTATAAAGTTTCCTCACAACGCTGCAAGTGTCCTCATTTCTGTGTTGGAGATGATCAGAGGTACTCACAGCGACATCAGCAGGAGGGGGATCCAAGTCGCACCTTTTACAGTGCTTCTTCTCTGCCATCCTCTGTCTCCTTTCTGCTACCTAGAGCTCCTGACCCTCCCATCACCAACCCACTCAGTGAAACACCCTTTAGTTTGCCCATACTCTTCTGGTCTGAGATGTTCTTGTGTATCTCTTTGGTCAAGAGTCTTATAAGTGAGGGCAATTTGGAGAACAATTAAATACCAGATAGTTACAGTCTGACCTGCATCCATTTGTGTGCTGCTAAATGTTTAACCTGCTCTCCAGAAGGAAAAAAAAAATGTACATACAACACACTTTTAAGTTTAATCTGCAATTTTGGCATTATCTTCATCACTTTCCTAAGTACTCTAGACAATCAACAAAACAAAAATTAATCCCTGATGTTTCCTGATTTCCAAGGTATATATGCTCAAAATGACTATATAACAATCGGCTCCAGAGTTGGTATGGATTGGCTCCTGAGCACCCCTGCTTGTAACACTGAACTTAGCCACCGGGTAAGAGAAGATTCCCTCTGAAAAAGCCATGGGGCCCACAGGCACAGAAATTCTAGCACCTTCCTGAGCTACTGTAATCTAGGTATTGAACAGAAATGCCAATGGCATTCTACATGAAAGAGTACATTTATTAGTGCATCTGGTAAACACTTCTCCTTTAGCCATTTAGGTGCTTCCTGATTAGTCAGCAGAATCTGTGGGTATGTTTCTGTAGCTATAACAGTGTTTTCTAGATATATTTATTCATCACTAAGTCAGAACCTGAAGGCACTTTTGAGATCATCTAGCCCAAATCCCCCATTTTACAGGTGAAATTGCAGCTCAGAAATACTCATTATAAATGTAAATGTATATGTATGTGTGTGTATATATATATGTATATGTATTTGTGTACCTAAGTATGCATAACTGCATAAGGATATATTTCTATGAGGTGTTGTGATAGTAATGGCAATTAAAGATTCCCCTGTGTTGGCTTGGCTTTCAAACTGATTGTGTTAAAACTCAGAGTTTGTTAATCCCACCTGTGGGATGGACTTGTTGATGTGAAAAGAAAGTCCTGAACTGGGAGGAGCTGGTGACATAGATTTGGAGAGACAAGAGAGAGGCGGAAGACCTTTTTTTTTTGGAAGCAGCACCTCGTGGAGAGAGAGAGACTAAGAGAATTGCTGGTGGCCGCTTTGAATTGCCCTGGACTTTTGAGACCTGCCCCCTGAGCTGCCAAGGACTGAGGAGACATGGCTGTTTTGCTGGTACTTTGTCTGTCTGTTTTGATGTTCTTTTGCCAGATTTGTCCACTGGTGAAAGACAGTCCTTTTGTTGAAGAAGTCCTGGAACCTGGCTGTTCACTAAGAAGCCCTGAGACTGTCCTGCAGACAGAGAGTGAATACTGTCCACTGGTGAAGGACAGTGCTGTTGTTGCAGGGGTCTGGGAGCCTTTCTGTTGGTTCAGAAGCCCTGAAGAAGGATTTTCTTGTTGTATGTTTACAGAAATCCTGGGAGAGGGCTTTGCTAATGTGTTCAGGGGTTCTAGGACTGTTCTACAGACAGAGGATGAATTCATGAAGGGACTGGCAATGTATCTTATGGCCTTGCTAAGCCTTGTCTCCCCAGGAACTAAGATTGCTGAGAACTTGCCTCCTGTCAAGATGAAGAAAAGACCTCCATTTGGGTATTAAGTGCCGTGTTTAAACTTGATGTAACTCTGGGGTAGATTCAGTTGTGATCCAGGGGTGGGGAACTTTTGACCTTATGTTTGGAAACTAAATCTCCATTTGAGAAGAGGGACTTTGTGGTGGACTAAATTAAGGTATAGCCTAGGGGTGGAGAAGTATTTAGAACAAAGACTTTGTAATTGATTGAATGATTGGAAGGTCCTGGGGTGGGGTAGTCCTTGGAGATTATTTAATCACATTTAGATCTTCTCTGTTCTTGGTTTGTCACTGAATAAAATGGAGAGCACCTATGCTGGTATTTTGAACCTGGGAAGTTGCCTTTCCTTGGCATTACAGTACAGGTGTTTCTACGTATGAGTAGGTAGGCTAATATATATTAACTTATGTATGTTTGTGTATGTACATACTTTAATTTGCCTCTATCAGTGAGATTTTTTTGAGGGAGTATCCTTGAATATATTTGTAAAGATACACATACTCAAATACCCACACTGACAGCTTTCTACTTTGATTACTTTTTCCTATGAAATTTTTCATTTAGACTTCTTTCATCTTGTAGCTCTGAGCCCTAGAGACATGTAATGCAGAATCTCAGATAACCTAACAACATAATACCCAGATTACACTTTTATTTACTTATTTATATTTATTTATTTATTGCTTCTACCCAGCAAAGTAATTGCAAGCCTAAAAGCTTTCACATATTTATAACTTCTGCCATCTCCCCAGGAGTCTGAAACTGTTGGTGGGTGGAATATTTCATTTAATAAGCCTTTTCTGAAGGGTAAACCAGCAACTCTTTTTCTGCCTCCATCAGAATTAAGGACAAATAGATTAAAAAACAACTCCTACAATGCTACTGCTGTCAAAGCTCCCTTCAAAGCCATACCTAACTACCCCTTAATAACCATTTACAGATCTTTAATCCATGAATATCTAAACCCTTCATGAGTCTATCTGTATTTTCAGCCTTTTAGCAGTCTTTTTCATCTGGGATATATTCTCTGCTCAGACATTAGAACTCTATAGAATTCTAGTCTGGGTTGGTTGGCTTAGTTGGTTAGAAACTGGTGCTAATGAAGCCAACCTCAAATTATATATAGTCTTACAGTTTCATACTCTTAATTCCAGAGGACTCAATGAAAAGGAAGGGCAAAGGAGAGGAATGGAGAGTAGTAGGATTGAGCTGGTTGGAGAGCAGAGTATGTAGACAGGTTAAGAGAATAAGGGGACTTTCACTCTAGGAGATGGTGAATGAATTGCTGGGACTGGGGAACCAGGAGGTGCAAATTTGCTAGCCACAGATGCCAGTTGGTTGGAGTCTCTACTTTCTACGTCCTGTGATCACGGAAGTCTGTGTTTGTCAGGGATCACGGGATCATTACCACAGAGGTGGAAGGCCGTCTAGTTCAGCCTCTCATTTCGTAGTAAAGGAAACTGAGGTTCAGGGAGATTGAGTTTGTTAGCCAAGATCAACAAGGATTCTACAAGGTACAAATGAGGAGAGAGTTCATTCCAGGCATGAGAGATGATGGGAGAGATAGTGCTGTATATACATAGTGCCTCTCAAGCCAATTCCAAAGAAGCAGCCTCAGTTTTCCAAACTCAAGTTCAGAGAGAAATCAGTTTGTTTGGACTGTAGTGTGTAGGAAGGGATGTAACAGTGAAGTATAATGAGGCCAGAACAATAGTCTGGGACCAGGTTGTGAGGCCAAAGAAGAGTTTATATTTTATCTTAGAAGTAATAGGAAGTCACTGGAATTTATTGAGTAGAGGAGTGATGTGGTCAGATTTATGCTTAAGCAAAATCACTTTGGCAGCTGAGAAGGCTGGACTGGAGAAGAGAGACCTGAGTTATAGAGACTAATTAGGAGGCTATTTTAGTAGTTCAGGTGAGAAAGGTAATGAGACTTTGAACTAAGTGGTTCCAGTGAACAGTAAAAAGGGTTGGATGCTAGAGAAATGTGGAAAGGAGAAACAGCAAAACTGGGCAACCAATATGTGAGCTGAGGAGGAATGAGAGCTTGAAGGTAGTAACATGGAACCCAGGAAGAACCTGGATTCCTAGAAGAAACAATGTGATTTCTTGTGCCAGCTGTACTAAGATATAAATTTTATCTAGAGTAAAGAACCTCTCAAACAAAGAGGAAGATTATGGAATATTGTATTAAATTCAATATTCTGAGAAGAGGAACAGACTGAACCTTTCCTATTTTAGCTAAAGTTATATACCTTACTAGAAATAAAGGTTATGGTAGCTGTGGCCTGGGTTGAGTTTCTGATTTAACAATTTTGTGGTTTCATGCTTCTCCAACTTAGATACAATTGTGGGATATATGCCTGCCATGACAGAGAGAACCTAGTCCTTTTAAACCATTGCTGGGAACTCAGCCTGTTAAACTATATAGTCACATGTTTATGACTTGCCATTGTTATTGCTTCAAGTTTAGTTTAAAGAGATTTCCATAAGGGCCTTTGACACTGGTCCTCACTTCACAAAATTAGATCATAGGCCATTTAGAATTATTTTTTCACCGTACTTGCTATGGCCCTCCCAAGGTGGAGTCACCTAAACTCCCTCACTTGGGGCAAAAAAGAAGCAAGGAAGGTCTAAACTGGGAAAATAGCATGTAATCTGAAAAAAAAAGAAAAACAAAACAGAAACTGTTCTTAGATCCAAATGAAGAGATAAGCACTGAAAACAGTAACAGGCAGAAGCCTGAGTTAAATTTTACTTCACAGCCTTGAAAGGAACCTGAAGTTCCAAGAGATGGCAGGATGGAGGGACAGCATTCCATGGTGAAAACATAGATGTGGGAGAGAAAATGTTATGGACAAATTACAGCAAATAGTCTAGTTCTGCTCTCCCTTAATGGGCAAAAATAGGAACAGTAAGTAAAAGGCAACAGGCCTGATAGAAGGAAAATTTTGTTAACAATTAGAGTCATTGGGGCGGCCAGGTAGCACAGCGAGTAAGAGCACCGGCTCCAGTGTTGAGAACCCTGGAGATCAAATCCCGGGCTCAGACACTTAGCACCCACCCAGAAACACCTGGCCATGTAAACCTTGAGCAAGTTACTTAACCCCAATTGCTTAGGGGCGGCCAGGTGGCTCAGCGAGTAAGAGAGCAGGGGCTCCAGTTTCGGGATGATCTGGATCAAATCTGGGCTCAGATACTCAGCACCACACCCAGAAATAATAACTGGCCGTGTAACCTTGAGCAAGTTACTTAACCCCAATTGCTTTAAAAAAAAAAAACAATTAGAGTCATCAAACTCTTTGGAGTTCTTTGAATAAAGGCTGTATGAACATGTATTGGGTATTCTATAGAAGGAGTGGATTGGAATAAATGACCTCTGAAGCTTGGTCCAACTCAAATTCAGTGATGCTATGACTTTAGCATAGGATGGGCATGATAGGTATCTTCAAACTGAAGAATCATCAGATTTACTCTTTGTGGCTTAGGGAGCAATATTTCAGAGGGCCCCGTGAGCAAGATTTCAGCTTGATAGAAGGAAGAACATTCCCAAAATTAATACATTCCAAAAACTCAATCAGTTGCTATTTGAGGTAATTATTTTCCCCCATCAAAGGAAATATTCAGTCAGAGGCTGGTCCACTTGTTGGGGATGTTATAAAAGGGATCTTGCATTGGTGAGGTATAATGAGTGCCTTCTCTGGCTCCCTGCCTTATGTCTATAGGGGCATTCCTCACAAATGCAAGATACCTCAATATATGAAGTATTGAACAAGAACCCATAACTCCTCTGTTTGGCTGAAGCTGTTCTTCCTAAAGCTGCCAAAATAGGTAAAGGACTCCCTGGAAGTAACTACATGAACAAAATCCTATATAACTTTTGTGTGAGATGATTCAAATAGAAGGAAATTCCTATATTAAGAAGTGCTATACATACACGTGTATACATTATATAAGAATACATATTCTATTGTACCATATTATGATAATGCCCTTTTGATTAAAAACTCAGATTAGCTTCTTTGTCTCTGCTACCCTTGCGTTCCTAAGTTGTGAGGCCTAACCCAAGTTCTAAAGGAATGATGACTTACTGGAAAATGACAAGTAGTTTGGAAGGGTCTGTTATCTCTGGGAATATACAGAAAAAAAGGTCTCTGAGATCCTAACACAAAGTGAGGAGCAGGCCCCACTGCCAGATGTTGAACTTGCAAGGTCATCCCATAGCATGCACCAGCCCCCCACCCCCATCCCCCACCAACTCCCATCCTTTTTTCCCCCTTCTTCTTTGCTCCCTCAATCAATTGTAAAGCTCAACAATCTAAAAGTATAATCAGTTAATGGTATATCAGATAATACCTTGTCTCCCCACCATTTAAAATACTAGCAAGTCCAAAGTGAGATCAGGCAAGAAGAAGAGATAACTCCAAAAAGCACCTGGAAACCAGGCCATCACCTGTGCTGCTGCCATCCCAGTGGCTCATCTGTGGATGGTGCTTTTAGGCCACCAAAAATAAAATGTTTTTATGCCATTTCATGATTCATGAAGAATATGTTTCATAGCGCTAGATAAGAATGTTTATTTTCATCTCTAAGAGTTTATTTCATAGGGTTTCATACTGTTGATGTAAAACTATAATCCATCTACTAGAGGAATAGGTACAGAGGTATGCAGCTTCCAACCCAGACCATGACAAGCTTTAATTAAGGATTAAGTTTGAATACTTAGTTGCCATTCAATTTGGAATGGAATAGATTTTTTACATTCTTTAAGGGTAGAGATTTATTTTTCATCTTTGTCTCACCAATGCATAAAAATATTTAATAAATGTTTGCTAAATTGAGTTTAATATTCTTTCTTAATATTCTTTCAAAGGATAGTAGTCTCCAAAATGGGAACTCTGCTTGACCACAAAAAGGAGGGTCTTCCGTCAATCAGTGGATGAGAATACAGGGCCACTTCTTACCAGGATCACTGCAATAGTTTCCTATTTGATCTTCTTACTTCAAGCCTCTCAACATTTCAGTCCGTTTTCCACATATCTGCTAAGTGGACTTTTCTGAATCATCAATCATATCCCTTTCCTACTCAGTAAACTCCAGTGGCTCCCCATTAACTCTAGGATCAAATATTTACCTCATTCTTTTTAAATTTTTTGTTAAGTTCCATAATGTATATAATTTCTAGTATAATGATACTAAATATTTTATAGATAAGTAAATGTATACTTGGGATGAAGACAAAGTTTTGGGTTGTTTCTTTTACTAATCAGGTACATGATCAAAAAAGTGAATTTGTCTTTCTATTCCTCAAATCCCTCCCATGTCTTACCTCTTTCTGTATTCAAGGAGAGAGTAAGGTTGGCTCCTCACCATCCTAGCTTTGCTTACCTCCCAACACGACCTTTCTGCTTATTCAATAGGGAGGCTCCGAAACGGTTATAATTATAGCTATGAAAGAAACTATGGAGATTTGGACTTTAATACCTGGTGAAAATATGGCGCCAAGTCATGATCAAGTAGATTCAAAGTACCAAATTATAGTTGGGTGTTAATGTCTTCAAATTTTTTTCTAAATGAGTATCATTTAAATATGGTGTTCCTTTCATTATGCTGTAACTTTTAAAGGAAATGGTTTTTGTTTTGTTTTAAAAGATAGCTGAATCAAAAAGATCATTAATTTCTCTTTCAATTAATAATATCTATGTGACTGAAGCTTGACTGTATGAACAAAAATGGTCATAACCAAGGCATTACTGTTTACCTTCTGGCAGTATACCTTGATTATAAGCAAAAAAATCAAGAGGAACTAATAGTTTTTTGAGTGCTGAATTTAAAATCTAAATATAAAACAATAACATTAACGACACACTTGTAGTGAAAGTGAGCCTCAGGCTTTCACCTTCTACAGATAATACATAATACATCTTATTTTCAAACAAGTGTCAGCCACCTTCAAAATGGCAGCCATATATTTGTCCTGCAGTGACTGTTTTCTGGCTATGCTAAGACATCCTGTCCTCTCTTCTACTACTCCCAGTGCCCATCCTGTCAAAATGTTACCTCCTTCCAGACTCCATTCCAGTAGCTCTGGTCTGTCTCTTCTCCTTTCACTGAGTCTTATGGAGCCTCCTTTCTACTGAAGGCAGATTCCTCTTTATCCTTCCACGTTTTTGTCACTTCTTTCCTCTCTCATTTTCTTGTTACTGGAAACCTGGTTTCTTGTTTAGAAACAACTACCTTTCTTCATTGCCCTCTTCCCATTTTAGCCTCACTGTTTCTCACTACCTCCAAACCAATGTCTAAAAGGGAACTGGACTCCTTCTAGGCCCTCATGCATTTCCCTGCCAGACCACCGAGAAACTGCCATCATTCTATTCCTGTTCATCTGAAATACACAGAAACTCCAACTGTCTACTGGACATCTTTAACTGGATGTTCAATAGACATCTTCACCTCAACATGCCCAAAACTGAACTCATTATCTTTTTTGTCAAACCCTCACCCTTTCCTAACTTACCTATTATTTTTGAGGGAACCACCATCCTCTACCAGTCACCTAGATTTAGACCCTACCAGTCATCTTCAACTTTCTACTCTCTCTCACCACCCGACCTCCACCCCCCACCCCATAACCAATACACTGCTATGGTCTGTTGATTTTACCTCTATAACATCTCTCCCATATTCCCCTTTCACTTTTCTCCATCTCTTCCCCTGCGCATTCCAGTTCATCTTCCACTCAGCTACCAAAGGGAGCTTCCCAAAGTTTACATCTGACCATGTGTCCTGTGCCCTCCTATCACCTCCAGGATCAAATATAAAATTCTGTTTGGCATTCAAAGCCTTTCATGACCTGGCTCCTTCTTACACCTTACACCCCCTACCCTCCATACCCTGAGACCCAGCTCCACTGCTCTCACTGCTGTTCTTCATGAGATACTATCGGCTCCTGACTCTTGGCATTTTCCCTGTCTGTCCCCCCTGCCTGCAATGCTTTCCTGCCTCGGCTTCCCTGGCTCCATTCAACCCCACCTCATGCCCAGTGCTTTCTTCCCTCTGCTGATTATGTCCCATTATCCTGTATATATCCTGTGCTGTTTGTATACAATACAGACATGGCTGTTTGTATATTATTTCCCTTTTTTGACTGAGTTCCATGAGAGGAGGGACTGTCGTTTACCCTTCTTTCTATCTCCTCTGCTGAGCATGGTGGCTGGTATAGTAGGTGCTTAAACAATGACTGACCAGCTACATTTTGGGGGCTATCGACCGCTGAACAAAACACACTATTATTCTCAATGATTTTAGCCCCAGTCCACATCTTCTCTATTTTTATCTACCAATTAGTGACATTCTCTTTACCTGTCAGCTTTCCCACTTTTTTATACCAAATAAATATAGTCTTTACCTTTGCTAGGACCTCTAGTTACTTTCTAGGCTATTCTCCACTTACTCAACTATGTCCAAGTTAAATAAGCTAAAGTTCCTGTCATCTTGGACTCCATGGTAAATCCCTTTAATTCTGGTGCTTAATAAAACTCTAGACTTCCTCATAACTTAGCCCTTCCACTGTGCCTAGACTTCAACTAAGGATATGCTTATGTTGTTCCTATTCTGAAGACTTCAGAGTTTCGCTGGAGAATTTCATGAACTCTACTAATATAATCCATTGCAAATATTTAATATTACCTGGGCTTTCAAGGTGGTTTGGTTATACCTTGTCAACTCTCTTCTATTTCCCAGGCTAATCTCAACAGAGGAACCTACCTCCTCTATTACTGAGATTAAATCTATCTGATATGATCCCCTTCATTTATCTTGCTACCTACTTAAAAATACTAGATGCAAGGTCTGTTTCTACTCTTAAAAATGAAAACATCCCTAATGTACTTGGTTTAAGTAACCATTTTACTAATAATATCAAGTATGTCCTCAAGTGCTGGCTTGCCAGTTCCTTTGGGTCTCAGTAGCTGTTCCCTCTGTAAGATGAGATGGTGTGAACTCCCTCGTCTATCTTCCTTTTTGCCCGAAAATGCTATCCAGGATCTCTTCAGTTTCTCTCATCTGCATAAGAGGTCTCTTCCCCTCTTTTCTAAAGCTAAATTCTTTGCCTATAGTTTTGTATTCTCTTCTTTCCCATTCCATCCAGAATTTTGCTCCATTACTTATCCTCTTTTTAACATCTTCAATATTATTTCCTTCTCCTTGGATACCTTTTCAGATTCTTTCAGATGTACCCAGGTCTAGTGCATCTTAAAACACACACACCCCCTGTCCATGTCACCCCTTCCTAGCCACTGTCTTATTTTTGATTCCTTTTGTTCCCAAACTTCTTGAAGGAGTGATCTGTACCTGCTGCTTCCTTTTCCTTTCCACACCCTCCCTGAAATCTGGTTTTCATCCCTACTATTCTATTGAAATTACACTTTCAAAAATCACCAATGACATGGTAATCAACATGTCCAGTGTTTTTTTCTTGGTCAGTCTCATCACAATTATAACCATCTATCTTTTTAGAAATAGCCGCTATCTTTGTCTTCCTGCAATACATTATCCTAGCCCTCCTAACTTTTTGACTATTCCTTCTCTTTCTTTTACATGTTTCTCTCAATATTTTTCTTTTTATTTTTTCCACTAAAGAACTTACTTCTATATTTTCAACTCTTTTCTTTATGTGGAAATTTATAATTCCAATATTATCCTCTGCCCTGAGTGCTAGTATTACCAAATGTCTACTAGACACTTCAAATGTAAAAGACTGAACTAATATATTCCTTGTAAAACATTTGCTCTGTTCTGATTTTATTTCTGATAATAGTATGGTTATTCTCCTGCTGATCTAGGATGAAAGCCTTAAGAGTCAGCTGATAGCCCTCTCTCCTTGCCACATCTAATCGGTTCTTTTTTTTTTCCCCAAAAAAAGTATGCCTGTCACATTCCTTCTTATCCATTTCTACTGCCACCATTTACTCCAGCTTCTCTTTACCTCAGTCTTTGATTACTATAATAACACTTACTAGCTTAATTAGCCTCTGGGCAAGGTACTTCTGTTTGCCTCTGTTTCCTCATCTATAAAATGGGGAAAATAATAGCCCCTACCTCTCAGGGTTGTTGTGAGGATCACATGAGATAATTATTTGTCAAGCTCTTAACACAGTGCTTTGTGCATAGCAGGTACTATTATAAATACTAGCTATTATTTTTAGCTACCTAGATGGAATCCCTTACTCTAGCCCTCCCTACTCTAATCCATTTGTACATTACTACCAGATTTATTGTCCCAATACATCATTTTCATTATGTCATTCCCTTCTGCAAAAACTATAAATAGTTCTCCAATGCCAAGAAGGATAAAATCAAAACTACTTTGGATTATGGAATAATCCAATCACACCCTCTCTTTCCACCCTTATTTCCCATTACTCACCAACCCAAACTTCCCTTTCCACCATCAAACTGATCTGTTCATTATTTCCTAAATATACCTCTCATCTCTCTGATTTTGCCTCTCCATTGCTTCCAACTAGAGTTGAACCATCACTGTCTACCTTTCCTAATCCTACCTCTCTCTGAGGAGCCAATGCAAGACAAACCTTTCTTTGTAAATCTTTCAGTAACCATCCACACAATGGTTCTAGTCTACAGAGATCTCTCCCTCCTCTGAAAGCCTGTAGCACTTGGCATCTATATATTTATTTGACATTTATCATAAATCAACTTTAAATGCATCTAGCACTGTGATCCAGTCATTGTAGGCACTCTAGTAAACAACCATTCCTTGGCTAGTTGGTTTTTTCTTACCTGTAATATCTGGACTGAAGGTAGGTAGAACACACAGCCTTTGACACATGGCTAGCTGAACCAAAATCGATGACCTTAACCCTGTATGGCTGTCTGGATGGATCAACCAGCATAATGTTCTCTGGCTTGAGGTCTGCATGGATAAGACCTAAGCTCTTTAATTTCATCAGGGCTGTGGCTACCTGCTGGAGGACAGGGCGGATGTATTTGAGGGGCAAGGGACTAAACTTATTCTGCTTCAGGAAGTCATAGAGGTTCTGTTCTAACATTTCAAAGACCAAGCAAGTATGGTTTTTATGTTGGAAGCACTCATAAGCTCGGACAAAGTTGTAGTCATCTGCACTCTCAGTACTCAGCCGGGCCAGGATGCTCACTTCAATCTGACCCTGTCGGGCATAAGATGGGTGGTTCTTCAAGATTTTGATAGCAACAATTTCATTGGTGCCACGTTTCCAGCACTTGACCACTTGTCCAAATGTTCCTCGACCGAGGAACTCTAAGACCTCATATGTGTTAGTCATGGAGCAGAGAACCTCATGCTGGACTAGCTGATAATCACCTTCGCTGTTGGAGCCACTATTTTTGGAGGTGGCAGTAGATGTGGTGGCAGTGGCTACAGTGGCCCCACTTGCATTATTTTGAATCATGGGTGGGTGTTCTTCAATGATCTGCACGCTGCTTGTGTTTTCAATCTCCTCACTCTTACGCTTGAGTCCACATTTTTGGTAGGTGTCAAGAAGGCTCACAGTGCTTCGACGCATCAGGTTGTGTGGTCCACCAAGGGCTTGCCCAGAGACAGAAGTGCTACTTGCAGATGTTACGACAATGTGCCCAGTGCTTCCTGGAAAGATGATGGTTTGCTCGTAAGGTAGGCTGGGGTTGGGGATTTGCAGGGAGGTGCTGACGGTAGTGGCGGCTGGTTGTGAGGGCTGTACGTTTTTGCTCTGGCTGTAGACTTTACTGTGTGTGCCGTACCCGGTCATATCCCAGTTGGAACTTGGTTCCACTTTAAGTTTCTTCACACTACAGAAGGCACTTGATTGAAGGGTGTGAGGGGAGAAAACTTGCACATGTGAGGCCATACCTAAAAGAAAAATGGAAGGAAAGTATAAAAACTATTTAAATCTGTTCTATCACAAGTAAGTTTAGAGGAACCATATCACTTTTAATGGTTTCAGTTATATGGAATATCTGTCCCCACTGATAAAAATAAGGAATTAATAATGGTTCTAAGCAGTTCACCTGCCATCACCAAAAGAATTTAAAAACTGTAAAGGTGAAGCTAAAGAGGCCTGTCAGGACTTGGATATGGAAGGAAGTGAATACATTCAGGCTTATTTTCTTCCACTAAAGTCTTACTCCAATGCCTTATCATGTCATAAGGGTATCCTTAGGTTCTCAAAGGCTTTACCAACAAAGTAAATGTTGTAACGTGTTAATGGAGTATCTCTCCAACTTGTCACAAATGAAAAGGATAAGGAAAGCCTTATTGGTTTACTAAGTCAGGCTTACAATTGCAAAATGAGATTAGTAATCGAGGGTTAGAACTACCAGGTTAAATAGTTTTTTAGAAAAAACAAATGACTCTGATTAGGCCCCATTAGTATACAACCCACAAATTAATACTTTTCAATTGTATACTTTTTCCCTTTTGGGTAGAACTTCAGAGAATTCTGTAGTCTGCTGGGTCAGCTATATAGTTGATCTGATTTAGTAATTAAGATTGTCACAGTGGCGGCTATGTGGCACAGTGAGTAAGAGCTCCGGCCCTGGAGTCGGAGGACCCGATTGCCCTCCAAAAGGCAAAAAAAAAAAAAAATCTATTCAGGTGGTGCAGTGAGTAAGAACACCAACCCCAGATCTGGGATCGTTTCCGGGCTCAGATACTTAATACCCACACAAAATAACTGGCTGTGTAACCTTGAGCAAGTTACTTAAACCTGATTGCTTTAAAAAAAAAAGTGTCACAAATATTAGATTAATTTCTTTCATTCAGTGCTTTTGGTTGAATAGAAAAGAAAAAACTGGGGGTGGCTAGCGCAGTGAGTAGAGTGCTGGCCCTGGAGCCAGGAGGACCTGAGTTCAGATCTGGCCTCAGACACTTAACACACACACACACACACACACACACACACACACGCACACACACACACACAAACTAGCCGTGTGATCTTGGGCAAGTTACTTAACCCCAACTGCCCTCCAAAAAGCAAAAAAAAAAAAAAAAAAAGAAACCAACTTTACGTCTGTTGAATGATTTTTCATTATCATAAAACTAATGCACCAACAAATTTTATAGATGCACACAAAAAAATCTGGTGCTTTCCTATTGGTACACTTACTTTGAAGTAACAAAACATAACTATTTTAAATTATTTTTTTCTTTTCTCATGCTTTTGTGAAGGGAGATTTGGCAGTTGACAGAAACATTAAATGAGAATATAAAGTCCTTTGTAAATTCTTAAGGAAAAGAGTAATATAAGATTGTTAGCACCATCTACTCAGAAAAGAGGGAGAGAAAAGAAGGTTGAAGAGAATTTGGTGAGAGATTCAGGTAAGCAAAGTCAGTGAAGGAACTAGAAGGAGGATGGAAAAGATCAGCAAAGATTTTTATAACAAATTCTTGTCACCATTAAGGCCAGTAGAGCTACCATATATGGGCTCTAACAGTCCTGAATATGCTATTAGAGGAAACAAAATATTACTGAAGAAAACAAAGATGGAAAAAGCAGATACGTCAAAAATATCTTGGAGACAACAGCCAGCCATGAAGGTATTGAGTGATTCTCAAGGTATCTAAAGGAGGAAGAAATATTAAAGGCATGGAAACCATCCTGGCCCTTATTGATATGAATATCAATAGCTACCAACCCGTATTTATACACACACATGCATATGCACACACACGTACACACACACACACACACACACAAACCTACCTACCTCTCATGTGATTAGTTTACACAGATCAGCCCTGAGAGCATCTCTGATGAAGGCATTAGGTGGGAGAGAGGCAGCATGGTATACTGTTAATCAACTAGCATTTCATGAAGTGTCTACACTGTGCCAGGCACTGTGCTAAGCGCTGTTGATATAAAGAAAAACAAAAACGAGAGTCTACTAGGGGAGACAGCTGTGTAAACTGATATGAACAGCTGCCAACAAACAAGATACATTCAAGATAAATCAGGACTAATCTCAGAGGGAATTTTAATAATTGAGGAGACTTAGGTTTCTTATAGAATGTGAGACTTTAGCAGAAACTGATAGAAGACTGGGTACCTTGGAGGCAGAGATGAGGAGGAAGAGTATTGCAGGCACAGAGGATAGCTAGCTGGTGGAAGTGCCCAGAGTTGATAGATGGAGGCCAGTGTCACTGGGTCACAGAGTATGCAGAGGGAAGTAAGGTGTAAGAAGATAGGAATGGTTAGAAAAGACAGTGTTATGAAGGTCTTTGGATGTCAAACAAAAGATTTTATATATGGTCCAAAAGATAATAGGAATCCACTTGAGTTTATTGAATAAGGGGGCGATGTGATCAGACGTGGACTTTAAGAAGATCAGTTTGAGAGCTGTGTAGAAGAAAGAGTGGAATGAAGGGAGACCAACTCTCAGGCTATTGCAGTAGTCTAGGTGTAAGGTGATGAGGGCCTGCACCAGGATATTTGTATTGTCAGAGGGCAGCTGTACCGGAAAGGATAACCCTCAGCTTGTGGCCTTTGGTGATTCAGAGAATAGTGGTACCCTCAATGGTAACAGAGGTTAGGAAGAGAGGAAGGTGTAGAAAGTAAAAATAACAAATTCACATGTTGAATTTAAAATCTCTAAAAAGCAGTTGGAGATATAAGATATTGTTCAGGTGAGAGGTGATGAGCTCACTAAGTGGAAAAGTATAGAGAGAGGAGGGGAGAGGGCCCAGGACAGAGACCTGGGGAACCCCTCACTGTGAGCAGGTAAATGAAGATTCAGCTAAGGAGACAAAGAAGGAACAGTCAGAAAGGTAGAGAGAAAATCAGGAGAGAAACTAGAAAAAAGAAGAGTACCAAGGAGAAGCTAATCAACAGTGCCAAACACTGAAGAGAGGTGAAGAAGGATAAAGATTGCGAAAAGGCCACTGGATTTGGCAATTAAGAGATCCCATGGATAGAAAATTGGCTTCCAAGGCAGAAAGACCCAAGTTTAAGTCCTGAATCTGAGGTGGACTTTAGGAATCACATAATCTTTCAGGACCATAGATAACTCTGGTTAAGTATAAGACTATAAGTACTGGTTAAAACAAACCGAGATCTCAGTCACAGGAACAGATTAGATATATAACAGAAGGGAGAAAATGTATCTAATACCCAAATATCCCATAAATACAAACACTCCATCTACTGGGCTTAGAACTAATTATTTGACAGAAAAGACCAGGACAACTGAATGGCAGTACGGAAAAAAATGTCACACTTTATACCATGATAAACTCCAAATGGATATAAGACCTAAATATAAAAAGGTTGCATCATAAACAAATTAGAGAAATATGGGGAAAATCACCTAGTTGATCTGTTGGTAGAAGAAAAGTTCATGACCAAGCAAGGGATAGAAAAGATTGCAGAAGACAAAATAGAGAATTTCGACTACATAAAACTAAAGTTTTTGCAAAAGCAAATCTAATAACAATGACAATGTGTAATATTTATATAATGCTTTAAGGTTTGTAAAACACTTAACAGAAAGCACCTCATTTTATTCTCACAATAATCCTGGGAGGTGGGTATTGTTCCCATTTTGAAAATGAGGAAACTAAGGCAGACACAGGTTAAAGTAACTTGCCTGAAGTCAAATAGCTAGTATGAGCCTGAGGCCAGATTTGAACTCAGTTCTTCCTGACTCTTGGTTTAACACTATTCAGTGTACTACTTGGCTACCTATACCAAAAAAAGCCAAAATTAGGAGAGTTATAATTAATTGGGGAAAATATCTTTGCAGCAGCTTTCCCTTATAAAGGTCTCATTTCCAAAGAACAAATTCAAATGTATAAAAATAAGAACCTTTCTCCTATTGACAAATGCTTGAGGGATATGAATAGGCCATTCTCAAGGGAAGAAACATTAAGAAAAAAAGTTTCAAATCACTACTAGAAAAATGCAAATTAAAGTAATTCTGAGATTCCACTTCATACCCATCAGATTGGCAAAGATGACAAAAAAAGAAAATGACAAATGTTGGAAGGGCCATGGGAAAACAGGTGCCTTGATGTACCATTGGTGGGCTTATGAGTAGATACAATCATTCTGGAAAGTAATTTATAATTATTCATTAAAAGTTACAGACAGTGCATATTCTTTGACCCATCTATACCACTGTGCAGCAGAGAAAGAGGAAAGAGTCTTATATGCACAAAAATATTTATAGTGGCTCTTTTTGTGGTGGCAAAAAAACCTGAAAACTAAATGAATGCCCATAAATTGAGGAATGGTTAAATAAATTATGGTATGTGAGTGTGATGGAATATTGTTGTGCTCCAGGCAATGAGGAAATAAATGATTTCATAGGAGTACTGAAAGAATTATATGAATTGATAACAGTGTAAAGCCCATAATAATTTATCTTATAACATCAATATTATTTTTTTTAAGGGAGAGAAAGCAGCTTGCTATTAAAAAAAAAAAAGAGGGGAAGGAGTCAAGATGGCAGAGTAGAAACAGGACTTCCACAGGGCTCCCCCACCCACTTCCTCCAATTCATGTAAAAAATGACTCTAAACAAACTTTGGAGCTACAGAACCCACAAAATGGCACAGAGAAGCTAACTTCCCGCTGAAGATAGCCCGGCAGGCCGGCAGGAAGCGGCCAGTGTAACATGCTCGAGCCAGAAGTTTTAGCCTCAGGGCGGCCACAATCAGCCCCCAGATGGAGGGACTTAAGATCACCAGAAGCTGCTTCCAGAATTATCAACCCATAGATGCTAAGGAAAAAGTGAGGTCAGTGCAGTGTGGACTTTGGGACCTGGAAATTCGGAATGTGATCCGGCCTTTGCCCCCAGGGCAAGAAGCAGCTGAGGCTCCACGGCCCTGCAGCCACCCACCATGTGGCTGCTTCAGAGCTCCTGGCCTGCAGATTGTAAGGGGGACCAAGCAACCATTCTGAGGGGTAATTGCTCTTGCTTTAACCTGCTTGGATCTGGATTGCAGTCGGGGTGGAGGTCCTGGGGTGTGTGACCAGCTTGCCAGAGCTTGTGGAGGCTTCTGAGAGGCAGCCAACTAACAGCTCCAGCAGCTGAGAAAACCCCAGTGATTGGGACACAGCTTCCTCCTCTGGTAGCAGAGTTCTACTGTGGCAAAAAGCTCAAAAGTCAAGTAATTGAGTGGCAACATAAGCAAATAAGGGAAGCAAGGCAAACACAGCAGTCCGACTTTGTATTCCTATTTTGGGGACAAAAAGGATCAAAGCATGGAACAGAAGGAATACAGTGAAGTCAGAACTCCTGTACCAGAAGCTTCCAAGAAAAGGATAAGCTGCTTACAGGCCATAGTGACTTGCCCAATGTCACACGGCTAGTTTTTTGTGTTAAGTGTCTGAGGTCGGATTTGAACTCAGGTCCTCCTGTCTCCAGGGCCGGTCTTGATTTTTCATAAAGTCACTAGCTTCCATTTGCTCCAGTCTAATTCCTCAGACACTTAACACAAAAAACTAGCTGTGTGACATTGGGCAAGTCACTTAACCCCAATTGCCCTGCCCTCTCCTCCCCCAAAAAGCAAAAAAAAAAAGTTTAAAATCAAATGTTTAAAAAATATGTATTATTATTATTATTTTATGTGTAACTGGGAAATAAGATACATAGGCACAGGGGCACAGAGATCCACCATGCCCTACTGGAAAGTCGGAGGGGTTATGGGGGAAGATATGAAAGAGAGCAGATTGGGGGAGGAGATATTCAGTGGGATCGCTATTTTGGGGTGGTGGGTAGGGGGAAAATGTGGAGAAAATTTATAACTCAAAGTCTTGTGGAAATGAATGATGTAAACTAAAAAGTTCTTTAAAAGTTTATAAAAAAAAATAAACTATAGAGATTCAAAAAAAAGAGTGGTAGGAGTTCTATAGGCATAGAATACTGCATGCACTTTCAGGTTTGGTCACTGTATTGTTAGTTTTACTTGTTTTTGAAGAAATACTCTACATTTGACCATATTAACACATGATTGAATGAAAGATATAGAGAATATAAAATCCCAATATGCTTCCTGTCCATTATTAGGAAAAAAATTATTTGATTCAGTAGAGGTAAACATTGTATTTAAACTTTCCCCTCCACTAGATATCTCTCAGGAATTAGTCAAAATTACAAAATATTGGGGTGGCTAGGTGGCACAGTGAGTAAAGCGCCAGCCCCCAGAGTCAGGAAGACCCAAGTTCGGTTCTGGTCTCAGACACTTAACACCGCCCCGCCCCCCCCCCCCCCCCCCACATACATAAAAACTAGCCATGTATTTAACTTGGGCAAGCTAATTAATTAATTAATACCCAATTGCCCTCCAAAAGGCCAAAAAAAATTTACACAGTATTCCTGGAAAGATATAGTAGAGAAAACCTTGTTTGATGCCCTTCTAATGATAGGCTTAAAATGAGGAGGTATATGATTACCAAAGGTGTTCACCACTGTTATGGAAAAGGTCCAAGGCTGAGTCCAAGTTGAAGACAGACTCGCCATATATAGATGGCAAAGCCTTTCAGCTACTCCTATATGGTATGGCTCATTGTATCAGGCCCTGCAACAGTGCAGGGCCTCCTAAATGAGATCCATAATTATTCAAAATAACTATATTTAATTATCCACAGAGGAAAAAAATGGATGAAGAATGCCTAATATGCAGACTAGGGAAACACATGGAAGGAGGACCTATAGAGCTCATCCACCAGTATATATAACTTGGAAAGATACTACAAATAGATATGTTGGGCCCTCTTATTCAATCCTGGACCCAACATAAGTTGGACTGCTTTTAGAAAACATCAAGTTTTTTGTTTTGGGGTTTTTTTTTTGTTTTTTTTTTTTGCCTTTTGGAGGGCAATACATGGCTAGTTTTTTTGTGTGGGTGTTAAGTGTCTGAGGCCGGAACCGAACTCGGGCCCTCCTGACTCTGGGGCCAGCCTTTTACTCACTGCGCCACCTAGCCACCCAAGTTTTGTTTTTTTTTAATGCTTTCCATACTTCTCCTGAAACAAAGGCCATCTTTTTAATACCTGTTTTCCTTTGGTGATACTGTATGGCTATAAACACTACAGTGTCCAAAAAACTGAAGTTAAGGATAAGCAATAAAGAGGTATTTAGCAAAAAGGAACATGCTGTAACATATAATATGTCTAGGGCTTGGTACTGTGCCTGGCACATAATAAATGCTTATTATTTTATCTATTTTCAACCTACCTACCATTTATATAATGTTTTAAGGCTTGCAAGGCATCTTACATGTTATCTCATTTTATCCTTTCAACCACCCTGAAAGGCGATGAGATAACTTTAACTGAGAGAGGTGAGGGGACTTGCCTGGCCAGCGTCATGCAGCCCTAGGAAGCATCTGATGTAGTGTTTCTCTTTTCCTTTTCCCCCCTCCCTCGCTCTCTCTCTCTTAATACTTTCCAAATTTCCCCTCCTTCATCCCTTTCTGTCTCACTCTTAATACTTTCCAAATTTCTCCTTCTCCCCTCTCTGTCTCTCTGTTTCTCATTGCATCTGGTTCTTTTCGCCTTCTTGCTTCTTTGACCTGGCTCTTTGAAAGCAACTCCCTGCCTTTGGCCCCAATTGCTCCCAATCTCAGGCCACATTTTCCTGCTTTACCTTCTTAATTCATTACCTCATAGATTTCTGACTTTGATTTTTAGACCAGTTACCCACTGGTTGCTGTTGTTCTTGATCACACCTGACCCAATTTTCAAGGTTTGGTTTTGCTTACTCACTTCTTCCCTGTTACTCACTCTTCACTAATCCCTAATGCCAGCTGATTCCTAACCATCCTATCAAATGGAAGAAACTCCTCAGATGTATGAGGAAACCACAACAAGGCTGCCTGCCATTAAAGACAAAGGAGAAATCAAGCCTCTAAATAAACACTATCCATGCTAATATGTCCAAATAGTTTTCTTTTTAATATTATTATATGCATGAATATTTTAAAATTTCTTTTTAGTATTACATTTTAATTGTAGAGTCTTTGGGGGGGGATAAATGTCCTTAAGTTTTATAATTATAAATATATTTAGTCCTTTTTCATGTGTCTAGTATTTATTCAAAACACTAAGGCAAAGTTCCATTCCTGAATTTCAAATAAAAATATTTAAGATATACTGAAAAGGCAAAATGCTTGCAAAATATGAAGGGAAACAAAGTAAGATTCTATATCTACAATCATTTAACCTACAATGAGGAAGAAAAGAGGATTTTCCATCAGGAACAAGAAATCGAGGTGGGTACAGAATCAGATGTGAATTGTGTGCCTCTTACAAAGCTGAACCTAGGCTATATTCAAGGAATGAGGTTTTACTTGGTATGAATGAAAGAACTGCTTTTTCAGATGCACCATGCATAAATGAAAATAAGACTTTTTCATCAGATGTATCTGAATCATGTAGAATTGTTCCTAACAAAAAAGAATTTAAGATTTTATGTAATAAAATAAAATAAGATATGGATGTATAACAAGTCATATAAAATAAAGAAATACAATAACCAAATGCCTTCTGAAAATGTATGTGCATGTTTCAGAGTAATTGTAGAATAATCTATGAGGGCTGATAGATCACACTGACAATAATTACTGTTAATAATGCAATGAAAAGGCATTTCTGTTGAAATTCTGTATCTCTATAGGAGTGTCTAACTTAAATTAATTGTTAATAAATAGAAAGTCAAGCCATAAAGGGTTAAACTTACTTCTGAATTTCCTCTTTATCCTCTCCAGAAACACTTTAAAACTCTCAAAAAGTCCTAGCTGTGGTCTGTCTTTAGCTACCTGAGCCTGCCTGCGGACATCAACAAGCTGCTTGTCTTATCAGAATAAGGAATCAAATGCCTTTCCAGCAGCTTTCTCCCTGCTGTGTTAACTGAGATGATGCTCTCTAATTACCTATCCAGCAATTTAGCCCACTGCACACGTTTTCTCCACTAACTGCTTCTTTCTCTCAGTTCCTGTACCTTCTACAGTCAGAACTGAAAGACCCCAAAGAACATGGAACCAATGCAGGCTGTGTTTCTCCCCATGACCTCACCTTCCAATCAGGATTTGGTTACCTGGGTGACTGTTACAGAGATGAGAGGCTCTCTATAGTCTCTCAGTTATTCCTCCAGGAGCCTTCCTACTTTCTAACGAATAGCTGATTCACAATAAAAGAATTTATTTAACTAAATCCTGCATTTCCCAACACTATTCCTATTCCTATGCCTGCCCATGACATGAAGGTGGTCCTAGGTTCTCTGAGCCTATGGCAACAGGGCATGAGCTCTAGCAGATCCTACCAAATGAGAGATGTTTTAAGTATGGTCCCCCATGATCTGAGGATCAGTCTAGCTACATCTATAAAAGTTTACCACCAAAAGGTTGGTCCTCAGGCAATGATTTTTTTTTTTTTTGGCTACAGCAACTGATGAAACAGTCAAGTATGAAGGAGGTACAATCTGCATTGCTGGATGGATTTACACCAATAAAATCACACTTTATATTTGAAGTACGAAAATATAAACTTTTTACTTCCTTTAATACCTTCTTACAATAGCAGTTTCAAAGCTATTGCTTTCTAGATGCTCTGTTAAAGGGGCCAACCTCTTCTTCCTCCATTTCTGATAATTTAAAATGTATTTTGAAAACAGAATAGTTTTAAACAGTTTTATAAAATGATTTCTTTACAGACTGATAATTTAGGTTGCTGTCACTAGATGAAGCCCTTGGGTTTAGCTGAATGAATTAACAAGCTATGTTTTTATAGATATCTATCAATGTACATAATTTAGGCCTTTTTAAAATTAAAATGTAACATATAACTATAAAAAATGAAATTGTTTTCAAAAGTACGTACATTGACGGCAATTAAAACAAGAAGAGTAACTAAACTAAAGGGGAAAAAAAATCTTTGCAGCAAATTTTTCTGATAAAGGTCTCATTTCCAAATGTACTTCAGTCCAATAATGATTATTCTCTAATTTCCATTTGTTTATAATTTGGAGCAAAATTTAAAGAAATCAAATACAAAGTATAAATCAAATGCTTTCTCCCACTAAATTCTGACTATATTAAAGTGCTTCTTATAGTAAACTTGGTATTCATTCTTCTTTTTTAAGACAAATCTCACTATTTTTTTTCAGGCTACTTCAGGAATAAAGAAGTCCTAGATATTGGTTAGAGTTTCCATCAGCTTAAAATGTCTTTGTTACCATTTGCTTCTTTGCTGCCAGTATCCACTGAGGATTCTTTGATGGTCAAAAAAAGTTAACTGAGGATCTCATTGTTATTTAGCTGATACTTCACTCCATTTAACTGTCTCTTTCCTGTTGATACTGGAAACTTGGGTTTCGTGTAAAAGTTATTTTACAGAATATACAGATCTATTAACTACTATTATTAACTAACTACCAGTTAGGATCATCCAAATAATTTATTTAAACTGCTTTGCCTTCTTCCCCCACATTTTGATCTACACCTGAAATAACAAGCTTCTCAGAAGCAAGATAATATTTTGATGGCACAGAAAAAGCCTAAAGCCACCTCAGCCAATCTGACTTGTATATAATGATAGTTGTTATACTAATCATTAAACATAATATCATAACATTTCTTTTAATCTTCATTTTTAACTTTTTTTTTTCTTTTTGGAGGGGGGAAGGTATGGCAATTGGGGTTAAGTAACTTGCCCAAGGTCACATGGCTAGTTTTGTGTTAAGTGTCTGAGGCCGCATTTGAACTCAGGTCCTCCTGACTCCAGGGCTGGTGCTCTATTCACTGTGCCATCAGCCGCCCCAATTTTTTACTTCTTAAAAACATACAACTAAAGCCATTTTGTAACGAGATCATTTTAAAATATATGCATTCTGTCCTGTAGCACAGAGACAATGTAAGTCACCAGTAAAAGCTTTGTTCAACATTTTTCAATGCATGCATTAAACCTGGAGCATTGGTGCTAAGTATATTCCTCTCTCACCACCCTCTTCTTTATAAAGAGGGTGTGGGAAACTCTTAACTCAGTGTCACTCGTGATGAAAGATGTTATCCACCTCCTACAAGAGAGATGACAAATTCAGGATGCTGACAATATGGCCAGTGCAGGGAATTCATTTGGTTTAATTATGAATATTTATAATCAAAGGTTTCGTTTTCAGTGGGAGTAGGGGAGCTGGGAGAAACAGAAAAATGAATTTTCTTTAATTGAAAAAAAATTATTTTTAAAAGTATGTACATTAAAGGCAATTAAAACTGTTAACTGTAAGAGATATTTTTCTTTGATAAAGGTCTCATTTCCAAAATATATAAGGAACTAATTCAAATATTAAGAATAACTTCCATTCTCTAAATGATGAATGGTCAAAGCTATAAGCAAGCAGTTTTCAGAAGAGTACTACTAAAGTTCATGAGAGGAAGAAGTAGACAAACCATCATCATATCAAATACTTAAAATATTTCCTTTGATTGGCATGTGACATTACCACTCAGATGCCTATCACATGGTCAAACGGAAACAGATCTTGAACACCATGCTTATCAGATTGCTAGGCATATAAATTTGCTGAAATCTGCCCTTTTCCAAGAATATTTGGGAACCCAAGAGGTAAATTTACTGGGGGAATATCTGTCTTGAGGCATAACATATGACACATGAATCACAGATCACAAATTTAGAGTGGGAAGTAATCTTGGTCATTTAAGCCATTTCCCTCATTTTACAGATTAGTCAAATGAGAAACAGAGATTTAATGACTTGTCAAGGTTATTCAGGTGGTGAGGGTCCTATTTCTGCTGTACCAGTCTCTTGAATAGGCAGTTCCTATGTAAATTATAATTTTTAAATATATACGCACACACACACACATATATACATACATATATATATGAAGGTTAAAATGTTAGAAAAGGGTCTTCTGGATCCACTTTAACAAAAATGTAATTTATCTCAGTATAGAGGGGAGATGACTGTTGAACACAAGTGAAAGAATTAATAGGGGAAAAGATAGATGTGCTTGAATAAATTAAAATACTTTCTGTACAACAAAACAATATAACAAAAATAAAAGGAAAATAACATGGGAAAGTATTTTAAAAGTGACATCTAAAATACATAAGAAAGTAAAAAATTTGCAAGTTATAGTCTTTAATGAATAAATAGTTAAGGGATAGGGACAAGTTTTCAAAAGAAAAAAACTTTAATAAACACTTAAATGTTTAAACTCATGAATAAACAAAGAGGTATAATTTAGAACAGCTCTCTGGTGTCACCTTATAACTATCAAATTGGCAAACATAATTAAACATGATAAACTTAATATTAGAGGGGTTGTGAAGAAATAAGTACATCACCCATTGAACGCAAAATTACAAACTAGAGAACCTTTTTCGAACAACCAGGCAGTACATAGAAAAGTTACCAAAACACTCATACCCTTTGACTCTATAATTCTAACTTTAAGAATATATACCCTGAGAATGCTAACAAAATGAAAGGACAAAAAAATCTTAGAAGATTTGCATAAAATTTTTTGTAAAGGGTGTAAAAGTGGAAGCTACAGAAATGTCTAACAGTAGGGAAAGGGTTAAATAAATTGTGGTGCCCTAATGTAGTGAAGTACTATGTTACAAGTAGGATCTAAAATTATGAGTATAAAGAAATCAGCATCGTGATGAAATATTGCAAAGTAAAAAGCAAACAACAAAAACAATGAGAAGAATAGGACACATAGATAAAATGAAGGTACGTGAAAGGAAAAGGGAATAAAGGAAGAATATACTGGAAAAAGACTTAGGCCATGTGACAAGTTATGACTAAAATAATACGAGAAGTAATTTATTTGAATGTAAATAGTTGCACAGCAAATTTACTGGGTTGTATGGATGTTTAATAGAAACTATAGTACTGTGGAAAGCAATGGTTTTGACACACAGGGCTTGGTATTTAAACCTGATTCTGCTACTAACTAGTTTAGGCAAGCAGGTAAACTCTCAGCTTCAGCCTCCTATATCATTTATAAAACAAGAGAGATTAGGTGACTTCTGAGTACCTTTCAGGTCTAAATTTATGATCTTGTGTTTTTGATATAAAGCATATAATAAATTATAGAAAATGAATTATAGAGAAATATATACAAAATAATGTGAAATGAAAAGAGAAAAACTAGAAGATCAGTATACACACTGGTACCACATAAAAGGAAATTAGACTAATACAGCAGGAATTGGATAGACAATGGAAAACAAAGTTGAAGGAGGAAATGAGTGGTAAGTTATCACAGTTATCGGTATGATAAAGGCCATTTTAAAGAGTTTAGGTGGGTTTTTTTTGTTTTGTTTTTTTTAAGCAATCGGGTTTAGTAACTTAATCAAGGTTACACGGCCAGTTATTTCTGGGTGTGGTGCTGAGTGTCTGAGCCTGGGATTTGATCTCCAGGTCATCCTGACACTGGAGCCAGTGCTCTTACTCGCTGAGCCACCTGGCCGCCCCTAGGAGTTTAGGTTTTAATGTGAGTTTAATTGGCACTAAGATCCCTTCCAGATCAAAATCTAAGATCCTGGGCTATTATTTTAAATTAAGTTCATAATGAATTACTTATTAAAAGCAAATCTCCAAACTATATTTGGACATGTGTGCATGCACGCATGTATGTATAAACGAGAGAGAGTAAAACCTGGCTAATCCAAAAGTCAGTCTTAAAATAACCTTAACTCATGGGGGCAGCTAAGTGGCACACTGAATAGAGCACTGGCCCTGGAGTCAGGATGTCGTGAGTTCAAATCCAGCCTCAGACACTTGCCGCTTACTAGTCCTGTGACCTTGGGCAAGTCACTTAACCCCAATTGCCCTCCAAAAACAAACAAAAATAACCTTAACTCTCGGTGACCATCAGCCCTATTTTACCTAAAGATATGGACATTTAGGGGTGGCCAGGTAGCACAGCGAGTATGAGCACCGGTTCCAGTGTCGGGATGACCTGGGATCGAATCCGGGCTCAGATACTCAGCACCACACCCAGAAATAACTGGCCGTGTAACCTTGAGCAAGTTACTTAATCCCGATTGCTTTAAAAAAAAAAAAGACATTTGGAACACCCAAAACAAGTACAATAAAACCCATGTACTAAAATTATGTATTTTAATTCCTGGACCCTAACACTTAGCTTCACTAACTTTGATATAATTTTTAACACATTTAGCTATCTGATTTTTCTGTTTACAATAGATTAGAAGTGGAGCAGAGGAGAAATCTTCAGAGGCAAGCACAATGATAATAGAAGAAGAGAAGACAAAGAGTATAGACCATACAGTACAATAATGGATTTTCATAACAGTACTAGAAAGTTATTCTAGTAGAGTAATATGGATTAAAGAAGATAATAGAATTTAGAGGTGAATGGAATTTATAAATCATTTGATCCATCTAATCCCTCATTTGACAGATGAGGGCCCTGAGGCTCATTGAGAATAACTTGCTCAAGATCACACAGAGGAGTAAAAATCACAGCATCAGTGTTCAAAGCAAGGAACAAACCTCTGAAACCAAAGCCAGTGTTCTTTACCCTATCTTGTAGCCTCTCACACAGCCCCGGAGTGAGGTAATGAAGGCATTACCACTCAACACAGGTGCTCAATAACACTCATTGAATTGGACTGAGAAGGGACAGATAACATAATATTTTTAAAATGAAGAAGAGAAATGGGACAAATTGAACATTTATTAAATGTCCAGTATATGGTAAGTATTGGGGATACAAATAGGAAAGAAATAAAAAACAGTCCCTTACCTCAAGTAGTTTACATTTTTTTAATTTTATAATTAATTTGTTTGTTTCCTTTTAGTTTACAGGATTCAATTCCACAATTCCTTGAGTTTCACATTTTGTCCCCCCCTCCTCTCCCCCCCATGGCGGCATATAGTCAAGTATAGGATCTGTAAATACTTTCACATTATACATAAGTCAGGTTATAAAGATGGATTATATCAGCTGGAATGAAAAATGGTAAAGACGACATAAAACCAAACAAGAGAAGGAAAAAGACCAGGTATTTTGCTTCCACCTGGATATAAACTCAGTTCTTTCTAGTTCTTTCTCTGGATGCACATATTTCTCTCCATCATGAGTCTTTTGGGATTGACTTATATCACTGCATTGCTGAGAGGAGCCCAGTCTGTCAAAGTTGGCCATGACACATATGTTGTGTCTGTAATTGTGTACAAATTTCTCCTGGTTCTACTCTTCTCACTCAGCATCAGTTCGTATAAGCCTCTCCAGGTAAATATGAAAACCGTCTGCTCCTCGTTTCTTATAGCACAATAGTATTCCATAACATGCATATACCACAACTTGTTCAGCCATTCCCCAATTGATGGGCACCCCCTTAATTTCCAATTCTTTGCCACCACAAAAAGAGCTGCTATAAACATTTTTGTACATATGAGTCTTCCTCCCACTTCTATGATCTCTTTGGGATATAACCCTAAGAGTGGTATTGCTGGGTCAAAGGATATGAAAGTATTTATAGCCCTTTGGGCATAACTCCAGATTGCTCTCCAGAAAGGCTGGATCAGTTCACAACTCCACCAGCAATGCATTAGCGTTCCAATTTGCCCACATCCTCTCCAGCATTTGTCATTTTCCTGTTTTGTCATCTTAGCCAATCTGACTGATGAGATATGGTACCTCAGAGTTGTTTTGATTTGCATTTCTCTAATCAATAGTGATTTAGAGCATTTCTTCATGTGCTTATAGATATCTTTCATTTCTTTCTCTGAAAACTGCCTGTTCATATCCTTTGACCATTTTATCAATTGGGGAATGACTTGTATTCTTATAGATTTGACTCAATTCTCTGTATATTTTAGAAATGAGTCCTTTATCAGAGACATAGGTTGTAAAGATTCTTTCCCAATTTTCCACCTCCCTTTTAATCTTGGTTACATTGGCTTTGTACAGAAGCTTTTCAATTTCATGTAGTCAAAATTATCCATTTTACATTTTATAATGTTCTCTAATTCTTGTTTAGTCATAAAGTCTTTCCGTCTCCACGAGTCTGACAGGTAAACTATTCCTTGTTTTACGAGACTGCTTACAGTATCAACCTTTATACCTAGATCATGCACCCATTTAGACTTGATTTTGGTACATGGTGGTAGATAATGGTCTATGCCCAGTTTCTGCCATACTATATTCCAGTTTTCCCAGAAGTTTTTTGTCAAATAGTGAGTTCTTATCCCAAAAACTGGGGTCTTTGGGTTTATCAAACAATAGATTGCTGTAGTCGTTGACTTCTGAATCTCGTGCGCCTAATCTATTCCATTGATCCACTCCTCTATTACTCAGCCAGTACCAAGTAGTTTTGATGACTGCTGCTTTATAATACAGACTGAAATCTGGTATAGCTAGTCCACCTTCCCTAGCATTTCTTTTCATTAATTCCCTTGATATAAGTAGTTTACATTTTAATGGAGTAAACAATTCAAAGGGGAATAGTGGTCAGGGAGGGTCCTTTTAGTCTGTAAAATTATAGGGATGGTAGGTGAGAGGCACCAAAGGGGAGTAAATTGATATCTACCATCCAGGAACAATAGCAGTTAATTTGATAGTGGTTCATAGCTCCAAAACTAGAAGGGAGAGAAAAAGACTGAAGATGAAGTGGCTTGAGAGTATAGTGTTCCAAGAGGGGTAGAGAACAATCAGAAGCGCAGGGTTTCAAGTCAGAAGTTCCTCCAGGATGTGGTCCCTGGTGTGAGCTGTGGAGTAGCTGATAAGGAGGTTGTAGAGGAGTAAGTGAATCGAATATTAGTCCAAGACTGTTAAGCCCGAGGAGCAGGATGGTGCCACTGAGAGCAGCAAGTGAAAGGGGACAAAATGGTAATTTTAGTTTTCAAGTTTTGGTGATACATATAAATGGAGATATCTAGTAGACAAGTGATGAAACAGGAGAAGGGAGATTAGTAGAGAAACTTAAAGCTATTGTCAGGAACCAATTGAAAATTTAGAAATAAAGACAAAAATATTTTGAAAATGTGAATGAGAATCAATGGGGAAAAAAGGTGGGGGATAGATCCATAATGTATTCACTGAAAAGACCAAAGATTTTATTGCTATAGACACTGAGTGGCAAGGTAGTAACTACTGTAGTGATTCAGACATGAGGAAGAAGAAGAAGAGAATGATCTGATATTTAAATGTCTGCACAACTTAAAGAAACACCAGATGACAGGAAGGAAAAAGAGAAAGGAATTAAAGATAACATTGTGATATTGCCAATGTTGATAGGACGGTAAACATTGCTTTAAGATAACGAGCTCTATTTTTGAGAAGTTTAATTTTAGCTAAATTTAATGCCTCTAACCAAATGGGGGCACCATATGGATAGAAATACTGACTGGAGATTGGGTGGTCAAGGCCAGCGATAGTAGATGATGATGGCAGTCATGTATAGAGACGGAAGTTGGAGTTATAAAAACACAAGTATTTTTCAGGTGAGAGGGAAAGTAGAAAAGTACTATAGTAGGCATTAGACCAATTCTTGAAGCTTAGTTCCATTAAGAGAAGGAAGCAAAAGTAGATACAGTTATCAAAAATTATGAGCTAGAACTCAAAAAGACAAGGAGTCAGAGATAAGAAGAAAGGGTAGTCAGAGGTAGTATCATCCAGGAAGAGGAAAACAAAAATGTTCATGAAACTTGGCCAGAAATAGGTCTATGATTCCCCTGTTTCTCTCAAGGATTTGGAGAAGCAGGAAAAAAGTATGTTCTCACTGGGGGATAACTTTATTTCATCTTCCTTGAACTCTGAAAATTTCACCTTAAATACACATTTTGCATCCAGGATAATATTCTTTTTTCCCTGTTGTTGTTTTTAACATTATTGCCACCAGGCATCCATTGATTTATCTCCTTTATGTTACCATTTTCCAGTCAGCTCCTTTTCTTCCCACCCTCCCCTTCTAGAGTGGTAACAAGGAGAGGATTCTGGGAAGATGACTGAATAAAGCAGAAAATTACCTGGCTCTCCTAAATTCCCTCACAAACAATATAAAATTATGCCTCAAAGTGAACACTGAGTGGCAGAAATAATGAAAAGTCAAGATAAAGCAACTGTCTTCCTAAGACAGTTTGGGGTGGACCTCAGGAAAGACCTGACTTCTAGTGCAAATACCTGTGGTCTGATACTGCTGAATCAACCCACAACAAGCCCTGGGGGCAGCTGTGTAAACTGCAGCAACAGCTTCAGGAACTTTCACTTCCCTGACTATGTGAGGGTCTGACAGCTGACTGGGGAAGACTGCAGGGCCCTCTGCTGGCTCTGAAGGTGGGCCCAGGTGAGCTGACCAGACATGGTCAGTGGTTGTGGGTGAGGAGTGAGCACGTGCTGGTGAGTGTCATCACAGATGGCAGGGACCCTGTTGGCTGTGGGAAATCCCTGGTTTGGGTGCCAGGGCAGGGCAGTGAGCTGCAGCTTGTAGCTGCCGACGGACTGCAGAGAACGAGAGCATTGCAGGAGACTCTGGTCATGGCTTGGCAGAATACCTGAAGTTGGTCCCCTAGACAGAGCTCAGAAAGCACCAGCACAAAAAACCCTAAGCCTGAGATCATCCTCCACACCTTGGGAGAAGAACCCAACTTTAACACAAAGTTAACAGACAAGGAATAAGCTGCTAAAAAAGAGATGATGATGAGTAAGCAAAAAAGAAAGAACCCAACCATAGATAACTACTAAGATGATAGAGAGGATCTGGGTTCAAACTCAGAAGATAGTAAGGTTAAAACATCTATTTTTATCTCAAAGAAAAAATCAAAAAGTCTTTGGAAGAACTTTTAAAAAATCAAATAAGAGAGATTGAGGGAAAATTAAGGAAAAAAAAAGATTAATGCAATAAAATCAAGAAAATTATGAAAAGAAAGTCAACCAATTGGAAAAGGAGATCCAAAAACTTACAGAAGAAAATAACTCCTTAAAAATTAGAATTTAGGGGGCAGCTAGTTGGCACAGTGAATATGAGCACTGGCCCTGACTCAGGTCAGGAGGACCTGAGTTCAAATCCGGCCTCAGACACTTGACACATGTACTAGCCATGTGACCTTGGGCAAGTCACTTTACCCCAATTGCCCTGCCCTCCCCCCTCCAAAAAAAAGAGCAAAAAAGAATTTAGCAAGGGGAAAGCTGATGACTTCATGAGACACCAAGAAATAGTAAAACAAAATCAAAAGAATGAAAAAATAGAAGAAAATACAAAACATCTCATTAAAATAACTGACCTGAAGAACAGATCTAGGAAAGACAATATAAAAACTGTTGGACTACCTGAAAATTATGATCAAAAAAGAATCTAGACAGCATACTTGAAGAGATTATTAAGGAAAATTGCACTGAAGTTTTAGAATAAGAGGGTAAAAAAGAAACAGAAAAAAATTCCATCAATTACCACCTGAAAGATATCACAAGATGAAAACTCACAGGAACATCAGAGCTAAGTTTCAAAGCTCCCAGGTTAAGGAGAAAGTACTACAAAAAATTAGGAAAAAACAATTTAAATACTGTGGAACTACAGTCAGAATAACACAAGACTTAGCAGACTCTACATTAAGACTCAAGGCCATGGAACAATATATTTTGAAGAACAAAGGAGCTGGGCTTACAACAGAGAATAACTTACCCAGCAAAGCTGTGTGTTATCCTAAATGGGAAAAAAATGGATTTTTAATAAACTAAAGGACTTTCAAGTATTTGTGAAGAAAAGATCATAATTAAATGGAAAATTTGACCCAACAGACTGAGGAGAAATATAAGAAGATAAACATTAAAGACCAATTATAAAAGCCTTAATAAGATCAAAATCTATCTCTTACATGGGAAAATGTTCTCAGTAACTCTAAAGAATGTTATCATTACTTGGGTAGTTTAAAAGAGCACACAAAGATAGAAGGTTTGGGGTTGAGTTAACTATGATGGGATGATCCTAAAAATTAAAATTGGGTAGGAAGAGGTAAAATGGAGCAATTATCTCACACAAATAAGGTGTTCCAAAATATTTATAGCAGTTTTTTGTGGCAGCAAAGAACTAGAAATTGAAGGAATGCTCATCAATTGGGGGTTGGCTAAACAAGTTGTGGTATATGATTGTGATAGAATACTATTGTGCTGTAAGAAATGATGAGCTGATTGATTTTTAGAAAAACATGGAAAGACTTGCACGAAATAATGAAAATTGAAGTGAGCAGAACCAAGAGAGCACTGTATATAGTAACAGCAGTAGTGTTCAAAGAATAATTATGAACAACCAAGTTATTCTGAGTACTATAAATATTCAAATCAACTATAAAGGACCTATGAAGGAAGATGCTATCCACCTCTGGAGAAAGAATTGATAAACAGAAGTACATATGGTATGGTTTTATATAAATTTATTTATCTCTGTCAAATTGTGTCCTCTGTTGTGGGTGGGGAGAGAATAAAAAAATAATATTTGGGGGGGGGCTCTACACATACATTTCTATTAAACACATTTTCACATTAGTCATGTTGCATATTAGAATTGTAACAAATGTTAAATGGTAACAAATGGTAAAAACCATGAGAAAGAAAAAAAAACAAAATAAAACAAAAAAGAAAATAGTCTGCTTTGTTCTACATTCTGACTCCATAGTTCTCTCTGGATGAGACTGGCATTTTCCATCATGTGTCCTTTGGAATGGTATTTGGTCCTTGCATTGCTGAGAAGGGCTAAGAGTCCATCAAAATCAGTCCTTGTATACAATGGCTGTTACTGTGTACAGTGTTCTCCTGGATCTGCTCCCCTCATTCAGAATCAATTCATGTAAGTCTTTCCAGGTTTCTCTGAAGTCCACCTGTTCATCATTTCTTATAGCACAATAGTATTCCATTATATCCATATACCACAACTTGTTTAGCCATTCCCCAATTGATGGGCATTCCCTCAATTTCCAGTTCTTGGCCAACACAAAAAGAGCTGCTATAAATATTTTTGTACATGTGAGTCCTTTTCCCATTTTTATGATCTCTTTGGGATACAGCCCTAGAAGTGGCATTGCTAGGTCAACGGGTATGTACCTTTTTATAACCCTTTGGGCATAGTTCCAAATTCCTCTCCAGAATGGTTGAATCAGCTCACAAAGATTAAAATAAACTTTTCTTTATCAATTTATAAAGAACTGATTTCTACATTACAACTGCACTTCTGATTCCAAAACAGATTGTCTCAGATTATCTTTTGTCCCTAAGATCTAGAAAACTACCCTAAATGCTACCATTAAGTTTTCTTGACATATTCTAGATCAGACTAGCCAAAGTTTCGGATCTAAATCATTTTGAAAAGTCTGAGAACCACAAAATATGCAACTGAAATTACCAAACATTTAATTAGTGCTAAGTACAATTTACTAAAAGAGAGAAAAAGAGGAACAATATGCAGTCTCTGTGTCTCCAAGAAGTTTTTTTTGCTTTTTTGGAGGGGGGAAGGCTGGACAATTGGGGTTAATGACTTGCCCAAGGTCACACTGCTAGTAAGTGTTAAGTGTCTGAGGTAAAATTTGAACTCAGGTCCTCCTGACTCCAGGGCTGGTACTCTATTCACTGTGCCACTTAGCCACCCCCTCCAAGAAGTTTACAGACTAGTCGGGAGAGGGGAAGAGTAAAAGAGAGAAGTTGAATATGAACACATGCAAAAATAAATATAAAAAGAGTGCAAAGTATAGGTAGAAAGTTCCACAAGTGCAAGAGAGATAATTTCAGGCTAAAGTATCAAGGAACGATACCTAGAAGAGTTGCTGCCTGAGCAGCCTTGGATAAGCAGAAAGGGATGGAAGTGGGGCATTTCAGGCTTGGTGAATAGCATGGTCACAACATGGTGGGAGATAGTTCACCTATGTACAAAACTTTATAGTTTGCAGAGTGCTTTCTATATAATAACACTGCAAGGTAGTCAGTACAAACATACAGATAAGGCAGCTGAGACCCAGTGAGGTGCAGTCACAAATGATAGTGAATCATCCCATTAGCACTTGTACCAGATCATTAGAATCCAAGTACTGTCTTTTTCTACCAAATATGAAGTAGATGGGTTTGCTTGAAGCATCCATCATGTGACAGAGCAATATGATATAAGGTTAGAAAGATACAGTGAGAAATTGTGCAGAATCTTGAATACTAACCCAAGAGCCATGGACTCCATGTACAAAGCAAAGAGGAGCTTTTAGAGGTTTCTGGGCAGAAAAATGACATAATCACATCTGTATTTGGTAGTATTTACAGATTGTTTCTAAAATTTTTTGTCATCTTCCACTGTCACTTACATTTAGTTCCTATTTACCCACTTATTCATTACTACTAAAATTTTTCTTTTTTTTAAATTTATTTTTCAAAAACAAACTTTAATTAGCACTGAAAGAAGCTAAAAGTGAAGCTTGATTATGGGTCAGAGGTTAATTCAAAAGAGGAAAGGAAAAGGTATAATTGACTATTTCTTATATTTATATTCTTATAAATGTTTCTAAAAGGTCAAATAAGGATTCGTAACTTTTCGATCTCTGATAATGACGCTAACTACTACAACAAAGTTTCATACAGAAAGAGATCCCTAAACTTACAGTACAGATATAATTATAGAAAACTAGTGAGTATCTTTAATATATATATATATATATACACACACACAGCAGAGAAAAGTGTTGATTTGCAATCAAAAAGATCCAGGTTCAAATTTGGCCTTTAATGCTTACCACGTATGTGACCCATGGGTAAATCATATGATGACTTTTAGCCTAATTTCCTCATCTGTAAAAACAGCAGGGATAATACTTTTAGTAACTACCACACAGGGTTGCAGAAAATTTCAAGTATTTTGCAAAGTTTAAGTGTTATGTAATCAGCCTCTATTGTCATTATTATTACAAGGTTGGAGGACAAATGTCCTGATTTTCAAAAAAGAGAAGAGAAAGAAACAAGTCTAGAAACTATAGGTCAGTGGGCTTAATAGAATTCCTGGTAAAATCCTAGAACATACTATTTAAGGAATGACTGAACATCCAGAAAAAAATAATTTCAAAGAGGTAGCATAACTCATCAAAAATTAGGTCATGACAGATTAGCTTCATTTTCTTTTTTTCAGAAGTTATTAATTGAGAGATCAAAGCAGTGCTACAGATATAGTTTATCTAGATTTTTAGCAAAGTCTTTAACAAAGTCCCTAATGCTAATCTTGTAGAAAAGATGAAGAGATGTGGACTAGACAACACTAATAGTTATGGCAAATTCAAAACTGGCTAGAGAGTCCAGTCCTAAAAGTATGCATTAAGGGATCAATATCAATTTGGAAAGAGGCCTCAAATTGTACGTAGTCCTGTGTTAACACTTTTATCATGTACCTGAATAAAGTCATAGATAGAAAGATTATCTAATATGCTGATGATATAAAAAGATAAGGATTAATTAGAAATGATGACAGAATCAAGATCCAAAAGATCTTGGTAGGCTATAAGAATGGGTCAAATTTATTAATTTGGAATTTAATAGGGATAGATATAAAGTCTTAAATTTGGAATCACAAAATCAACTTCAGGAGTGGCCTTATGCCAATTATTCTAGAAAAAAAAAGATCTGGGAGTTTTAGTGTACTACACCAAACCAAAAGTGTTTAGCCAAAAAAGCTAATGCAATTTTCATATATTAGGAGACATAATATCCAGGATAAGGGGAGTGACAGTCCCATTGTACTATATTCTGGTCATGCCAGATATACTTTATTTGTTCAGTTCTGAATACTATATTTTAGAAAAGACATTGATAAACTGGAGTGTCCAAAAGAGAACAACCAGAAGGATAAAGAGCTTCAAGATCATGCCATTATGAGGATTATTTGAAGTAACTGGAAATGTTTAGTCTGGCAAAGTGAAGACTTGGAGGGAACATAATCACTTTATGTTAAGAAGAGGGATTCCATTTGTACTGCTTGATCTCCATGGGCAGAACTAGGAGCAATGAGTGAAAGTTGCAAAGAGGGAAATTTAGGCTTGATGAAAGGAACTTCTTAATATTAAGAACTCTCTAAGAATGGAAATGGGCTTCTTCAGGATGGATGGAGTTCCCACTTAGGGGATGTCTTCAAGCACAGGTTGGATGACACATGTCAGATATGATGTAGAGGGAACTCTTGTAAAGATACAGATTGAATTAGATTGCTTTTGAGGTCACTTCCAAATGTGACATTCTACTTGTAAAATGAAAAGACATGAAATCCTATTTGCCTGTTTACAACAAGGAATGCATTTCTATCAGAATTTCCTGAAGATGTAATACCATATTTACTACAGCAGAAGATGCATAATGGAACAAATGATAGGATATACATTGTCCTGACTACCTGTACTTACTGTGGATCTATCTGTCTGCTGGAAGGCAAAAGGAATCACCTATTTTCATAGGAAAATTCTGATACTAAGGAAAACTTCACCCTATTTTTATACAAAAAATTTGTCAAACTCATCAGAATCTGCCTTTCTAACAAAAAAGTTGCTAAGAAAAGTATCTGAAGCAGTCCTAGAAGCTGTACTTTAATGATAAAGTCACATGCTGCTCTGAGAAGCAGTTTAACCAAACCTGCTCTTTCTCAATCTTCATCTCTTGTTGTATTGTTTCATCAGGACTATTCTACTATGAGGCCAGTACACAATCCATCCATCTGTGTTCCAAGTCTCAATGGAACACCTGTTTGCTGCATCTTATGCTCATGTTTATGTATTTTTTAAAGGTTTTTTTTCACAAATTATATTCTTCAACTACAAAAAAACCCCAACTCCTATATACAAAACATTGTGCTGACACAGTGAAGCCTAATATGCAAATTGCAAAGAATATTGTTTTTGTTGTTACTGCTGCTGTTGTTTTCTCCAGAGACCTACAGTCAAATATGAGATTCATTTCATCTCCCTGTTGACACACCTATGTTTCTCATTTGATTTCTAGAATCTGTTTCCCATCTTGACTTTGACCTTACAATTTTTTTTGCTCTAATTTATTCCCTCATTACAATACTTCTAGGTTACATCTGATAGACCTCAGAATCAGAGATTATTTGAGGAATAAAAGCATGTATATAGTGCCTTAAAGTTATGCAGCAATATTATTAGGAAGGGAGAAGAAAGACAGAGAAAATTTAAACGTGAAAAAAGGACAGAAATGACAGAAAGCAGAGGATAGAAAGCAAAGAAACAAGGAAGAAAAGAAAAAAGACAAGAAAAATTATGCATGCCTTCATCAGAGCAATAAATGAGCTTTACTGTGCTGTATTTTGATGAGGATTACAATCAGCATGTATGGATGTCCTAGAGAAGATTAATTTGTGGTCAATGGTCCTTTCTAAATTGTGTCAATGTAGAATCTGTTCTCCACTCTATGGAAAGGATCTTATGCATTTCTAAGTCAATTTCATCACACCAGTTCTAAGAGTACTGCTCAACAGTGCTTATAGTGTGGATGGTTTGTCTTATTCAATAAATGTAAGGCAGCTACCTATTGCCTCATTACAATACTTGTAAGTCAGGTTTCCTTCTCTGCTGATGCTGCTGAGAACTCATATAGCTTTAGACAATGTCCTTTTTTAAGAACCTGACTTTTACCTATTTGTATAGACTAGATGTCACTTTTGTGATTTAGGCTGTCTCTCCCTAACTATAAATGGGTTATGAAGGTTAATATGTATGTTAGGTGTCTTAGAATGCAGAACATAATTCTCTCATGTTATAACAGAGACTGGAGGTGAAAATAAGATTCAAGGCTAATTTGCCAAAGCCTATTTAACTTCTATCAAACTGTAAGCTCCATGAGGCAGGGATTGTATCTTATTATTCTGCATCTCCTCAAATTGTCCAGTACAATGGACCATACAAAGTAGGTACTAAATGAGCTTATGAATAATCCTTTGTTGTAGTGGAAAGAACACTAGATTTGGAATTAGTGTACCTGGATTAGAGTCTAGGTCTCCCATCTGTATACATCACTCTATGGACTGCAGTTTTTTCATCTGTAAAATGTTAGATGATCTCTAAGACCTTCTAGCTCTTTAGAGTTTATGATCTGATGAGCCTAAAATGCTGAAATTTTATATATCTACAAATGAAAAACAAGAGTATGCAATATTAATGAGAACCTCAAATGAGTTTTGAGGTCCCTTCCAGTTTTGACAATCTACTTACTATTCTACATTTGTAATTAACAGCAACAATAACAACCAAACAAGGTTTCCACACATTTTCTTTAGCTTCCTTTAATACAATTTGATTCTATTTTTAAAAATTTCTCATTCATCTTGATAGCAGGTACTTGAGGAAAAGTAGACATGCTTAGAGAAGAATAAGGAGATGAAAGGATCTCCTATGGGGATGCTGAAAGGAACTTCAGGATGCTTTAGAGGTTGATAGCATTAGTTCTTTATGACATAAACTTCACATAAAAAAAACAGTGATTTTCTCTTGTATTCCATAAGCACTATCCATATTTAGGTGCAAAAACTGAATGAAGAACAAAAGATGGGGCATAGCTACACAGTCTGACCCCTTATGATTCTACTAGTTGGGCACAGATGGTGGAATAGCCATTCGGACACACTAGCCCTGAAGACCCAACACAAGAAAAGGAAACACTGTCAGAGATGAAAGAAGTTCCAGGCAACAGAAGTCTGGTTATAAGGAAGCTGGCAAGCTTGGCAAGCCATGACCTAAACTAGGGAACAAGCTCAAATGGGAGCTAATGGAAATATGCTTGAAGAAGGCATGAGTTTCTTCAATAAGAGGGTGGAAGACCAGTTGTAAGGCTCATTTCTATTTCAGGAATGATAGAAATCTATAAGCTTTGCAGGAAAGATAGTGGCAACAAAAAAAATGTGTAGGTAGCTTGGTCAAGTTACTTCCAGAGACTTGTGTGAGAAAACAAGAATATCACACAAGGTTTCTAGGAGCCATGAATCCAATCAGCATCATAAAAGGGGAAAGAGAAAGAGGGAAGAGTAAAAAAGTGAAAGATTTTCCTGAGCTAAAAGCTTTAAGAGAGGAAACAGAAGGAGAGGTAACTAAAAAGTTATGTGTATTGCTATGGGAAGGGGAAAAAAACCAAAAACCATTTCCTATGGTGTGAGCAGCAACAGTTTTGGGTGAATGAGTTTCCCACATTGACTAACCTGTAAAACCAGGCAGTGTGGCTGTTCTCCAAAGAGGAGATTTTACTAAATCATGGTTACTTAGGTTGGGAGGGGACCTTAAAGATAATCTAGACAATCTGATCTAATCCACTTTATTTTTACATATGAGGAAATTGGAGCAGGCAAAGGTTAAGACGTAGTCACAGTTCTCAGGAACTATTGCAACCAAAGAAAGAAAACATATGCAAATAAAGAGTATGGTTAAGTGAATGAGAGGCACAAACAAAATCCTGTAAGAATTTGTATAAAACGGAAAATGTATTTAAGGTTGGGAAAAGTACAAAATGGGGGGGGGGGGATCTCCATAGAGAAAGTATTCTCTAAGATAAGTCTTGAGGGATGGGTTTGTAAACATTTTTTTTTAAATTCATGCAGTGTACAAAAAAACCCCCCAAAACAACTCACTTTTGCCCTTTCCCCAAAAACAATAGGAAAGGCTCTGGGAAACCAGGAATGATATTCTTTACTGTTTTGCCCTTTGATGTTTCCAACTAGTAGATGTAGCAGTATCTGCTAAACCGAAGAAAAGTGAGAAAGACATAGAGGAAGGAGTCTCTTCCTTCTATCCATCAGAGGACACTTCATACTCTCCAACACTTGAAAGGTGAGAATCAAATTTAGGATATATCATTTGTGTATGACTAAGGAGAAATAAAAAAAAAAAATTGTTCCATAGGAATCTCCCAAATAAATATAATTACTGGATTTAACAATAGCTGCTCATTCTAGCATAGTTTAATGGAAAGAATACTGCCTTTGGAGTGACCTTGGCTTGAATCCTGTATTTGTTACTTACTGCCTATGGGATCTTATACAAATGCCTTAACTTCTCTGAGCCTCAGTTTCCTCATGTATAAAATGAAGAGGTGTGATTCTATGACCTCTAAAGGTTCCTTAAAGTTCTATCATCCTATAATCCTGTCAACTTGATTTAGAAAACTAATGCTTTTCTTTCAATATCAAACTACTTAATTATTACAACATATAACTGTCAATCTGAGTGTTGGCAACAAGAATATCTTTAGTTTTCAAGTTTCCTCACTCAGGAAACTTCGGTCCTGTGCAATGAAATCATCCATCCATTCCTTCTTCCCCTTCCCCAAGTACCAGAAAATACATATTGCTTTGTTTTGGAGGAAAAAACACTTTCCTTTGAATCCAGAAGCATCTCTGTCAGGTTCTTTTAAATACAAAACTGATCAATTCATAACCCACTCTGATATTTCATAAGTATAAGAGAAGTAGTGAGCATTTGAAGATCATTATTCTGCAGTGCAGAACCCTTGGAGATGTGAATAGTCTTTGCCTTCCTAAATTCTGAGTGAGAATGTAGGCAAGTAGAATACTACATTTATGAAGTCTGAGGGGGTAGAGGGTAGGCAGGGGGAGATGGAAAAGATACTCATTTCCTAACTTCTCTCTTCCATTGCACTAACACACTCAGAGTTTCCCTGGGCCAGAAAATTAAATTCATTATTTTTAATCACAAGAATATACAGTGCCGAACTCGAAATGTTGCATTTTATTCTATGTGCCATTTCTTACGTGCTCAGAGCGCCAGTTCCACAAATGGTTACAAATAACACATGCTGAGCCCGAGTCTGTCTACTCAATGAGGAATATAGATGGCGTGTCCCTAGGCTATGGTACCACAACACTCAAGTGCTTCTGCCACATGAAGGAGGCACAGGGTGGGCTACACTGGAGGCAGAACTGACTGTCATCAACAAAGATTTGCACAGTACCAAGGAGCTCTGATATGCTTAGTCCTAAAGGCCATTGTTTAGGTAGCTGGGTAGGAACAGCAAGGGTTCTTAAGTTTTAGGGGGTCATGGACCCCTTTGGCAGTCTGTTGAAGACTATGGACCTCTAGCATATTTAAATAACTGAAGGAAATACTAAATTTCTGTTCTGATAGTAAAATTAAAGGTATAATTTTTTTTTCCATTCTAATTTATGGATGCCCTGAAATCTATCCCCAGGAATCTGTGCATTCCAAGGGAAGAACTCCTGGTATAGAGTAATTCTCTAAGGGAAGAACACAGAGGAAACTATTGAAGACAGAGAGTAAGCACACTGAGAGAAGAGGAAGAGCACTCTCAGAACCACTGCAAGCCTCCTAGTCATCTCCACTACTTGGAAAACGATAAAACCGGACAGCTTCTAACGACAAGGGCTCAGGGCACCAGTGGTTCCTATATTCACTGCCTTGTGACACTACTCTCCAATGGACTTTAGGATTAGGACATCTAATCCCATTATAATCTAACACTGAACACCATTTCCAAATTTGCAACACAAAGATACTGAACAGCAAAGACAAACAGTGCTAAAGGTCTTTAAATAGGGCCAATCAGGTTATATATCAAGTATATAGAGAGAAGATCAGAATTTAGGCCTAAAAAGGCCTAAAAACAGTTTAGCAAAGTCAATCAACACTCTCTTTTGTCACTTTCATCAACATCCAATAAACTCTATGTACTCCCTAAGTTGATTTAAGTCTACCTAAACCTGTCCCCTAAGCCTTCCCTTATCTTTCTAGGCTAAGAGGAACTCAGTCCTGTGTATAACCAGCTAATAATTAAGTTCTAAACTACAAAAACAGCACTGCCTGTCCTTCACTAAACAGCTCCCTGATGTCTGTCCTAACTTCCCACTACTGGAATCTTTTTGTTCCCATTTGCCAAAATATAAACGGCACTTCCACTCTCTGCAGGATCCATTGGTTAAACTATATGACTTGGATTGAATCTCCATTGAGCACTTCGTTAACTCATATGTTCCTGGATCTCCTTCCTTCCAAGAAGTATTATCCAATCATGATGAAAGTGAAATAAAAACATCATTATAAAGCTAAACTGAATAGAATTTTTTTTAAAGATAAAAGAATAAATCAATTGACTTTCTCTATTATCAGCTGTTTTACTCAAAATTCTAAGGATTATTTAAAAGCAACAACAGAAAGAAAACTTATTCATTTGCTACCTACAGAAACTGTTCAGGAATAGTTTATCTGTAAGATTTATGGAGAAGGAAAAATTTTATGACCAAACAAGAGATAGAGAGCATTACAAAATGCAAAATGGGTAATTTTGATCACCTTAATTTGAAAAGTTTTTGTACAAACAAAGACAATGTAACCAAGATTAGAGGGAAGCAGAAAACTGGGAAAAAATTTTTACAACCAGTGTCTCTGATAAAGGCCTCATTTCTAAAATATACAGAGAACTGAGTCAAATATATAAGAATACAAGTCATTCCCCAATTGATAAATGGTCAAAGGATATGAATAGGCAGTTTTCAGAGGAAGAAATTAAAGATATCTATAAGCATATGAAAAAAATGCTCTAAATCACTATTGATTAGAGAAATGCAAATCAAAACTACTCTGGGGTACCACATCTCATTGGTCAGAAGGGCTAAGATGACAAAACAGGAAAATGATAAATGCTGGAGAAGATGTGGGAAAACTGGAACACAAATGCATTGTTAGTAGAGTTGTGAACTGATCCAACCATTCAGGAAAGCAATTTGAAACTATGCCCAAAAGGCTATAAAAATGTGCATACCCTTTAACCAGCAATACCACTTCTAGGGCTGTATCCCAAAGAGATCATACAAGTGGGAGGAGAAACCACATATACAAAAATATTTATAACATCTCTTTTTTTGTGGTAGCAAAGAACTAGAAATCAAGGAAATGCCCATCAATTGGGGAATAGCTAAACAAGCTGTGGTACATGAATGTAATGGAATACTTTTGTGCTATAAGAAATGAGGAGCAGACGGACTTCACAATAACCTGGAGACTTATATAAACTGATGCTGAGCGAAAGGAGCAGAACCAGAAGAACATTGTACACAATTCCAGACATATCATATCTGTGATAACTAACTTTGATAGACTGGGCTCATCTCAGCAATAAAGGGTATACAACAACTCCAAAGGACCCATGATGGAAAAGGCTATCCACATCCAGAAAAAGATTTACAGAGTCTGAATGCAGATGAAAGCAAACTACTTGCTCTCTCTCTTTTTTGTTTTGTTTTGTTCCTTCTTTCTTGTTCATTCCACTGGTTATAAGCCTTCTTTACAACTTGACTAATGTTTAATGTGGAGTTTTTGCAAAACCTATATTGGATTGCATGCCACCAAGGGGGGGGGGAATTTGGAACTCAAAAAGTTTGTGGAACTGAATGTTGTAAACTAAAAGTAAATAAATTAAATTTTAAAAAAAGGAATGAACCTTGTTCACTCCCTTTTTATGCTATGAGGTCACAGATGCCTATTTATTAAATCACCTAGGTACTCTCACTGGAGGACTGAGATAAAAAAACAACAACATTAGTTCACAAAGTAGATATAACTCTGCTTTGTACTTACTCTTCCTTCATTCTCAAAATCTGTAATATATTTGAAAGTGGTTAGAATTCTTATCCTAGAGGAAATCAAACTGTCAATGGTCAAACTGAACAGTCCTCAGAAATTCATAAAACAGTGTATGCACATCAGGATTCTAATCTTTTGAGAGTTCAGGGCAGGAAGTTCTTACTTGCCCTCCTTATTGGCATTTTGCCATGTAAGACACTCATAAATTATGAGAGTCAACAACAAGGTGGAAAAATCACCTCTTATTTATGTTTTAATATTTATTAGAAAATTAAGAGGAACCTTCTTCCCACTCTCCTCCCTCCCCACCTTCAAAGATGTTCTTTGCTGGAAAGTCTTAACTTCATCTGACTGAATGGAAAGTTTCCCAGTTGACTCAGAAACAATTTGACTTTGCTAAAAATAATAGTAGCATGATCTAGTCTAGAGCATAAATAAAGGGAGTGGGGTAGGGTACCTGAAAGTACCAACATTTCAAGTTTGTGGGAAAACAATCCTGAGGCTCCTCATTTCACATTCTATTTTCAATTTTTTTTCCCTTGGAGGGAAATTGGGGTTAAGTGACTTGCCCAAGGTCACACGGCTAGTTTTTGTGTTAAGTGTCTGAGGCCATACTTGAACTCAGGTCCTCCTGACTCCAGGGCTTGTGCTCTATTCACTGCGCCACCTAGCTGCCCACACATTCTATTTTCAAATGAAGTACAGAAAGGATTTGAAGATTGAAGTGGGTCGATCAAAAAGAACTTACTGTTTGATACTTCACATGGTTTCCCCTCATATTATATTCCACATTCATACAGACAACAGAATTCATATAGATAAACAGAATAACAGAAATTAAGACTAAAACTATGTGGAAACAGGATTTTGAAAGTACAGATAGGTAAACAGGGCCCTATCTATACTTTCAAAATTTATTTTTTATTTACATATGTACTAGAACTGGAAGGCAAGGGGCAACTAGGTGGTGCAGTAAATAGAGCACCAGCCCTGGAGTCAGGAGGACCTGAGCTCAAATCTGGCCTCAGACACTTAACATTGACTAGTCATGTGACCTTGGGCAAATCACTTAACCTCAGTTCCCCTGCCTTGCCCCCTCCAAAACGCAAAATAAAAGAACTGGGAGGTACTATTTGAAACTCTAAATAGATAAAGTAATAAAGTAATTTATGATGTTCAACTGATCATATCTTTAAGGAAAAATAATGGATACACTGCTACCCACTGTAAGACATGGAAGACCAAACTAGAGAGATCACTAATCTAACTTGCTACATAGCATTTCTTAAATTGTCTTCACGATCTATAGTGCTATCAATTTCTAAAGAAAAGGAAAAGCACAGAAGTGTCTGGGAAAGTTGGGGTACATTTTGGGTTTTGTTATATCTCTATTTAAGCTGACTAAATAGAGTCCCAGGTGAAATTCATGTAAAAAGCTATTAAACAGTTAAGCCAAAACACAATGGGCTGCCTGAGAAGGTGGAAAGTCTTATTCCAAACCCACTCCTACCCCACCTGCAAGCAGTCCTCAAACAAATACTTGTCAGTTATACTACAGAGGGGATTCTTGTCAGGTAAAGGTTGAACTACATGGCCTCTGAGGTCCCCCCAAAGCCTAGGATTCTGTGAAGCGACCACCCCTCTGTCACCCTGTGAAAGACTGGACGCAAAAAGTCATAGCAAAGAGGAGTTTTATCTGATGCTAAGTAAATAGATGAGAGAAGCTGAAAGATGTGTTGTCAGCAGTCTGCTTGCCCTGAAGCATCACAGGCAAACAAGGCCTGGTAAAACATAAAGCACCACTCCTAGATAAGGGCATCTCTGTGTGAAGGACCACTGCAGAAAGGGTGCAAACTGGCGTTCTCCTTCTCTCCCTCTCTCTCTCCCCCCCCTCCAATTCTCCCTCTGCAACTGCAAAGTTGTTAGTCACAATGGTGAATATTACAGTAGTCACTATTAGCCACAGTTTATGTCCCCAAAAGTCCCCCCCCCCAAAAAAAGAAGCTGGGACACAACAAGAACAAGAGAAGGTCAAGATAATGAGACAGACAGAAACTAAGCAGGAAGATCAAGTGGGTGGAAGTGTGTTCTTTAGGACTACATGCCTGCTAGCTCTAACAGAGCAAGAGAAGGATGAGGTCCAGGAAAAAACCCAGGTGTACTAAAGATGCGTTCACTAGCAGGCACCTGTCCCTTCAAAACTGGTAGAGAAAAAAGTATCCGAGCTTGGTGACAAGAGGATTACAGTTCATCCTAAATGTTGGCAATGATGGTTCTCCATGTAAGCCTTAATATGCAAAGGTTTCATTATGAAGTAGTAACCTAACCTCAGTTCACTCTATCAGCCAAAATGAAGCCCACTCCACAATTTCCAAAGAATGCTATACTATTCTTTATTACCCAACCTAGACAAATGTTGCACTTAACCACAAACTAACTATCCAAGCAGTAAAAATTATGACTGAAGAGTTGAAAAGACCTTTAACTAGTTCAATTTGTAATTTTAGTAATGGCAAGATATGAAAGAAAAAATGAAAATAAAAATTGTGCCCCTCCATCTTCAACAAATACGGGGGGGGGCAGAGATTGCTAAAAATCAGCTAGTTTATTATGTGATACTGACCTATTTGGGGAGGGGGGATGAGGAAGCTTGTATTAGATTTAGAAATTAAAGCTCTTTCTGAAAGAAGAAATTGGGTCACCTATCATTTTAATGTTTAGAAAATATTCTATAATGGTATAGAAATTTCTTGTTTCTTTAAATGTTTGACAGAGTTAACTTACGAATTTCTCTGGTCCTAGAGCTCTTTAGACAGAGAGGGAACCATGGAGTTAGACAGATCTGCATTCTAGTCCTACCTCTGACTCACACATAGGGAAAGAACAGCTGTAGATCTGAATTGGCACAGTTTTCTCATTGGGGATCCCTACACCAGGGGTTCTTAACCTGGGATCCATGAACTTCTCCTTTTTAATATTCTGATATCTGTATTTCAATGTATTTAGCTGATTGTCAAAGAAAGGAGCACAAAAAAAGTCAAAGAACACAAAAAGAATGAACCATGCCTTTCACCATTTCTGGCACTAGTGAAACTACAAGCCCTGATTATATATGTATTAAATACAAATATAAATACTTATGTCACATATATGTTGTTTATGTATATCTAGATATATGACCATCTGTCACGTTGACTATAGAGGAGATTCTTGTTCAAATACAAACTGGATGGGTGCCTCTGAGGATCTTCCTAAATCTGAACTTCTGAAACCCAAATAATGACATTTATATAACAAAAACAATAGTTGGCATTTATCTAGTGCTTTAACATTTGTAAAATGCTTTAAAAATATTATCTCATTTGATCCTCAAAACAACCCACAGAATTAGGCGCTACTTCATCCCCATTTTACAAATGAAGAATCTGAGGCAGACAGAGGTCAAGTGACTTGCCCAGGGTCACAAAGCAATTAAATAATTCAGGCTGAATTTGAACTCAGGTCTTCTTTACTTTAGTCAGAACATTCTATCCGCTATGCCACCTGTCATGTATACCCTGAAATTTGTAAAGTGATTCATCTGAATGACATCTCACTACCACTGTATGAGGCAGGTACTACAACTATCATCATCTCCATTTTTTCAGATGACGAAGCTCAGACTGAAAGAGATGAACTAACTTTCTCCTGGTCACAAAATTCTTCAGTAAAAGAGGGGGATTCACACCAGAGGTTCCCTGAATCTGATTCCAGCACTCTTTCTTCTGTACCACACTTTCTCACTGAAGAGAAATCCCCTCTACGACCTTTCAGACAAACGATAGGCAGTTATCCCTTTCACATCTTGGGGGTTAAGGGGATATCACCCCCATGATCTGGAAAACTGGCACAAGATGTTTTGGCCTTTCCTTCATAGTAGAGATGAAGTATGAATTCTGTCTTTTTCTTTTATGGAGTGTTTACCTTACTGTAAAGTCTGTGTTAAGTAGTTGGTCAGAAGCTCTGTGTCATCTGCTGGGCTTTGTGTATTGTCTGCAGCTTCTGCAAAACTCCCCCCAAATTCCCATTTAATTTCTTATGCCGACCTGCGAGATATCAAAAGCTAAAATGGGCAAAGTCTTGATGTGGCAGGGATAACCATAGGGGTGTCTTCATGTGTCACTGTGGTCATCTTTGAATCTGCCTACCTTTATAAAGGTTTGGTGTGGAAACTCCTCGTGTGCTAGAGATTCAAAGTTCAGATCTTGGAGAACTGTATTTTGCACCCAAAACTGACACTTCTAGTGGGATTCTCTATAAAATAAGACTCCTGCTTCAATCCTTTTACATACATATTAAGCTGTTCCCCTTTGCAGTCAGGAGGAAATGCAATCTCTGGAAAGAAAAGGGAAAGGAACCTCTTCTCATCTGGGGGAACATTCTTGCTCCCTGCCCTTCATAATTTTATGCATGGTTAGACAGATTTGCATTTTCCCTGACCTTGGCCTAAAGTGGGACCAAACCATGACCTCAATTTTTCCTTTGGCAAGAGAATCCTTCCTTCCAGTTTAGCATCAAGTCAGTCTGTATCTGTTATGCTATCTCTCAGTGTCTAGGCTCTAACCCCTGCTATTCCATCTCCCTGTGTCTCATGGTGTCTGATTGATTTTTTTTATCCTTGTTACATTCTTCCTCTGTACTTCTGTGTCCAGATCCCTAACCCTCTGTACCCTGGCTCTTTGCCTACATTCCTAATTACCTAATCTCTCCATGTCTAGGTTCTAATCCATTATCCAGTCCCTCTATATTGTGCCACAGTTTTTTGGAATCTGGGTTCTGATATGTATTGCTCATCTATAGTCTTTGTGTACTGTTTTAAGCTTATACCTATGTTCTCATCACTGTGGCTCCTTCACTCTGTGGTTAGGGTTCCCAACATTCACTGACTCCAGTGATTCCTGACACCACTCCTATGAGATTCTCTCCCACTGGTGAGTTCTTCCTGAAGCCTCCATTTTGGGAAAGGGCCCCACACCTGCTGCCCCTGATTCTTTGAATGTAGCCACCATGCTCCATTGTGGGTACCTCCTTCCTCTCTACTCTCCCCCCACTCTCCAGCATTTTGCACAATGCCTAATACATAAATGCTTCTTGACTGACAAGCTGACTCACTGCCCAGTTCCCCTGTACCTGGGTCCCTAGTTCCCACTGTTTGATTTCCCAGACATCTCCTTTCATCTGCTTATTTTAACTACATTGCCCCTAAGTTTAGGATGACTAACTCCTATCTGGGAACCAAGTGTTGATCCCTCTAGAACTCTAAAACTTGCTTTTCCCACTGGAACATATGACTCCTCCTTCCTCCCTATGCCAGACTTTTGAATCCTGTAACCAACCCATGTTATCTGACCTGCAGTCCAGTCTAAACCATTAGGAAACTATGTCCTTTATTTACTTGTTTCTATTAGCACTGAATGACCCTTAAGTTTTATTGACATTTCAGTTTTGGCCACTTAATTTTGTGCCTGAGGTACCAGAATCTATCAACCCCACCTGGCAAAATCTGTCTACCCAAAAGATAGGTTATCCCTGGCTTCAGGAGTCCTAAACTGTGTCTATGGTACACACAGTACAAACTAATTCACGTATGTCTGCAGGGGTTTCCTCTATTATGAAGTCAGTGAGTTTTCCATCCCATATAACACTGAGTCTTTGGCACATGCAGGTACTTTTAGGTCTTGCCTACCTACAGTAAAGACAGAGGTTCATTTGACAGCATATTTATTCACTCTGCCTCACTCCATCCCTCACCCCCACCTTGGAGCACCATTATATGGGATTCAGTCTTCACCAAAGGTTAAAAAGCAAAAATGCCTGTGATTTAGATACTGGGTAAAAAGAAAGGATACCCTATCAAGGCACCTACTCTAGAATAACTCAACTGCCTCTCAATAGAAAAATATTGAATAATCAGTGCAAGCAATGACTCTCAACCTTCAAACACATTCATTTTGAGTGGGGTCACTAGGCTATTCATTAGTCTCAGTATTTGCTAAAAAGCAATCCTTGAAACAACTCATCATACTTCTTCCACGGGGTCCTACCTGACCACTCTAGCTCACAAAAATCAGCCTCTAGTCTGAACTTCCACGGTACTTAACTGACTATCAATTATTCTGGCATCCTATTCTGTTTCTTTGTCTCTTGTGTCCCATCCCACCAGTTATCTTGTTAATTACTAGAGGACAAGACATCTGAGATTTTCTTTCCTGAGTGCCTAGCACAGTGTGAAAAACACAATATCCTCAATAAACACTTAGCTGAATTAATTAATGTTAAACACAACACATAAACCAATTCTGAGGAGCACAAAAGTCATTTACTATCATTCCCCTGTTTCACTGGTTATAAGAACAGCTACCCTACTGCAAATGCTAAACAGGGTAACCCACTCCTCCCATCCTGAAAAGCAGTAGTTTCCCCCATTCCCATCTGTCACTCAGAATAGTCATAAGACTGATATTCCCTTCATTATTTCTAGCCCAATATTCTACCAAAAGCAAGACTTCTTTCTACAACATTTCTGATAGTCATACAGGCTCTGCTACTATATTTCCAACAATGAAGTGTTTATGATTTCATGAGGGAGTTCATTCCTTTGTTGGAAAGCTCTATTTTTAAAAATCTTATTCTTATTAAATTTAAAGTTTTCTTTTTAAATTAGTTTTAATTTATCTTCTGTTTTTTACATGATTTTAGTTATCACAAGTATCTTTCCCTCTATCCCTCTCAGAGAGTCATCACATAAAACAATATTTTTAGGGTGGGAAAAAAATCAGCACCACTGATAGATACAGTAAAAAAAAGTCCAAAAATATGTGTATCGTGTAACACCTATGGACCTCCCACTTCCATAAAGGGAATGGGTTAAGGATGTTGTCTCCTCTCTTCATTTATTTCTTGCTTGATCTTTTTAATTTTGTTACATTCACTTTTGATTATTTGGTGTGTAATCATTCTTTCCATTTCCATTGTTGAAGTCACTGTGTATATTTTTTTTTATTCTGCTTACTTCATTTTTTTTTTTTTAAGCAATCGGGGTTAAGTAACTTGCTCAAGGTTACACAGCCAGTTATTGCTGGGTGTGGTGCTGAGTATCTGAGCCCAGATTTGATCCAGGTCATCCCGACACTGGAGCTGGTGCTCTTACTCACTGAGCCACCTGGCCGCCCCTAAGCAATTGGGATTAAGTAACTTGCTCAAGGTTACACAGCCAGGTGTTTCTGGGTGGGTGCTAAGTGTCTGAGCCCGGGATTCGATCTCCAGGTCTTGTCAACACTGGAGCCGGTGCTCTTACTCGCTGTGCTACCTGGCTGCCCTTGCTTACTTCATTCTGCATCAGTTCATATAGATCATTCTATGCTTCTCTGTATTCATTACACACAATTTCTTACAGTATAGTAATATTCCATTACATCCACATACCACAATTTGTTTTGTCATTCCACAATCAATGGGTATCTATTTTGTTCTTTTCTATCACAATGTTGCTATAAATATTTTGGTGTATATGGGAACTTTCTTCTTATCGATGGCTTCCTTGGGGTATCAGTCTCAGGTCCAGAGTTATGGACATTTTAATCACTTTAAATAATTCTAGATTGTTTTCCAAAATGCTTGTACCACTTGTAATGTAATACCAAGCAAAGGCAACTTCCCAGGTTCGAAATACCAGCATAGGTGCTCTCTATTTTATTCAGTAACAAACCGAGAACAGAGAAGATCAAAACATGACATCATTCAAAATACAGCATTTACTAAGTGTGATTAAATAATCTCCAAGGCCTACCCCACCCCAGGACTTTCCAATCATTCAATCAATTACAAAGTCTCTGTTCCAAATACTTCTCCACCCCTAGGCTATACCTTAATTAAGTCCACCACAAAGCCCCTCTTCTCAAATGGAGATTAGTTTCCAAACATAAGTAAAATACATTCATTTGCTCAACCATAGAACACAAAAAGGTCAAAAGTTCCCCACCCCTGGATCACAATTGAATCTACCCCAGAGTTACATCAAGTTTAAACACAGCACTTAATACCCAAATGGAGGTCTTTTCTTCATCTTGACATTGCCAGTCCCTTCATGAATTTATCCTCTGTCTGTAGAACAGCCCTAGAACCCCTGAACACATTAGCAAAGCCCTCTCCCAGGATTTCTGTAAACATACAACAAGAAAATCCTTCTTCAGGGCTTCTGAACCAACAGAAAGGCTCCCAGACCCCTGCAACAACAGTACTGTCCCTCACCAGTGGACAGTATTCACTCTCTGTCTGCAGGACAGTCTCAGGGCTTCTTAGCGAACAGCCAGGTTCCAGGACTTCTTCAACAAAAGGACTGTCTTTCACCAGTGGACAAATCTGGCAAAACAACATCAAAACAGACAGACAAAGTACCAGCAAAACAGCCATGTCTCCTCAGTCCTTGGCAGCTCAGGGGGCAGGTCTCAAAAGTCCAGGGCAATTCAAAGCGGCCACCAGCAATTCTCTTAGTCTCTCTCTCTCCACGAGGTGCTGCTTCCAAAAAAATCTTCCGCCTCTCTCCTGTCTCTCCAAATCTACATCACCAGCTCCTCCCACTTCAGGACTTTCTTTTCACATCAACAAGCCTATCCCACAGGTGGGATTAACAAACTCTGGGTTTTAATACAATCAATTTGAAAACCAAGCCAATACAGGGGAATCTTTAATTGCCATTACTATCACACCACTTCACAACTCCGCCAACAATACATTACTGTGCCTATCATTCCACAATACCTCCAACATAGACTGTTGCCGTTTTTTTCCAATTTGCAGGGTATAAGGCAAAACCTTGGTGTTCTTTTGATTTATTGTTTGCTGCTTCTCTTATCATTAGTGATTTGGAGCATTCCTTCATGAGGTTGTGAATACTTTGCAATTCTTCTTTTGAGAATTATTTCTTCATATCCTTTGACTACTAACCTACTGAGAAATGGTTATTACTCATATATATATTTATTATTTATATGTCTTAGATACCAAATTCTTACCAAAGAACTTTGATATAAAGATGTTTTTTTCTCCATTTGACTACTTCCCTTATTATCCTAGGTACATTAATTTCATCTGTGAAAAAGATTTTCAGTTTCAGGTACTCAGTTATATATTTTATCTTTTGGAATAGACTCTTATCTTTTGTTTAGTCAAGAATACCTCTACCCATAGCTGTGAGAGGCATATGATCTGTTTTTCTTCTATTTTAAAAAAATATTATGATCCATAATATTAAGGTCACATATCCATTTAGAATGTATTGTGGAGTATGATGTAAGGTACTAGTGTAGGAAGCCAATTTCTACCAGATTACTTTCTAGTTTTCCCAGCAGTTTTTACCAAATAAGGAGTTTTTTCCTAAGTAATTGTTTCCCACTTTATCAAGTGATGAATAGATGAGTTATTGTGCTCAATTGTTTCTGATTCTCCCTTTTCTAGTCATTATTCGTTCTCTCTGTTTCTGTCTGTCTCTGTCTGTCTGTCTGTCTCTCTCTCTCTCTCACCAGATGGTTTTGATGACTACTGCTTTATAATATAGTTTGAGGTCTCGAAGAGTTATTCACCCTTCATCCCTACTTCTTTTCATAATTTCTCTTGATAGTCTAGATCTTTTTTTCCAAACAAATTGTTATTGTTTCATCATGTTCTATAAAGTATCTCATTAGTCATCTGACCAGTATAGCATTAAAAGTATAAATTAACTTTGGTAGTATTTTCATTTTTATTATGTTGGCATCCCCTAGTCATGAGCACTGAATCTTCCTCCAACTATTTAAGTTATCCTTCTCTATGGAGCACTTTGTAATTAAATCAATAAAAGTCTTTTGTATGCTTTGGTAGGACAATCCCCAGAGATTTTTGCATTTTGTAGTCATTTGAGATGGTTTTTCCATTTCCATTATTGCTTCTTCTGGTTTTTTTATTATTATCACATAGAAATACTGTTGATCTCTGAGGATTTATTTTTTAGCCTGAAATTTTTCTGAAGCTATTAATTATCTCAATTAGTACCTTTGCTGATTCCCTAGTATTTTCTAAATATACAATTATATCATCAGCAAAGAGTTTCTTTAAAATCTTCTCTTTATCTATCGTTATGCCTTTATTTTTTTTCTCTTGTCCTACTGCTATTGCTAGCATTTCCATAACTGTATCAAACAACAGTGGGAAGAGACTACATTTGGGAGAGACCTTACTCTATTTGTCCCTTGAAGGGATTCTAATAGGTAATATTTTTTCTTACTTTTTGGGAATAATTTGTGAAGCATAGATAGCAACTGTTATTTTAAAAATTTGATAGAATTCTCCTATGAATCCATCAAGACCATGAGTTCCCCTCTGGTGGTTTCTTTACAGCTAGATCGATTTCCTGTTCTAAACTGGGCTATTTAAGATCTCTAACTGGTCTTTGGCTGGTATGGGTACTTTATATTTGTGAAAGTATTCTATTTCTTTTCTATTTTCAGCTTTGAACATATAAGTGCATAATATGTTCAGAATATTCTTTTTATTTCTTCTAGTATCATTCTGATTTTCCCCTACCTCATTTGCTATTTTATTGGTGATTTTCTGCTCTTTTAAAATCAGATTGGCTTAGAGTTTATCAACCTTAGTAGTCTTCAAAAAAAAAAACAACAAATCAGCTTTTAGTTTTATCATTTCTATTTTTTCTTCCAATTTATATTTCCCCTCTGATTTTTAATATCCTTCCTTTCATGCTTATTTTAGTTTTATTTGTTGGCTTTCTAATATTTAAAATGCACGTTCAGCTTATTAACCTTTCATTTTCTATTTTGTTATTGTATGTCTGTAGGCATATGATTTTCCCCCTGAGGACTGCTTTAGTTGAATCCAAGAAATTCTGGTGTGGTATTTCATCATTACTATTTTCTTTCACATAATTATTAATTGTTCCTATGGTTTGTTCTCTGACCTACTCATTATTTGTGAGTTCACTGTCAAATCTTCACTTTAGTCTGGTTTTGTGTGTGTGTGTTGTCACTGAAGCAATGACTATTTTTACTTCACTGGCCTATAAAGGATGCATTAACTGTTTCTGCCTTTTTACATTTGTTTGCAATATTTCTGTGCCCTAGTACATGGTCAAGTTTTGCAAAAGTTCCACGTGGTGCTGAGAAATATGTATATTATTTTGATGTTTTTATTTAGAAGATGCCATTAAGTTTTTTCTCCAAATATTTGTTTAGTTTCATATTTCTCCTTGTATTTTTCTGTTAGACTTAGCCAAAATTAAGAAAGGGATTTAGAAGTCTCTCGTCACTACTGTATTACTGTCCATGTTTTCTTGAAGCTCTGATATTTCCTTTATGAATTTGGATGCTAAAGCATTGGGCATGTATTATTACTGATGTTACTCTGTTGTCTATGGTTTCTTTCAGCATGATGTAGTTTTCATGTTTATCTGTTTTTATTTTTTGAATGTTTGCTTTTGCTTTGCCAGACAGCAAAATTCCAGAAACTGCTTTTTTCGATTCACTTGCTGCACAGTAAAGTTTTTTCTATCCCTTCAGTTTTATTTTGTGTGTGTCTTTGTTTTATAATGTGTTTCTTGTAAGCAACAGATTGTAAGGTTTTGTTTTCTTATCCAATCTGTCACATTTTTTGTTTTATTGGATTGTTTAATCCATTCACATTTAAAGTTATGAGTTAGTTTTATATTTTCCTCCATCTGTCTCTAATATTGGTTTTAAAAAAATTATTCTTTCCCTCTTCTGCTGTAAATACAGTACTATGTTCTTTCAGTTACTTTACCTTAATCTTTTTAAAGGTGTCTTTATTTCCATTGCTCTCTTCCCCTTCCCCCCAATCCCCTCTTCTCATTCATTACCCCTTACCCTTTGGGGTTTTAGTTATTTCCTCTTCTCATTTGCTTTTATCTAGTTATATAATTCTTCCCCTCTTTTATTCCTCTCATTTAATAAAGCAGATTCCTTCTTTCTCTCCTCCCCTTCAACTAGTCCTGATCATTAATTTTTTTAATTTCCTTTTTCTTCCGGCACCCCTTTCCAAAAACTATTCTCTCACTCTTCATTATCCATCCTCTTTTTTTGTCTACTTTAAACCATCATACTATTATTCCTAACCACTATAATTATCTAGTCTCTATTTTCTGTATTCCTCATGAAATCCAAATTTCCAGGGTATCATATATGTAGCCAGAGGTGGGGTACCTACAGCCCTGAGGCCACATGTGGCCCTATAGGTCCTCAAGTACAGCCCTTTGGACTGAATCCAAACCTCGCAGAACAAATCCCCTTAATAAAAGTATTTGTCCTATACAACTTGGACTCAGTCAAAAGGCCATACCCAACGACCTAGAAGATCACATGACCTTCAAGCCGCAGGTTCACCACCCCTGTTCTGGGCTGTCCCCTCTAGGCAGTTTCTGGTATTGACTTACAGAGCTTGTCCAAAGATTCCCCTTTTCTATTTTGCCTTCCTCCCAGAACAATATCAATTATCATAAATGTTAGAGAAGACACTGCCCCATGGTAGGGTTCTCCCCACACTATGAAACTGGTATACAACCCACCACTGATCTATACATTCCTCTGGTTACTTTTTCTTCCTCCATTTGCTTCAAAAATCATCTCCCTGGGTCCATGTCCTACTGCTTCTCCAGGTGCCAGTTGTCCCCAAGAGTTCTAATTCTCCCACTCCTGAAGTAGGATGAATGGATTTTTCAAGAACCAAATCCTCTGGACCACACCCAGCACAAGGTCCCTATCTTCCTTCACAGACCATCTTTTCATCCACAGAAGCATTTCGGTGGAACTCCATTCCACCACTAAAAAAAGGCCTCTTTCCTTTATTCCCCTTTACAATCCTTCCCCTCTCCTCCTCATCTACCCCCCTCTAGGCTTGTCTCTTAGTGAGACCACAGGGGTTGTTTACCCTTCATTTGATCAAATCATCTTCAGTTTTATCTAGCACATCACCCACTTCTTTCTAGCCTGCTTCTTTCCTCCCTTTTCACGTACACTCCCATACTATGATGTAGCCCCACTCAAAAAAAACTCCACAAATTCGCCTATACGCAAAGCCTCTCCAGGTTCTCTCCATAATGCAGCAGGCCGGCCTCTTCACTACTTTGACCAGACTTCTACCTTTCCTCCCACATCCTCCCCTCCACCCTTGTCTCCACGTGTACATTTAGAAAGAAGTCTCTCATTGGTCTCACTGCTGTCACTATGCAGCTTTTGCTGTCCTTGGCTACATTTATTCATTCCTCTTGCGTTTCTGTTGTTTGGGCTATTCAAGAAGCAAATAATCAACTAAAAGTAAATAAATAAAATTTAAAAAAGAAGCAAATAATCTATTCAGTTCTCGTTTTCTTTCTAAAAATGTTTCAAACATTTCTTTATTAATGAAGTCCATTTTTTTTTCCTTTTATGGCTAAATTCAGTTTTGCAGAGCAGGTCACCTTGGGTTGCAACCACAGCTACATTACTCACATATTATTCCATTACCTCTCACATTTTCTAGTGTGTGCAGAATAGTCTCATATTACTTAAATTTCTTTTCCTTTGTAGTTGAAGGTCTTTCTCCTGATTGTTTGTCAAACATTGTTTCTGAATTGAATTGTTAAATTTAACCACCCAAGTATCTGAGTTTGCAGACTTTCAAACTGGAGGCAATCTACAAATTCTCTCAATTGGCATTTCATTTTCTTTGTTCAAAAGTTCTAGGCAGTTCTTTTATTTCCTGCATCATAATGTTAAGGTTTTTTGTCCCGTTGAGTTCTTCTGGGAGACCTAAGATCCTTTGGCTGTCTTTATATATCCTGTCTTTAAGATCACTATTTTGCTTACTTAGCAACCATCTTTTCTTTTAATGTTATTTTTTCCCCTTCTAGATTTTCCTTCTTTTTTGTATACTTGCATTCTCAGTGTATTATTTCTCTATTTTGTTTCTTTGGTGAGATTTATCATCACAGATATCAATTTTTCCTATTTTGTCCATTATTTTTTGCTATGTAGATCATAAATTCTATTCTTCTAATTCTGAATTCACTTTTGAACCATAAGAAATAACATTTGGTCCCATCTTCTCCTCATTCCACAGAGTTCTCGGTTTCATCAAGTGCTAGATCACTTTCCTCTGTTTTGTAGCATTTATTTATAGATGCCTGAACTCATTTACTAGATCTGGAAGCCATATTTCCTCCTGCTGTTACTGTTTTCACGGTCTGAATTTTCTTCTTCCTGAGACTTTGGGTCATTGCAGTCTCCCCTCTCCCCCAATTTCCTTTTATTTCTCTCTTTCTGGCTCTGTCTCCCCTTTGATGGTGATTTCCTCGGGGACTATATCTCTAAGCATCTCAGTCTCTTCCCATCCTGGGCAATTCACTAGCCTAGGTCTCTGCTTCAAGTGACTTTGGGGTAGATAGAACCGGTCCCAGTTGGATGCTGGCCTCTTTACTTCAGACTCAGTAGAATACTGCACAACCCTCCTACACACACAGAATCCTATCTTATTTCCTCTGTTCCTCAGTTCTTTGGTTCAGCAAGTACTGGGTTTATGGGGTTGTCTGCCCTGGCACCAGCGGTACAGAAGCTCTGCAGCACTGGTGCTAAGGGAGTGTCTGCTTCAACACTGGCTGTTGTTCAGTCCTACATATTCCCACTCTTACCAGGATGCTGCTCTAGAAGGGCTATTCCTGTGCCACCATGGCTGAGACAAACTTCCACAGCCTGAAGCCGGGGTCTCCAAAGCAATGTTAAGAAGGAAGGAAGATGGGAGTATGGGATTGGGTTTTCTTGTAAACCTGTGTGTTGAGTTCTTATGTCTACTAATGCAGCCTCACTGTAAGGAGTGTGCAAGGTTGGGGAGATTCAAGATAGGCATCATCAGTTCATGGCTTTTTTTGTTTTTCAATAACTTCTTTTAGATTCTGGGTGTCCTAGACCATGAAGACAGCTGAAGTTGCTTTATATTTGTCACATGATTTCTGTTTTGGAAAGATCTGAAAAGTCTTAAGGAGCTGAAAAGATATCTAGTCCTCCACTGTTGTTCATATGGTCCAGAGGTTGAAGGCTCTAATTTATATTCTTTATATTAAGCTAAAACCCAAACCTTCCCTTCCAAGCTGATAGATCTGCCTTCTAGATCTACATGGAATAAATCTAAACCTCTTCAACACAACAGCTTTTTTAAATATTTGAAAACCAGTGTCATGGCCACCTACTTAGACTTCTCTAGACTAAACATCCCAGTTCAAAGTTACATTGTTTACCCACCTCAGCATATCCTCTGGCTCACCAATAGTCTGCTTACAATGTGATGCCCTGAATGGAACAAAATTCTCCAAATGTGGCTTGAGCACACTTGGGGCTATTATTTCTTTAGATATGAACACTATATTTCTATGAAAGAACCCAAATATTGCATTATAATTTTTGCGTCAGTCATACAATTATCTTATACTGAGTTTGAGGTTAACTAAAACCCCAATTTTTTTCAAATGAACTACTATCAATCAACCAATAAGCATTTACTAAATGCATTGTTGTTCAGTCATTCAGTCATATCTGACTCTTTCTGACTCTGTGGACCACAGGGCCCATGGAGTTTTCTTGGTAAAGATACTGGAGTTTGCCATTGCATATTATGTTCCAAAGACCGTGTTAAATTCTAGGATACAGAGAAATGCAAAAATAGCTCCTGCCCTCAAGGAGCTTACATTCCAATGCTCCAAGCCAAAGCATACATAGATAGATACAAGACACATAGAGAGTAGCAGATAGAAGGTAACTCTAAAGTTTTCCCCATCTTTTAATTGTGACTTCAGTTTTTTATCCTAAATTCAGGACTTAGGGATCCAGGCTGGTAAGATATAAATAATGCGGGGCGGCCAGGTAGCACAGCGAGTAAGAGCACCGGCTCCAGTGTCAGAACGACCTGGAGATAGAATCCCGGGCTCAGACACTTAGCACCCACCCAGAAACACCTGGCCATGTAACCTTGAGCAAGTTACTTAACCCCAATTGCTTAGGGGCGGCCAGGTGGCTCAGTGAGTAAGAGCACCGGCTCCAGTGTTGGGACGACCTGGAGATCGAATCCCGGGCTCAGACACTCAGCACCACACCCAGAAATAACTGGCTGTGTAACCATGAGCAAGTTACTTAACCCTGATTGCTTAAAAAAAAAAAATATCTATATCTATATATATAAATAAATAATGCTAGCATCAGCACAAAAAAACATAGGTTCAAATCCTGCCTTGGACACTTCCTACCTATTCATCCTTGGGTCAAACACTTAACCTCTCCCTTATCTATAAACTGAGGGGGTTGGTCTTAAAAACTTTTAAGGTACCCTCTAGATCTAAATCTATGATTCTATGACTTTAAATTTATCCTTGTCAAATTTTGTTGGTTTCAGCCTATTTCCAGCTGGTCTAGATAGTTCTGAATTAGATTCTTTTATCCATCAGCTTCCTCTTCTGCAAAATGAGGCAATTTCAGCTAGATGATCTCTGAGGTTAGATGATCTCTGAAGTCACTTGTAAGTCTAACATTCTATGATTCTATTCTGTTTTATTAATTATCCTTACCAGAATACAGAAGAAAAAGGAGAATCATGGTGATCTGGAAAGGCTAAACTGGGTCAAGTGACTCATTAAAGGCCCAGGAAATTTCAATCATCTTTTTACCCCACAATTAATTGTAGCTTTGAGAAGGAAAAAATTTATAATGTTGTTTTCTGTTTAAAGTATTATCCTCTAATCCTGAATCAAGGAAATTTCAGTCCATTGAATATGATCGTTTCCTTTGTTCCTTTGTTGCTCTCCTAAAAATCTAGTAAGACTACAGAAAGGTATTGCTACGAGAAAGTAGAACAGTTTCTTTGGCTCAGCAAAAAACTGCATTCTTCAGGCAATTGGTACACCTGTCTGAGATGCCTCTCTCTTCTTACACAAAGCTGACATGTCTCACTTCCCTAAGACTCCTGCTTCCTCAGCAGAGGCCTTTCATAGCAGATGGAGGTATCTCTGTCTTTTTTTCCCCCAGTTCAAAAGTCATTATTTTTCCTCACTTACCCAAAGGCTCAAAGAGAAAAGAATTCTTCTTGGCACTGCAGCTGTTTCATTATTCCATCAATAATGAAAAGGGATGTTAAAAATTATACACTACATGGCTTTGTGGTACCCCCGTGGTGACCGCAAACAGATGCTTATACCACAAAAATGTTTCCATTCCAGGTCAAATCACTTCAGGCCAATCATATTGTCTTTAACGGCAACAAAATAACAACAACAACAACATGGGACTTTGAGAAAAAGAAGAAAAGAAAAATCTGTAAAATATCCTAGGAAACTATTGCATATTCTCATAAAAAATATGACTTGAGCCAAGACCAAGTAGGTCACTGCTTGGCTTATCCCCTAAGTAAGATTACATGATTCACTTAGTATAATCTTTCTACTTATCTAATAACCAAATATACACATAGAATGCTGTAGCTTACTATTTAAAAAAGCTTTGCAAGGAGGGAAAGTCAGAATTTCTTTGGTTATAAGAAAGAATACTCTGTTGACACACAATTTCCTAACTTGACATTACTGTACTATTATTATAACACATTCCTACACTACTAGTATCTTTTAGTTGTGGTTGCTTTACTGATTATTCTACCCCCTCTCTTATCTACCTATCACCCCCTTTCCTCCCTACAATCTCACAAAATTCATTTAATATTACAGTTGCTAGTTTATACTTATTTGGCACTGACTTAAGTTCTTTACCTATAAATAAGTTATGCTATCACCAGGTGAACCATCATGCTTTGGTTAAGGTTTTACAATCCAAACATGAATATTTTAGTCACAAAATTTTATGTTCCATAAAGGCAGTAACTGTGTCATGTCTACATTTTTTATCTCCATAAGCAACTAACATAGTGATCTGCACACAGCAGGCACTTAATAAAAGTCTGCTAAATTTAACTGAATTAAAAACTACCATACTTGCCCATTTAATATTCCCCTAAAAATATGTGTACATAACAAAAATACTTTTTTAAATAACACATTTAAAGGACTAAGGATTGGACCTATGATTTCAATGGTATCAATAATTCCCTCTCCCAGTACAGATCAGCATCTGCTCTACACCTTATAGTCTTAGAGAATTACCCAGAGCACTTAGAAGTAAAGGGAATTGTGCAGGGTCTCACAGCCAGTATGTGCCAGAGACAGGACTTGGCTTTGAATTCCAGTCTCTACCCATTAGACAATGGTACTTTTATACATAATTTGAAATTTTTTTCTTATTTTTCCTAACTATTACCAATTATTTCTTAATATAATCTTAGTTTTTTCCTAAGATAATTAAAATGTATCTTTCTAATTCTCCTGAATTATCTCAATTTCAGATGCTTCTGAGGGATTCCTGACAGGTTCCAGAACTTCAAGCCAGTTTGGCATCAAAGGCTCTTCCTGATAACTTCTTCATAGCTGCTAGCTATCAGTTTCTTAGTAACAATCTTTTAACCACCATAAACTTTTTTACTCAAGAAATAGAACTCAGAAACCCCAATTTCTAACTCTATATTCTCTTCTGTCTCAGAGAGCACTGTCAGACATGTTTCTTTTCCCAAGATACTCTCAAAATTGTTTTGTCTTTTCTGCCTTCCACGGAGCAAAGTAGAAACCAAAAAGAGACCACTTACATCTTATATCTATACAAAAGCAATGTGAACCTTTTCAACTCTCTTTTCTAGTCAGGATATTTCTTAGCTGCTTTATCCTTTTTTTAAAAGAAGACTTCATTTCTCTTCCCTCCCTTATAGACAATACCATATTTTGCAAACAATGATTCCCTTAAGCTACAGCTTGGGCATACCTGCCTTTTATAGTCTGCCACTGATACATAATTTGGACATTAAAATCTCAGCTTACATTGCATTCTAAAAGGCTACATGCCCTTCCAGCACTAACCATTTTAGAACAGAATGTTTTAAAATAGAGATGTAAAGTGTATTATTCTTGTTTTTATCACAATTCTCATTTATCCATTCCCTGTCATCCTGGGTGTAAGTTATGAGTGTATGCATTTAATTCAATTATTTAGATTTCAACATTAATAAGAAAATACTCATCTCTGTGTGGACTAGTTAGCTTTGCTCAGTTTGATTCAAATATCCACTGAGGACCCACTATGTGCTGGGACTGAGCTAAGTGCTGTAGCGGATACAAATATGCATAACATTCATAGGGCACAGCATGAGTAAAGGTACAAGGGCAGGAGACTGAAAAGTATGCTCATGGAATAGTGAGAAGTCCAATTCAGCTAAAGCACAGATTATGAAAAAAGAAGCAGCAGGAGATATGGCTGCAGGGGTACCTAGATACTGGACTATGAAGAGCACTGAATGCCAGGGTTATGAGTTTTTATTTTATTGAAAGGTAACAGGGAACAACAAAAAAAAAGCAACAATATAGAGTACAATGCAGACATCTATATTCTTTTACTTCTGTGCTCAGGTCATATATTTATCTGCTAAATCTTTGCTTCAAAATAGTCTGCTTAAGGAAATTAAATACATATAAGAAAAGGGCTTATGGGAAGAAGTAAAAGGGAAGAAGCATATGGAAAAGGGGAAAATGATAATTCAAGAGAAAAAAGGTCTCAGAGAAGGTAGAAAGTTATCTAACTGCTTCACTCTGCCCCTGGTTGGTTCTATTCCAGTTAGGTATGCCTAGTAACAGTTCATATTTACATAGTGCTCTGAAATTTAAAAAATGTTTTCCTTACAACAATCCTGTGAATTACGTAGTTAAAATGTTAATATCCCCTTTTCAGAGATGAGAAACTGAGGCTCAAAAATATTAAGTGACTTGTTAAAGGTCACATGATGAGTTAATGACTGAGCCAGACTCAAATACAGGTCTTTAGACTTCAACTACACTCCTGTTTCATCTATGATATTTCACTCATTCACTGAGCTGTGGGCTCAGACCTATACACACACAAATCACAGTTCTGATCTTTCACCAGGAACATATAAAGCTTTTCTTAATCAGAAGATACTAACTCAGTGCTAAGATCATTCTTGTTGAGGAGAAAAAATGGGCATTTAAAAAGTGAACAGAAGGTTTTAAATAATTCCTGTGGGTTCTTTAATGTCTCTATATATGGTCACGTTAATGTGGGGAGTGTGTAAAAATACTGAGATGAGTCAGGAATGAATAGTAGTGAGGGGCTGTTTAAAGTCTAACCCTTCATCTTCTATGTCTTTTACAATGGTGGCTAGTCCCTCCACTGGAATCTGAGCCAAGTTGTGATACAGAGTCAGCACACCCACTTCTGCCTCTTCTACTAATCTGCTGTGTGACTTTGGGCAGATCATGTCCCCTATATGGGCCTTAGTTTCCTCATCTGTAAAATAAAGGAGGCAGACAAGACAATGTATGAGGTCCTTTTCAACTCTGCCATTCTATAATTCTGTGAACACTTTTAGTCTTGTAGGATTCAAGACATCAGGCCCTGAAGAACTGAATTCTTCTAGCATCTCATTCCCCGGTTTCAGACACTCAGACCACCATCAAAGTCTTCTATCTATGTGACATTCCCTAAATAAATAACACAGCTCTACTCTAGAGTCTTGTTTATCTGCCTTATCAGAAAAGAAAGTTCTCTTCTTTTGTTTCTTTAAAAAATTCCTGAACCACTGAGACAATGTCCAAATGACTATAAGATCCTAAGAATCTCCAAGAAGCAAACCAAAATGTCTCCCCTTTACCTTCCCTGCCCTAACTCCTGTCAGTCAAGACCTTCAAAAATCTGCAATTTATAACTGGAAACGAGAGACACTGGTTTCTCCGTGTAACAACCCTTCACTACCAGAAAACAGGTAATAGAAGAGGGAACAGAAATGCAACGGGAAAAAAAAGGAGACCGTGAAATACTCCCCACTACACAGGCTGTTCAGATGCAGGATGAGTAGAGATATACTACTAGCTATATCGTCAGTCTGACTAAGAAACTTGATCTCTCACATAGTAACTACTCAATAAATACTTAACTGGTGCTAGTCACCACGAATTTCAAGTTTCATTCTTTCTGCTCTCTAGACAAAACATATGGAAGTAGATCATTTGAAAAGAGTAATTCTAAACACAGACTATGTAGATAAACAGAGACTTGGGATACTAAGTAGGCTAAGTGACAGGGCAAACTCTTTGGGATATCACCAACCACTGGTCACAGGGACCTGTTTCATTAGGCCACTTCTCAAACAGACCCTCTTTGAAACGTACACAGCCCAAAAGTCCTTACTATTCCTCAAAAAACACAAAGGAATTCATAAAAAAGCAAACTAGCCTGTTTTGAAACTACATCTTATGTGCCCTTTGCATGTTCCATCACTCCTACTATACTGAAGCAACTCTAAGGTCATCAACAACCCTCTATAGGTGAAATCCAACAATCAGTCATTTCCTCATTACTCAATCTCGCTTTTAGCAGTGCTAGTCCATGGGAGCCCTCCTGCTACTCTTTTCCTTGTCCGATCGCTGTCCAATTTCCTCCAAGACACAGCTGTAGATAACTTGCTCTTCTCTCTCCAGCTTCCTTTCCTCCAAGATCTCATCTACTTACATTGCTTCCAGTGAAAAAACACTGACTCTCAAGGAAGAGGACCTTGGATCAAATATCATCTTCACCACTTACTAGATATATGACCCTAATTAGGCAAGCCATTTCCCTTCTTAGACCTCAGCTTCCTTAACTGTAAAATGAGAATTTTGGACTAGATGGTCTAAGGGGTCCCTTCTAGTTCCAGATTTGTAATCCTCTGGACTCTTACCACAACCTCTTAAACATCTAAGCCCACTAACCACTTAAATATCCAAACAACCTGACAAGATCTAAATATATCCAGGAGGACAAACTTCTCTATTTCCAATTACTCAGGTTTCAAAATTTCTATCTCTTTCATTTCACATATTCAACCAACTGCCAAGTCTTATAGATTCTATGCCCACATTTTCTTTTGAATTCTTCCCTATTTTTCTATTCAAATAGCTACTGCTTTAATTCAAACCTCATTCCCTCTCAATTGGACTACTGTACTAGCTTCCTAAGTGGTATCCCACCCTTGGGTCTGTACCTTCTCCAGGTTCTCCCTTCTATACACCTGCCATTCATACTCCTAAATGCACAGGTCTGACCACGATACTTCCCTGCTCAATAAACTCCAATGGCTCCCTATTGCTCTAAGATCAAACACAAACTCCTGTTTGGCATTTCAAACTCTTCACAACCTCACTCTAATTTACCTTTCCAACATTATTATGTTACTCTCTTTCCCTCACACGGCTCTCGTGTCCAGCCAAACTGGTCTTCTTGCTGTTCCTCACAAACTACACTCCATCTCCTGTCCCCATGCCTTTGCGCAAAATGTTCCCCATATAATATACTTCTTCACCATCACTCCATCTTAGAAGTGTTAGCTTCAAGGTTTAACTTAGGTGTCACCCCTAACAGATAACCTTTCTGACTTCTCTGGTTCTTAGTGCTTTCTCCTTCCTCAAACTATTATATTGATTGGTTTTAAGTTGTACCTTCCAGTAAAATGTAAGCCTCTTAATACAGGAACTGGGTTTGGTTTTTGACTTTGTATGTGACTCCTGTGTTACACTTGCACTGGTAGTTACACTTGTAAGCTCTAGCAGTTGCTTGCTGAATGGAATTTAAAAATGCTTATTAAACTGACTTCCATTATAATTCAATTAAGTATAATTCAACAAATATTCACTAAATATCTTGTGTAATAATGTGTCAATAATGCACAGATGTAGAAATAATGACGCAGGCATAATCCTTATCCTTAAAGAGTTTACAATCTAGCAGGTACACAAATAATATGATAAAGAGAAGTTGTTGATGTCCATAAGAGCACTTGGGGGAACGAGAGCAATGGCATCAGAGCTGGTGCATTACACTGACGAGCAAAGGGCTGGAGACAAGAGAACCTCGATGTGTCTCCGGTCTGCAGATGTACTATCTGTCTGTGACCCTGTACAACCTGTTTCAAAGTTCTAGGATTCAGGATCTTCATCTCTAAAACAAGAGGACTGGATTGGACAGCTTCTAAGGTTCCTTCTAACTCTAAGGTCCTATGATCCTAGATGGACCTTGAAGGATGGATAGGATTTTGACTGAACAAACGTTTTTCTGGGCAAGAGAGAACAGCAAGAATAAAGATATGGATACAAAAAAGTTCAAAATGTTTAGGAAACATGAAATGCTTCAGTTAGCCCAAAGTATTAGAGTATTAGGCTATATTGGGGAAATTGGGTTTAAAACAATCACTCAACAAGCTTTATTAAACACCCTCTATGTTTCAGGCACTATGTTAGACCCCGAGGATAAAAATAAAAAGAAGGAAACTACCTCCGCTGTGAAGAAGCTTACATTCTAAACAGGAAACAACACCATCATGTATAAGAGCAGACAGCATAAATGTAAAGAGAGGAGGTGGGAGGAGGCACTGGACTTGTGATTTCATTGGTACAAGGAACTCCACAGTGAAGAAACTCCCCCTGTCAATACGGGTCAACAGCTTCTTGGCAACTTAGAGCCTCAGAGCAGCGCAGATACCTGAGAGGTTAAGGGACTTGCCTGGGCTTACTCAGCCAACATTTTTCAGAAACAGGCCTTGATTAGGTTTTTCTGTCTGCTGTGCCAGCTCCTTAGGCACTGTATCACACAGCCTCTAAATACAAAGAGGAGAGAGATAAGTGTACATAAAGTAGTTAGGGAAGTAGAGTATTAGTAGTTAGGGGTGTTACAAAAGGCATCATACATAAAGTGATGTTTGAGCTGAGTATTGTAGGAAGAAAGATATTCTATGAGATGAGGAAAGACTGCATTCCAGGCATGAGGGGCATGCACAGCATGGAGAAAGAGAAGCAGTGTTACGTGGGAGGACCAGAGACAGGGACAGTATGGTTGGAGTAGAGAGTATAAGAGAAATGACATAAACTGGACTGGAAAGAGACATTGAGGACAGGTTGTGAAGGGTTTTAAAAACTAAACAGGAGTTTTTATTTTATCCTAAATACAATAGGGAGCTCTTGGAGTTTATTGAGTAGGACAGTGATACTGTCCAAATTGTGCTTAAGGAAAATCACTTTGGCAACAGTATGTAGGATGGGCTAGAGCAGGGAGAGATTTGAGGCAAGGAGACCAATTAAAAGACCACTGAAATAATCTAGGAGAAAGTACATGACAAGGCCCTGAACTAAGGTGGTGACTGCAAATAGAGAGAAGGAATTGGATATGAGAGATATTGTAAAAGTAGAAAGATTTGGCAAATTAGTGGATTTATGTAGTGAAGGGGAGTGAAGAGTCAAAAGAAAATGACAAGGGCATGAACTGGAAGAATACTGGTACCTTTGCCAGAAACCGGAAAGTTTGGAGCAGGGATGGCTTGAATAGAGCAAAGTATGCTAGGATTACATTGTGAAGATTTTGAATGCTTGGCTATAGAGTTTCAGTATAATTTGGTAAGAAATGAGAAAACATGAGTAGTTTTTTAGCTAGGGAATGTTTTGAGATGTGTTCTTATGGGGGGAAAATTCCATTAAAGACTGTTGAAAGCCTAGAAAGATATAAGGGTGTAATATTCCCATGGAAGCAGGCCCTATAGCGCAGCAGGGAATTGCAGCTGGCTGGAATTTACAGTTTCCTCCTAATCATTTCCTTTTCCTCTATCACAGCTTCTCAACTCCAGTGCCTTTGGCACTAGCTCCCTCTTTTATTGCTCCTTTACGTCTGGAGAGCTTCTAACTCCCCACTCAAACATCCCAAACCTCATTCTCCTCATTTCACAGCAGCACTTTTTGTAGTAGCAAAAAACTGGAAACAAAGTGGACACCCATTGGCTAGGGACTGGCTAAACAAACTGCCATACACAACTGTAGTTAGATATTACTGTGTCATAAGAAACAATGAATATGAAGAATTCAAGGGAAGACTTCCATGAACTGATGAAGAAGGAAGCCAAATAGAAACAGAAAAACAGCATACACAATGAGAATAATGAAAAGCACAACAACAAAAAAGAAAATGGACACTATAAAATTATAAGCAAGTTTATCTCCAAAGAAAAGATTAGAACATGATATCAATAAAAGGTTTGTATAAAAAATAAATACTAACAGTTGTGTTGTAATGGGCAGCTCTGTAGAATAAACTTTTGTTTTGACAGAGTATCAGGCAAGAAAACTTCAGGTATTTAGTTGAATCAGGCCTAAAGAAGCTATATCTATGGGACTAGCTTAATAAGGGAACTAGGAATCCCAAAGGATTTCTATCACATCCTGCTGCTGGATGAGGCCAGAAAGTATTCTCCAGACATGCAAACACTACACATTACATTTGAGACTAAAAGGGAAATATACAAAAGGGTTGTACTAAGGAGATGATCAAACTGCAATGGTTTATAAAATAAATTCCAATTTTCTGACATATCAGAGAGAAAAATTTCCCAGACCAACATCAGTTTATCCAGGGTAAGGAATGGATAAGATCTGTAAGTAATCAATTATGATAAGCAAGATGTTAATATTTTTATAAAGTGAAGAGTTAGCAATAAAAGAAAATAAATTTAAGTTTATATTGTTTCATGAATCAAACTCTTGGAGACAGTCACTGTGAAGCTTTGGAGGTCCTCAGGAAATGAGGCAACATCCAGCTAGCACATTAAAATCAGCTGAAAAGTTCACGGAATCAAAGTCAGCAGAATGAACCTGTAAAGATCCTTTAATAGTCTAATCCAATACCTTCATTTTTTTTACAAAGGAGAAACCTGAGGATCAGAGGAGTAAAGTGGAGCCTGTCTCTTTAAGTACACAAACAGTAAGGTTATGAATATGCCAGCTGAGAAAGTGTTTAAGGCAGATTACCCCAATTCAGAGAGAGAATATTCTGGGAAACAAGGCTGGCTGTTTTCCTATATCAAAGGTTGTACTGAATAGCTGCAGGGCTATTCAGGGCTATGTGGGTTACCACTCCAGCCTCTTTGGGTTCCCTATCTTGCTTCAAAGACAAATGTCAAACTACAGCTAGATATATCACAGGCAAGTAGAAATATATAGGGAGAGATCTCAAGGACCAAAATTTGCTATGTCTAAATTAAGGATAAGGTCTTAGTTACCTCAGAACCAAAACCTTTTAAGAGGCTCTCTTTGAAAACTGAGACAAAAGTTATCTATGATCACAAGATCCTACATTTAGAACTGGAAATGACCTCAGAGGCCATCTAGTTTAACCTCTCATTTTATAAATGATAAGGAAGTTAACTTATCCATGGTCACAGGGGTAGTAAATATCAGAGGCCTAATTTGAAACCAAACCCTCTGCCTGGAAAGCCAGAATGCTGGTTACCCACTGTATCATGCTACCTCCTATCCTCAAGTCTAAACTAAAAGCAAAAGATTCTCATGTTAATCCCTTGCTCTGGAATTTAGTCCCACTCTACTGAACTCCTGGACTTCACCATGGTCTCCAAAAACTCACCATGCTGCAAGGTCAAATCAACCCTGACACCCATGCCTTCTCAGCACCCTTTGTACCTGAGGCCCCTCCCTCCTACTGACTGGAAAGGGTGGAAGATGAACATCAGAGAGCTTCCCCCAGATCCTCGAATGCAGCCCCCCTCTCTTCCTACTTGGGCCACATTCTTGTGGACTTCATCACCTTCCCTCCTCCACACATTTCAGCTTCCTTTTATGTGTTGTCTTCCCCCATTAGACTGAGCTCCTTGAAGGTAGGGAATGAATGACCCACCAATATCTCAAACTCAACATGTCCAAAATTATACACATTATCTTTACCCTGAAAAACCTGACCTTCCCCCTAACTACTCTTCTCTATGCCACTATTAACCTCACAGTGACCTAGGCTTATGACCCTGGAATCATATTTGACTTAGAATCACAGAATTTTAGAATTGCAATGGACTTTAGTGGTCATGTAGTCCAACTCATAGCCTAAAGGAATCGCTAATTTAACATGGCCACTAAATGATCATCTTAACCTCTACCTGAATACAGTCAATAAAGGTGTTTGGTTGGGGGGGGGGACCCACCACCTCCCTAGACAGTCCATTCCATTTTTTCATAGCTCAAAATGCTAGAAATTTTTTTTCTTAAAATCAAGCCTAAATTTGTCTTTTTGCAACTTCCATTCATTGTTCTTAATTCTGTTTTCTGGGGGCAGACAGGAGTCTCCTCCTCCACAATATGGTCCTTCAAATACTTGAATACATATGTCATCCTTCCTGAATTTTCTCTTCAAAAATCACTTCAAACTATCCTGCTGCTATGTACTCAAAGGTCATCACTACTTGGTTGCCCTGCTTTGGATATTCTTCAGCTTGTTAATGTCATGACCAAAACAAGGAACAGAATCACGTAAGATAAAATAGATAATTTTGATTTCATAAAATTAAAAATTTTTTGCACAAATACAATAAAGCTGAGATGAAAAGGGAAACAACTGGGAGAAAATCTGTGCAGCAAGTTTCTTTGAAGAAAAGATTCTGTGTATAAAATAGTTATAGCAGTGCTTTTTGTGGCAGTGAAAAACTGGAGACTGAAGGCAAGGCCACCAAAGGAATGACTGAATGAATTATGTCATATGAATGCCAAAAACAAGAAATGAGATTACTTCAACAAGACATGGAAAAACTCACATGAATTGATGCAGGGTGAAATAAACAGAACCAGAAGAACAATTTATACAATAACAACACTGTAAGGACAAACTACTTTGAAAGCTATGAAAACTATTACTATAAAGACCACCCATGATTTCAAATGATCAGTGTTAAAATATACTGTCTACCTGCTAACAGAGAGGTGATAGATTTAGGCATTAGAATGAGACATATATTTTTACATGCAGCTAATGAGTGATTTTGTTTTGCTTGACTATGAATATCTGTTACAAGGAATTTGTTTTCCTTTTCTCTTTTTTTTTTCCAGTGGCGTGAGGGTAGGAGGAAGAGAAAACAGATTTCTATTAATTAAAAGGAAAAAAATTTTTAATAGGGAGTTATTACAGATTTTGAATGTTTTCATCCACTATTCAGATGAGGTAACTATATTGATAGTTTTGCTTAATTCTTACCTTTGTTACATCTAATAGATACATCTGATAGAGTGGAGATTATAATAATAACAATAGAGTATTATGAGTAAATTAAGTAATAATAATAGCATTTACATAGTGCTTTATGATTTGCAAAGCATTTTATAATTATTAGCTCACCTCATTCTCACAATCCTTAGAGGATTATTTTCTCCATTTTACAGATTAGGAAACGGAGGCAGAGGCTATATGATTTGCCCAAAGTGCCATTAAGTGTCCCAAGGCTACATTGAACTCAGGTCTTTCTCACTCCAACTCCAGTACCCTATCTACTATGCCACCTAGCTGCCTAATCTGGAATTGTTCGAAGTGTAAAAACAAAACACGTCTATAAAACTCAAAAAACAAAAACTCACACACAGAAAGCACAGATCCTTGGAGCATTCCATTAGAGATCTCCTGCTACACTGACATACATTGTGTGTCTACTCTTTGATTCCAGACATTGGGCCAGTTCTAAAAAAAGGAAGTAAGGTTAATCTATCATGACTTTTCTCTGATGAAACCATGCTGGCTCTTTATAATAATTTCTTCCTTTCCTAGATACTTATTATCATGCTAATAATCCATTCTAGAATTTGCCGAGAATCTTAATATAGCTGAGAATCTCACCTCACATTTACTGAAAATAAAAATTAAGGCCATTCACTGAGAACATCTTCTTTCTCCTCCTCATCTTCTACCACTCAGTTGCCTTTTGTACCTGAGTCCTGTATCTCCTTTCACCCATCTCACATGAAGAGGTAGCCCTTCTCCTTGCCAAGGCAGAGACCCCTCCACCCCACCCCCATCTTCTCCAGCATACTGCCCCCACTATCATACCCACTCTTTCATTTATCTTCAGTCTCTGTGTCTACTAGCTGCTTCCCCACTGCCTCCAAACTTACCCTTATCTCTCCCATCTTCAAAAACCTCACTTACTCTGGCCATCCCCACTAGCTATTATCCTGTGTCTCCTCCCCTTTTTTGGGCTACATTCCTTGAGAAGGCCACTTCCCATTTATGCCTCCACTTCTTTTTCTCTTATTCTCTTAATTCTCCATAGTTTGTGCTCCAACCTCATCATTCAACTGAAACTGTTCTCACCAAAGTTACCAAAGATAAGAGAGGCAGCTAGTTGGTTCAGTGGATAGAGCACTGGGCCTAGGGTCAGAAAGACTTGAGTTCAAATCCAGCCTCAGACAATTACAAGCTGCATCACCCTTGGCAAATCACCTATTGTCTACCCCAGTTTCTTCAAATGTTAAGTAGGGATAATAACAGGACCTATCTCTCAGTGTTGCTATGAGGATCAAATTAGATAATATTTGTGAAGGACTTAGCATAGTGCCTGGCACATAGTAGGGGATTAATGAACGTTTATTTCTTTTCTTCCTCTTAACTGCCAAATCTAATGTCTTCTCAATTTTCATCCTTCCTGACTTCTTTGCAGACTGTGACACTATCAATCACTCTCTAAGTCTTGATATTCTCTTTTCTCTAAGAAGAGTGACATTCTCTATCTGGGTTCTCCTCCTACCTCTAAAAGCTTCTCCTAGATCACACACAATAACCACAGAAGACTCTAGAGCTCTGAGCTCTCTTCTCTTCTTCCTCTATACTATTTCACATAGTGATCTCATCAAGTCCTAAGGATTCAGTTATCTCTATACCAATGATTCTCAAATCTAGTTATCCAGCCTAATTTTTCTCCAACTTCCAGACTTGAGTCTCCAACTGCCTTTCAGACACCTCAAACTGGACGTCCCATTAACATTTTAAACTCAAAATATTCAAAACTGAACTCATTGTCTTTCCTCCCAAACCTTCCCCTCTTCGTAACTTACCTATTACTGTCAAAGGTACGACCAACTTCACAGTCACTCAGGCTGACAATTTAAATCATCCTCTTCTCCTCTCTCACTCTTCTTATGCAATCTATTGCCAAGTTCTGACAGTTTTGCCTTAGTAACATCTCTTTTACAAATTCCCTTCTCATATCTGATACTGCCAGGAACCTGGTGTAGGCCTTTATCACCCCACACCTGGACTATCACAACAGCTTGCTGGTTACTCTGCACGTCTCAAGTCTCTCCCCACTACAAGCCATTCTCCACACAGCTGTCAAAATGATCGTCCTAAAGCACAGGTCTGACCATATTCTACTCCCCCTCTCAAAAATCTCTAATCTCCTTCCTTTTCAGCTTTCTTATAACTTATTCTCCTCCCTTTCCCCCCCCACCCCACCCAGTCACGTTCTCTGCAATCCAGTGAGACTGGCCTCCTTGCTTTTTCTTGCACCAAACACCCTTTCTTGCCCTCCAAGCCTTGTTCTCCCTCCTCATCTCTACCTCTTGGCTTCCCTTGCCTCCTTCAAGTCCAGTCAAAATCTCAACCTTCTATAAGAAATCTTTCCCAATCCCTCTTAATGTTAGTTCCTTTCTCTGCTGATTAGCTCTAATTCATCCTACAATTTTTACTTAGTTGTTTTCACATTGTCTCCCCCCCCCCACCAAACCCCAACCATTAGATTGTGAGCTCCTTGAAAGAAGAGATTGTATTTTGCCTTTTCTTTGTATCACCAGCACTTAGCACAGTGGCTTGCACATAGTAGGCTTGATAAATGCTTGCTGACAGACTGAACCAAAGTCACAGTCACTGGCCTATAGTTTACAGACTTTGTTCTCTTCCTTTCTTATGAAAATTGGGACGTGATCCTTCAAGTATTACTGACAGTGGCTCACTTCTTTCAGTACCCAAATATGTAGTTCAATTGAGCCAGGCAAGTCGAATTTGTAGAAGACAATGAAATGCATTCTTACTCTCTCCTTACTTAGCTTTGAGTTTCAACTCACTTAATCATTTTTGTTCTGTCATTTCCAATGTAAAGGTCATTCTCCTTGGCAGACAGAAGCAAAATAAGAATGCGGTAGCTCTGCCTTCTCTCTGTTGTCATCATCCCATCCACACCAAGCAGCAGTCTTATCCCTTCTTTGATCTTCCTTTTTCCTCCAACATAGCTTTAAAAAAAAAACAAAACCCTTTTTGTTAACCTTAGTTTCCCTCACAGACTCATCTAATTCTGTGCTTAGCAGTGCTAGCCCTATGTTTACAGGACCATGCCATCTTATGCTTTTATGTTCTCCCTCTGTTACCTGACCTTGCCTCCATCTTCCATACATTTTTCCAAAGATTAGGTTTCCTTATCTCACCCCAGGCTGGAAGTATAGTAGCCACTCATGGTTTTGATCCTAAAGCTAATCAATAAATCAGAAGCTTTTAAGGGTCTCTATTTTCACAGCTGGGCCAGCTAGCCTCTCCTTAGGCTGCCCAGTATCTCTCCTGCTTCTTGGCCTTCATTAGGCAACAACATGCAGAACTTAAACTGAGCCCCTATGGTCTTCACTAGGGGCAATATACTGGTGCTAGATTTAATGCCAACACCTATTTGGCTTTAGCTCTACTGAAGCTCAGAACTCTTGAACTCAGGGGAATCCACCAATCTCAACCTTGCCAGCAGCAGAGACTAAAGACATGTGTCAGCATGTCTAGACTACAGATAATTTTTAAAAATCTAAGTTGATTGATGTGCATGCATATCATTGAAATTGTTTCTCTTTAAGTCTTCAGAATTTCATTTTTGGGAATTTCCCAAGAATTTTCCAATCTTTCACATACTGTAAGATTTGAGTACACAGTATCCTTCCTCCAAAGCCTCTTTAAATCTACTCCCCAAAACCTAAGGTGCATGTTGGACTATTCCTGCTATGCCTTTCCTTCTCTATCACAAATTCTAGAAGGGAATGGACACTTAAGCCCTAAGGTTCCCATCCTTTCCAACACAGCAACTCTCTGTTAGTAGGAATCAGATCAAATATAGCATTTCCCCTGATTGGTTCCTTTTGAAGGATGACTTCATCATTAAGACAAGTCAAGAAGTTATTAGCTGTTCTGCTTCTGGCAGAGAAAGCCCCAGCAGATATCTGGATAATTGAAGTCTCCCATTACTATCATATGATACTCCTCTGTGCCAGTCTTGTGATTTCCATATGTTTTCCATGTGTTCTTTCTTTTCAAGTAGGTCTTGATAACAAATCACTTTTATTTTTGTCTCCATTGATCTTTAGCCTAATGTTCTCCACCATGCTTTCCTTCTTTGGCTTAGAAGATTTCTTTATATGATTATGCCTTCTTAATATACAATGCTACCTACTCCCCTTCTGCCTACCCCCATACCTAAACCTGCTACTTTTAAATGAGGTATACTTATCCACAGCTATATTCCAGTCACAGGTTTCATCCTATCAAGTCTTACTGACATTCATAAAGACAAATTTGCCTTCTTGTGTCAGAACCTCTACTTCTTCCTAATTGCCTAAACTAAAATCAGAGCATTTTCGTATAGATGTTTGAGGTCATGGTTTTTATTATCTAATCCTTCCTTGGATTTTGTTTCCTGCAAACTTCTGAATGTCCCAGCTGCTCTTCTTTTTCCTAAATTGTAGCTACTCTCTATGGTGTCTAGTTTGGTGGATCTACATGGGCAGTTTCTCCTTTTATCACATTTTTTTAAAAGCCCTTTTAAAAAGATACTGGCAAAAAAAAAAAAAATTCTTACCGGCCTTCTCTGTTAGATGTATTTCATCATATTTCTCTTTTTAAAGCCATGGTCCAAGTAATTCAAATCTCATTCTTAGGTTATGACCTAAATCAATTGTTCTCTCCTGCTTCTTGGCCTCCAGTAGGCAACAAAAAGTAAAAATTAAACCAACCCTAAGGTTTTCACCTCTGAATACCATGCCAATCTGATTCACTTCCTTTTCTCATTCTTAAGGAAGTCACAACGTAGTTTCTCAATCCTCCTGAAACAGTCTTCTTTCATTTCTATATCCCTCACCAATGAGCTGTCCTCCAGTTTCTGCCTTTCTTCTCATTCAGTCTTGCCTCTATACTTCTACTATATTCAGGTCCTTATCTCTTCTCATCTAGACTATTGTAATAGCCTCCAAACTGATCTTGCAATCTTCAGTCTAATCCCACTCTAAACCATCCTCACTCTGCCCCTAAATAACCCTTCTAGTGAATCACTCTGATTCTATTTTTCCTCTATTCAAAAATCTTCAGTGACTTTCCATTACCTACCAAATAAACTATAAAACTCTGATTCTGCAATCAAGGCCTTCTACAAACTGACTCTAACCTATCTTTCCAGACATTTCATGTTACTCCCTTTTACACATGCAATGTCTAGACAAACTGTACAGTAGTACAACCCAAGTTCATATCCTGCTTTCTCCGGTCTCCACGACTTTGCTAAGACTATACCCCACAGCTGGAAAAAAATCTTCCCAGATATCCATCTCTTAAATACATCTTCCCTTCCTCCAAGATTCAACTCAGATTCCATCTCTTTCATGGAGGCTTCTGTGACCTTCCTATCCCACACTATTCTGGCTGAAAGTTATTTCTGAATCATCAGATTTTTCATATTACTCTGCCTGTTTCTCTTTTGCCCTTATTTACCTTGGCTCATACTTATTTGTGTACAGCTCAATGCTTTCTATCAATCCCCTCCAGTAATCTCCAGGGGGGCAGGACTGTTGTCATTTTTCATCTTTGTCTCTTCAGTTCCTAGCACAGTGCACATAGTAAGCACTTAATAAATGTTTGTTGAATAGCAGGAGGGCTGGAGTTCTGTAAGATCACACATAATTTTATATCCTATTATCTTTTAGTAGGGGCCACAGGGAAGAACTCCTAGTGCAACAAAGTAAAAACATTTCAGAAGCATTTGTCTGAGTCAAAACCAAAACAAACTAGAAGAACAATGCTATGTGTGGGCAAAACAATCTCATTCCACTAACACCCAGAGTGAATTTATATGGTATAATAACCAAACTAAGGCTCTTCAATTTGAAGTGATTAATCCAGAAACTTGTAAAGATCAATTCAATGAGTAAATAGTAAACACTATTAACATAGGAAAGAAAAAAATTAATAAACTGGGTGACATTATTTCCATCAGAGAAGACTTCACTGCCAACTTCTACTATTACACAGTAATGGGGGATTGAGGGGGAACAGGGTAAGTCATATTTTTGTTATCCACACATAGAAATTAAGTATGCTGCTGAGAGGCAAAGGTCTGGACACACAAAAAAATTTAAGAGAAAATAACCATAGTGGGAACCTCTGTTTTAAATATGCACAAAATGTTGACATAAGCAATCCTGAGGGAGGAATGAACAAACTTCTAGCCTACATAACATTATGCATTTTTGGTCTTTTTTAGGAACTTAAAACAAATTTTACCACTATTGCTGAATTAATCTTTATGACCTTGATGTCACCTTTTTATGGAGACAGAAACTAAGATTCAAGGAGATAAATTCTCAAATTCACAAAGCAAAAGAAGCCAAGGCTAGGCTCTAAAGCCTGGTTTTCCTATTCCTTATACCTACTGCAACATCCTTCTTATATCCACATAAAAGGATTATATCTGAGGTATCTCTTGACTAAATCTTAAAAGAAAAAGAATGGATCTATGACTTCATTGGAATGACATTTAAAAGACCCAAACAAAAAATTTGAATAAGTGAAGGGGTAATAATCTGATGGAGGCATCCTCTAAATTCCAAATACTAAATTTATAAATATCCCATAAATACAAATGGCCAGTTACACAGTGCCTCTTCCTCTCAAATATCTTAAGTCAGTGTGATCACTTAGTCACTAACACTGGAAAACTGTAAAGCTCATTTCTTCCCCTTCAAGAAAACTATTATGGTACTCTGTACTTTGCCCTCTTCCACTTTCATTGCTCACAAGTCAGTTAATGCCATCTCAAGTAATCTCTTCCTCACATGATGAAATTCATCTTCTTTAACGTCATTACTCCTCTCTCACAATTCTTGCCCAGGAAAAATTTCTCTCCTCTTTTGCCCTCTTTTTTTTCTGTAACTTAAGATGTATGACCCAACACCCCCCCCCCAAAAAGCAAATTTTAATAATAGTAGCTAATGAGCAAAAAATGGTGCCAGTCAAAATGTCTATGGCTTACCATAAGGCATATAGCCATGCAATAGCCAAAGTTAATGAGTCTTTTCTTAGTCTTTGACCTTTCTGAAGCATATGATACTACTGATCATCCCTACATTTTCAATAACCCTTCCTTCTTCCTCTGGTTTGCATGATCATATTCACTCCTGGTTTTCCTACCAATTCTTCTTGGTGTTTTATTATCTTTCTCCCACCCACCAAGTTTACCTCCCCTGAAATTCCCCTGCAGACTTTCTTTCTTGGCAATCTCATCTACTCCTATGGTTTCAAGTATCACCTTTAATCACAGGATTCCCAGATCCATACATCCAGCTCCAATGTCTTATGACCACCAATTCTATATTTCCAAATACCTACTGAACATAAAATGAGCATCTCACTGACAACTCAAAATCAAAATGTTCAAAATATATAACAGACTCTCCCAAAATTCGCCTCTCCTAAAAACTTGGCCATTTCTATATATAGCATCACTCTCCTCCCTATCAGAGGCATAAAATCACAGTCAAATTAACTCTACCCTTTACCTTATTACCACATGCTACCAAGTTGCCAAATTCTGCCAATTCTACTTCCACAAGACAGTCTATAATATGCCTCATTTCCACTTACATTACCACAACCTTAGGTCAGGCCCTTAAAAATTACATTAGCCTTGTATTTAAGGCCCTCAGCAACCTGGCAACCTAACCCTACCACCAGCAGTTCACTTTATCCTTTACTGCACATATCATATATTGTATGTTGCAGTTATATGGAGCTTTGGTCCATGCATATCTATTTCATATCATATTCTCGTTCCCTGATATTATCCTAGTCTCCCACCTTCATGCATTCATGCAGGTTGCAACACATGCTCTCCACCTACCGAAATCCTCATCAAGGCACAGCTTTGCTACTACTTCCTCCATGAAACCCTTCCTGATTTCTCTAGCTGAAAATGATCACTTTCTCTCAAAAAACATGGCTCTTATCTTACATGGCTCTCTTCTTTGCCCTAATTTCATTCTACCTTGTTTCATACTTTGATGCCATAATCAGGAGGGCAAGGCAGTTGAACTGTGGGACAGAAAGTCCTCACTAGCACTCTTTTCCATTCTAAGGGTATATATAGGCGGTAGAAAGGAATGAGAAGACCCTAAACTTCCAAGCTAGTGTCAGTGACCAATAATAGTATGGTAGTTGAACTATGTGCTTTGGAGGAAGGGAGAATCAGAAAGCCAGGTCAGACCTCTATGGCAGAGTAGTGCAATTCTAGGGAGTCTGTGTGGTTATCTCTGTGTGGTAGTGTTTGTGTTTCCTTGGAACTATGTCAACACAGCTGTATCTGTGCCCTTGTTGACAGCTTCTGAGACCATTCCCTATTCTTTTGGGTGCATCAGGGATTGCAGATCTCATCACTCCACTGTGTACATGATGAATTCTCCCTATTAAATTATAAAGGTCTCTGAGGGTGGGAATTGAGATGATTTTTTTGTATCCTTAGCACTTTGTGCAGTACCTAACACATAGTAGTTATTTAGTGCTTCCCAAAATTTCTTTCATAATTTTCAGGAGAAAGTCCTGTCATTCTTTTCTAAACTTTCTTTTCCGTGAATATAAGCAATACAGAGAAATTTTAAAACACACACACACAACTCTCTCAGAGCTAGAAAATCTCTTTGGAAAAAAAATCTGGTGGTTTTATATTTTAGAGCAGGAACTATTTTTTATTTTGTCTCCAGAACCTAGCAAATATCTTGTAGAAGCTTAATAAATGTTTGTTGGATCAATGTATGCATCTGGTCCAGCTCCCTCATTTTACAAGTGATTTAATGAGTGAGTGAAAAAGTATTTATTAAATACCAACTATGTGCAAGTACTAACAACCGGGCATTAAAATAGAAAGCAGGAACAGTCTCTGCTCCCAAAGTGCTCACATTCCAATAGGGGAGGCAACATATAGGAGGATTCAGCTGTTGTTCAGCCTTCATTTTTGAAAAGGACAATGACATCGTGAGGTGATGGTGACTTGCTCATGAACTGGATTTAAGTGCGGCAGAATCGCACAGAGTTCCTCAGCCTCATTCTCTCTTCCAGAGCCTTTAAAGTCCAATGACAAGACAAGACAAAAGTCAGGACAACTGGCAATGGCCTAGGATGCAGTGGATGCTTAGAATCTTCAGCTCTAAGCAGTCCACAGCACCTACTTCAGCTGCCTTCATGGCTCTTGGAACAAACTGTTATCATCTGCCCATTCCACCTGAAGTCTTCACGTACTGGGGGCAGACATCCCCTTTACTCACCAACGGATATGAGGCCTGTCAGTTACCCTCAAGCTGGTTTACCCTCAAAACAGTTTTCCCGGGGTGTGGTTGCCACACATGCTAGAGTTCTTGCGAGACACAGGTAAGTATTGGATAGCAAGAGGACATGTCCAAAGGTGGATAAGCAGCCCTCAAAAGTGGTGCTAGTCCTCCCTGAACACCCCATACACCTCTGAGGATTCAGCTACAAGGGGTATGGAAAGGTCCTGTGATTCTAAGGGTTTAGCAGCAAAGCAGATGGCATTGAATCTTTAGTGGTATCTGCACTGATAGAACCTTATCTATTTTTGATATAGAACCATTTGACAGTGCCAAGGATTCTGGACTCAAAAATTTTTCTTTTCCAGGTTTTCATTAGTTGTTGTTGTTAAGGAGGCAGGAGCTGAAGTACCTGATTGTTGCTAGAGTTACTCAGTACTTGGAAGAAGTGGTTAAGATAGTGGCAGTGGTTTGACTTTCCTGGCATGTGCTGCTTCCTGACTGTCCCTTAGGATGCCTTGCTGCTTCAGGCAGGGCTGGCTTGCCTGCCCCACTGGGGCAGTTTCTATGGATAGCTGTCCCCTCTCCATAAAGGTTACTTTCCTGGATGACAGTTTCAGGAGCTAGGCCAGGAGTGCATATTCCTAAGACCCTAGGGCTTACCTGTCCTTTGGTGGCAGCTAGTCAGCAGCTTGTGGTGATGGTTCCCAAATGGTACCATCCTTCTGTGAATGATAGCTGTAGGGTCAAGGCTGGAAGCAGGGACAGTGGTCTGGGAGGCATTCCTATTGGAAGTATTCTTGGGGTAAGGTGAAATTGTGGTTAAGAAAGCAGCTGTGGTTAAGACCCTTACTGCTTTTTATTTCTCTCTCAAGATGCCTTAGTTAGGCAATCTTGCCTTCCTTGTTTTTCAAACCTTCCACCCATGCTCTATGTCATTCCTTTTTCCCCTCCTAGAACCTTATTCTAGTAATCTCTCTCTTCTCCTTTCATCTTCATTGTCTCCTTCTATTGGCTTCTCATCATCACAGCTGACTTTTATGTCTATAACTATAGCACTGTTGTCTCTCCTGAGCTCCACAGACAACTCCACCTATATGTAACACTAAGCATGACAAACTGAGCCTATTCAAAACTAAACTAATATTCCACCCACACTATTCTTCTGAACTTCCCTTTCTATGGATGAAACTAAGTACTCCATCTCCTTTTTTTTTCTTTTTTTTTTTTTGGAGGGGGGAAGATAGGGCAATTGAGGCTAAGTGACTTGCCCAAAGTCACACAGCTAGTTTTTGTGTTAAGTGTCTGAGGCTGGATTTGAACTCAGGTCCTCCTGATTCCAGGGCCGGTGCTCTATTCACTGCGCCACCTAGCTGCCCTGGTACTCCATCTCCTATGCCCCCATCTTTCACCCTTTCCACTTTCTCACTTCCCATATCTAATCAGTTCCTTGGATTATCAATTCTTTCTCCATAATATCTCCTGCAAGCATATTCTTTCCAGTCACACCTGTTCGGGCCATTACATCCTGCCTAAATTATTTTAACAGTCTCTCTGACTCCAGTCTATCCTTTTTCTAATTCTTTCACACCCTTGCCAGAGAAATTTTCCTTATCTGGAGATCTACCCATGTCATTTTCCTTTTCAGAAAACTTCATTTGTTCCTACTTCTCGTAAGAAAAAATACAAACTCTTTTGCTTGGCATTTACACCTTCTACAATCTGGCTCCAAACTTTCCAGCTCCTTATCACGTTACTTCCCTTCACACAGAATCATGAGAGGCAGTGTACCATAGAAAATAAAGAGCTGGCCTTGAAGCTAGTAAGATCTGAGTTTAGGTACCACCTCTGACATATACTGGCTATGTGACCCTGGACAAGTCACTTAATTTCTGGAGTCTTTAGGCAATTCTAAGACCAAAGATTACAGAGAAGGTGCTGACCTGTGTCAGCACATTACAGTACTTATCACATTCTCCTCTCTTGTATTTTAATATATTTGCACATATCATCCTCCATAGCTAAAACTGACAGACATCCTCCACATCTCCAAGTGAAGATGAAATTCTACCACAATTAAACTTGTACCGTCCCTGACTAAAGTCTCACATTTCTCTGTTTAACCTCTCATATGTTTATAAAAGGAGTATTTTTACATTCTAACGTTTATTATTCGAAGGCATGTTCTATTCCTTCTCTAGGCTTTAAAGTTCTTGAGGGCCAAGTACTCCAATGTTCATCTTCCATGCCTATATGTCAAGTGCCAAAGCACAATGCCCTTTATGCAGTAAATATTCAGCAGAAGGTTAAAATTGAATATAAGATATGAATTATAGTTAAAACACTAAAATAAAAATTCAATTTAATCAACTTTCCTACTAAGAAAATTATCTTTTTTGATCAAACCTTAAAACATTGTTCACAATTCAAAAATAGCCTTTTATTTTTAGGAAATACTAAAAATTCTAAAACATTAACAGGAAAAAATTTTCAAAAACTAATTTTTGTAGCTAAATTTTTAAAACTGGATAATTTATTTTACTTACTTAAGTTATTTAAGTCAAACACTTATGAAGTTATTGGGAGATGAACTATCCATAGTTCAACAAAGTTTACTATTGAAATTTGGTGCTCATTTAGACAGTTCAGATTTAGAGCTAGAAAAGTACTTAGGTATCATCTAATTCATTTTAGATGCTACATTCCGGAGGAAACTGAGTCTCAGTTAAATGACTTGCTCAAAGTCATACAGATAATAAAAGGAAGAATTAGAACTTGAACCCAGGTTTTCTGACTCCAGATCCAGCCCTCTTCCATTATAACACATTGCCTACGTAATTACATGACACTCCCACTGGCTTATACTGTCCTTAATATTTCTAAATAACCTACAAAGCTCTTAAAGTCCAATAATCTTGACCCATAAATAAAATTCATGGTTTGTTTGGACTCCTTTATTACAAAGATTGTATCAGTTTTGTCACAAATACTAAAATGAACAGGGACTCAACCTTTTTTGTTTCATGTTTTGTATATTTGCCTTTGGCGGTGAAGCCTATGGACCTCTTCTCAGAATTATGCTTTTAACGGCATGAAATATATATTACAAAGAAAACCAGGGAGGTGAGGTGGCGCAGTGAGTAAGAGTGCTGGCCCTGAAGTCGGGAGGACCCGACTTGTTGGTTCCGGCCTCAGATACTTAATACCCACACAAAAAAACTGGCCGTGTAACCTCGGACAAGTTACTTAACCCCAATTGCTTTAAAAAAAAAAAAAAAAAGAAAACCAATTATCTAAGTATACAGTTTACATACCCCACATTAAAAAGCACTAGATTAGGCTGTGTCCCAAAGAGATCATGAAAATGGGAAAGGACTTGTATATACAAAAATATTTATAGCAGCTCTTTTTGTGGTAGCAAAGAACTGGAAATCAAAGGATGCCCATCAATTGGGGAATGACTAAACAAGTTGTGGTATATGAATGTAATGGAATACTACCCTATAAGAAATGAGGAGCAGACAGACTTCATATTAACCTGGAGAGACTTATATGAACTGATGCTGAGTGAGAGAAGCAGAACCAGAAAAACACTGTACACAATTACAGATGCAGCATATCTGTGACGACTAACTTTGATAGACTGGGCTCCTCTCAGCAATGCAAGGTTATAAAACAATTCCAAAAGACTCATGATGGAAAAGGCTATTCACATCCAGAAAAAGAATTAGGGAGTCCAAATGCTGATTAGAGCAAACTACTTGCTTTCTCTTTTTTTGTTGTTTCTTTTCTCATGGTTCATTCCATTGGTCATAATTCTTCTTTACAACTTGAATACTGTGAAAATGTTTAATGTGAAGGTATATGTAGAATCTATATTGGATTACACATCTTCTTGGGAGGGGCGGAAAATTTGGAACTCAAAAACTTGTGGATCTGAATGTTGTAAACTAAAAATAAATAAATTTAAAAGAAAAAAAAGCCCTACATTAGAAGTTGTCATTCCTATTTTATGATATCTTTATTAATATATACACATACACAAACTATAAATGTATACAATCTGTGGTGGTTTTCTTAAATTTTTCCACCAAAAAATGCAAATTAGATTGAGTTAGGTTTTTTGACAACAAAAAATTAAGCCTGGCTTAATTAGTTTTAATCTAACTTGTTAAAAGGCATCAGCATTCCAGGAGGAAATAAAAACATTTTATTTTTATCTGACAAGTGTGGATATATCTGTATCAATAAAGACACATTCACACTTTCACATACCTATAGGCACATACAAAGACAAGGTCATATCCAGCTACACAAGCACAAAGGAGAGGATATGTAGTGATCAATAAGAGGCTACATGCTTTAGTAGCTAAAATAATACTGAATGTATCTGCATGGAGAAGGTAGGTTCCTAGTGAGACCTCAAGATGATAGAAACTTCATTGGCCCTGGAGTCAGGAAGACCTCAATGTAAATTCAGCTTCAGGCACTTACAAGATATACAAAGGTTATTTAACCTCTTTGCTTCACTTTTCTCCACTGTAGAGTGGGGATAAAAATAGCTCCTACCTCCCAGGGTTTGTGAGGATCAAATGAAATAAAACTTGTTTTTAAAAATTCTTATTCCCTTAGTGTATAGAAAGACAAGAGAGAAATTGTGCCCATAACAGTCATACCACAATATCTCAAGCTAGTCTGCCTCCCTGTAACCTATCTACATTAGGTCATGAATAAGTATTCTAACTGCTTACTGAGCTATTCTAGCAAACTACAGGAAATAAGTCAGTCTCATCCAGTTATACATTATATATATATATATGTGTGTATATATATGTGTATATATATATATAGAGATAGAGAGAGAGAGAGAGAGAGAGCAGTCATATTAAACAAGGTCAGAGGAGAGGGAAAGGATCTGAGGTCAATAATATATTATTAACAGGAAGTGAAATCAAGTCACCATTGCACCAGTTTCTCCAGTGTCCTGCTTATTTTTGCTTTGCTGTTCTGAAAGCTCGTGTTTTTATCTATTACGTCAGAATTTCTGTGTGCGTGTTTTAAAAGAAAAGGTCAGTCATCCCTGCTATAGTTATTCCAAAGAGACTTTAGAAAAGCACTGGGCAGATACAACGTTATAAATATTAAGAGAGAAAATGTAGGTCTGGGAATCATGGTGGCTCCTCTAGTTCACATGAACAGTAAAATTATAAATAAAAAGTAGACACTGGAAATTTAGCCTCCCCAAGCATTCACTTAATAACTAAATACTTCTCCTACGATGCTGGTATCTTTCCTGTGCTCAAAAACTGATCTCCATTGCATTTTGACAACATGAACCAAAAGCTTCCTAACAGAAAGGTTTTGAAACACTGGAACGGAGGATATTTTGCAGGCTCTTTCCCCAGAATATTCAGAAGGAGATTAAGTTAGGTGGTATCTTGTTTAGATGTAGAACTCTAGAGATCACGTTCAATTTTATTGTCTTTCTTTTCTATACATTTTCCATATTGTTAAAGGGGGAAAAATCAGCTATCTAAGAAAGCCCCATGTTAATCATTAGCCTGTAGCTCCAGCTGGTAGTTACAGCCTTGTGAAGTCTATCCTTGTGGTTAGGGGAATATAGTGCACACGCACTCACACATATACACATACACACACATATACACATACACACATATTCTTTATGTAAAATTTTCTAATTCTTTTTAAAGAGACAATTTTTTTTAAAAAGCCTTTACAAATTAATTGGTCCGATGACATTTCCTACACAACCAGATTACCCTGATGGGGACAATGTCTAGGTCTAAACTCCTTAACTATTACTTAATGCTTTGTTAGCTTCCCAAGTCTCTGACCTCATTATCCCAGATGTTCTAATACTGCAGCAACAATCACCTTCAAGTATCATTTTAATCCTGCCAGCCTCTTTAAAAAAAAACAAAAAACCAAATTCCTCTTGATTTAAATGAAAATTCTTGACCATTCCACTAACAAATTCAAGTGACTTGATTATTATCTCCTAACTACATTCTATATACTTTCAAGTAAATCTACTTAATATCTATATACATCATATAAAGTATGTGGGTATATGTATGTGTATACAGCTTGCCCTCACCTTCAAGTTACAGCAAGAGAAATTAGGCACCCTCCTCCTATTTTATTTATATTTCTATACATATTAACAACCCATTTTTTGAGCATCATCAGGAACAAAATGTTCTATATACATGAATTTTCCTGATACCCAAAGTTTAATCCTTTAGGCACTTAGTTTTTGGTGTTGTGCTTTTTAAGCAGCTCATTGTTTTGATCAATGAAGAAAAATTTTTAACACATACTAAACAATTTCTTTCCTCAGTAAAGAATATAATGAACTATAACTTAACATGTTCAACATGACTATAGATCATCATTATGATTATCAGCAATTATACCAATCTGTAGATAGTACAGAGGCACAGAATGGATTTGGATCCTAAGAACTGTCCCTAGAACTTAGTTTCTCAAAATAAAGCTCTTGATTCCAGTTTGTTTGGGGGAGTTTTTCCCTCTTTCAAAAAGGTGAAGGGAATATGCTTCTGTATGACCTCTAGAGCAGTAAAATATGCCTGTTTTTCTATAAATCAGTCTGAAGCAGATTTTTCCCAAATAGTTTTCTCACTCTCCTTTTTGGGTGAGATGATTTTCTATTTATTCTTTATTCCTACTTATAGTTTCTTTTAACTTATCAGCAATATTCAGTACATTATTCAGGATATTATTTTTATATCATTGACACAATGCACTCCTTTATCAGCTTCAATTAATTCTTCTTGCATTTTTATTGTCTGTGGATGGGATACGAAGGAGTATCCTGGAGTACTTCAATTATCATTGTTCTGGTACTTTAGGAAAAGTTTACTCATAAGTCTACAAATTAGAGTATGATACATCTGCAAACAATAGGCCACAATTTTCCAAGCCCTCCTCAGTGTTTGAATATAATTCCAGGCACAAATACATTTACAAATTGCATTTATAATGTCATAATGCTAAAAACTGTACATGGTACTTTATGATACATCAATTTCCTCATGAATTCTCTCCCTAATAACCATTTATATTCTGATAATTGGTCATAAATCAAATCAACAAAGTAACAATGGAAATCAGGAAGATGGTAAAAATGCTACCAAGCACTAACTTCCTCAGGATGAGTCCTACAATTGTCTAGAAATGAAATAGCTTTATTGTCCTCCAACATATCTATGGTTGGGAATAGATTCTTCTCTGAAGAGTAGAGCTATTTCAGAAAAAAAATATTTTCTATCTATATATTAGCTTACATTTTGTAAATAACAGGTTAAGTGTGTGACATTTTTATCACCCTAGAATGATTAAATGTTCAGATCCCAAAATGTTTTGTTTTGTGGGAACCTGAAGCATTTACAATGGCAAGAATAGTCAAGCTGTCTTTATCCTATTTAAATGTGGCAACACTTGATTCAGTAGTACTTGCTAGGGTAGAGTTTAGCAAGCATCATTCATAGATCCGTTTCATCTGCACTGTAAAACTATTCAAAGGATAGGTTATGTTCAGAAATATTATCTTTAAAAGTCACAATACTCTGTGTAGCCTCATTCTTTACTGATTTTTTTCCCACAAGTTTCTTTCTATTCCCCAGTCTTCAACAACTGACTTACCTGCTCTACTCTCATTTTCCTGTTCTGTGAAATGATCTTTCAGATATCTTCCAGTTCTAAGTCTTGTGGTTCTAAGATCTTCGTTGGAAATACAAAAGCCATCAATCAAAAGATCCATAAGATTCCCATGGGCATTTGCTATAAACATCTTTTGCCTTTTCAGCTAGCACTGGGCAGAAACTAGGAAACTGCAATTTTCTTATTCAGAACCATTTATCTATAACTAATTTTCCCATATACATAAAACTATTCATCAATTTTAGTTGACTTCAAATCTTCAAAAATTTTACCAACTGCCCTTTCCAAGGCTTGATTTTTTAAAAATAAAATGAAATGGGGCAGCCAGGTGATGCAGTGAATAGAGCACCTGCCCTGGAGTCAGGAGGACCTGACTTCAAATCCGACCTCAAATACTTAATATTTACTAACCCTGTGACCTTGGGCAAGTCACTTAACTCCAACTGCCCTGCCTTCCCCCCTCCAAAAAGCAAAAACATAAAATAAAATAAAATGAACTCTTTACTAATCTACCACATTTTGCTATGCTCACCTTTTCAAGTCATATGCAGATCTTTCAGCATTAACAAAGTTTTCTTCCTTCTAACCTCTACCTTCTGGAATCCATATGACTTTATAGTACATTTAGCTTTGTTACATTCCTTCTTCATATACTACTATACAAACTACTATAAGATACTGTATCACAGTATAGCTCGCCATTGTCCTATGTAAATATGGACTATATACCAGTTGGTAGCATTCAGTGTAGCATTATCAAAATACTGAGGCCCCCTAAGTTTATGGGGCGATTTGCCCCTATGCTGGAGAGATGTTAGAATTTCTGTTATCTTCCTGTGGCCAAAGGTTTTTCCACACTGACTTTCCTCACCACTGTCATTATCTATTCAACACTATCATTATTATTTCTAATCTAGAAGGATGAACTAGATGAGTTCCAAGGTCCCTTCCAATACCCTAGATCAGAAATAGTAATGATGGAAACTAGTGGCAGACAAAAACAGAATCAAGGAACAGTGTGGTGTAAGAAAAAAAGATTGCTAGATTTGGAGTCAAATGAGATATTTTGAGTCCCAGGTCTTTTCCTTACTGGATATATAACTATGGGCAAATGACTTAAACTCTCTTGTGTCTCAGTTTCCTCATTTGTAAAATGTGAATAAAACTCAGGTACTATTTCATAGGATTGTCGTGAAAATGAAATAAATAAATGTCTACAAAGCATTTTGTAGAATTTAAAGCACTACATGTCAGTTGTTATTTATTGCAATCTCCACCACTGCTTCTACAGTTTGTCACTCTTGTATTTTCTTTTCACTTTTCCTTTTCCTTCTCTCTTAGCTCTCATGCCTTTTTTCAGTGTTGCTTTCCTACAGTTCTCAGGTTTTACACCAATGAGGCTTGAATTTTACAATCATCACCAGCTAGTAAGATTTCCTCTCCCTCTAATGCACAAACCAAGCGAATCATGTGTATCTTCAGTTACTCAGCTATTTTCATCTCACTTAAAGCCCACACATTTTAAAAGTTTTCTTATTAAGCACTTTTCTAGAAGACTGGGGATACAGGAAATATAACCTTCAGAGAAGTGAAGCATTATTATTCTTACACATTCAACCTTTCTGTCTTGTTTGTCCCATCATATTATGATTCAGAATCATGAAAAGTTTCCCAGTGTGGGAAAAGGGGCACTCATCTTGGATTCAGAAAGCCTGGAGCTCAGTCCTGGTTCTGATACTTCCTATCTGTGTGATGCTCAGCGAGTCACTTAACCTCTCTTGGATTCGGTTTCCTCATCTGCAAAAAGTAAATAATGATCCTTATACTACCTACCTCATAAGGTTGTTGTAAAGAAAGTGTTTTGTAAACATTAAAGCGAATAACTAATAGAAATTATTATCATTGCTATCATGAACAACCTCTGGAAAATACACACAGGGAGACATTCCTTGGGTTTGTTCTATATAATAGTTGTACTGATGATTTAAGATACTGCTATCAGGATAACACTGATCAGATTTACTAATTACACAACATTAATAATATTCCTAATACCTGGAAAGGTAGAATTTAAATTCAAAATAACCAACAGGGTCAAGTTCAAAGTGGCTCACTTACGGAGAATAAGTCAATAAGACAACTACAATATGAGGGAGTTATAAGTAGGAAAAAAAAGGCACAGGGTCATAATCATCACAAACTGAATATGAGTCAGCAATGAAGGGCTACTGCTCAAAAAAACAGCTAATAATATTTTCGAAAGCTATTAAGAAGAGTGTGACGTGCAAAGTGTTGGGAAGTAATTCTTCCCATGTAAGCTGTACTGCAAAGACAGGATCTGTTGCAGTTTGTATGACCACAATTTCAAATGGAGAGAGAAATATTGGACAAAGTATTCAGAAAATAGTGAGTGATGATTAAAAGGCTAGAAAACTGATTCTGTGGGAAAAGGCTGAGGGAAGTCAAAGCTAAAAGGCCTATAAAGGGTTTTAAAAGAAGGGATTAAACAAGAGGAAATGGGTTTGAATTGTAGGAGGAGATATTTCAGGTAGGTCTAAGAACTTCTTGTCTATGTAATATAATACTGGAATAGATGATCAAGAGTGTCTAGAGAATCTCCATTCCCGGAGACCTTCAAAAAGAGATAATACTAACTGATCTCTCACAGCCCATCTAGATCCTCATAAAAACTGTTTGCTAATTGAATTGTACTTGCCTAATGGCAGAGGACTGGACACTATCTACTGAGGTCCTTTTCCAGCTGTAAATTTCTCTTCAATTTAGGGATAGGGATTAAGCATTCTATTTCTTTTGTAAATACTGAGAGTGCTCTGCATAAATTAGATAGATATCCAATTAATATTATTGGATGACTTTAAATTATACCAATGTAAATAACAGAAAATTACCTGAAGCTTATAGTCAGTCAGGTAGCATGGCCTAAAGGCAAGTGTGACTTATTCTAAACTAGTTACACAGTATTCATCTGTAAACATATTGAACCTGGCCCATAACGTTTATGTACTGAAAACAAGATAAAGATTCTCACTGGCAACATATACATATCAGAAATGTATTTTTATTTTAAATGATGTGAAGTATATTCACATACATACTATACTGGGTCACATTCAAGATTTATCCAGCCCAAAGCAATCTCTCCAACAGAAACACCATGGACCTTCTATGGAAAGACTGGCTGTTTTTTTTTTTTTAAGCAATCAGGGTTAAGAAACTTGCTCAAGGTTACATGGCCAGTTATTTCTGGGTGTGGTGCTAAGTATCAGAGCCAGAATTCGATCCCAGGTCATCCCGACTTTAGGGCCGGTGCTCTTACTCACTGAGCCACCTGGCTGCCCCAAGACTGGCTGTTCTTGACATAAACATCAAAGGTTTGGTATAGGCAACAAAAAAACCCCAGCAACCTGATCACAGTGAAGTTGCACTAGTTATACAACCCGAGAGGGAATGCCCTCCTTTCCCCCTTTCCTACTCATCCTTTACAGCCCAGCCCCATCCACGAAGCACTTCTCATCTGGTACCAATCTTACCTTCAAACTTCCAAAAGAACTTTCTTCAGCATTCTTCAAAGCACTTAAGTATATACATTGCCACTGGTGTCTCACTTCCCTTACTCTCCTGGGAGCTTAAACTTGTTACCTCTAGCAAAGTGTTTTGTATATACTAGACACAAAACATTTTTGTTGAACTCATAGATAACTGTGGTAGCACTGGATCTGGGGGACCTAGATTTAAATGACATCTCTAACACTTTGTAACACTGGATGAGTCACTTAACTAATTGGGATTTCAGTCTCCTCATCTGTAACATAGAGACAATGTTTATATCACCTATGGTGAGAAAAATGTTTTTCTTTTTCTTTTTGGAGGGCAATTGGGGTTAAGTGACTTGCCCAAGGTCACACTGCTAGTTTTTGTGTTAAGTATCTGAGGCTGAATTTGAACTCAGGTCCTCCTGACTCCAGGGCCAGTGCTCTATTCACTGTGCCACCTAGCCGCCCCCAAGAGAAATGTTTTTCAAACCTTAAATAATTATATAGAAGTACAGTACTACTTTCAACTCAAAGATTCTATGACTAGTTTTCCTTTGTATAAAAATAGCCTTCCTGTGACTTAGGTTAAAATTTTTAAGAAAAATTTTGGTCTAGCCCTATGATTTCATTAGTAAAGGAAATTCCCTCTACCAATTCAGACTGGCACTTGTTCTACCACTTAAAGTCTTCATGAGTTTCCTGGACCCCAAAGGGGTTACAAAGTCATTCTGCCTGCCAGTTATGTATTAGGGCCAGATCCTCCTGACCCCAAGGCCAGCTCTCTAGCTTTTATGTGTTATGTTCTTGTTCTTCAATGTGGAATCACCTAGGAGGGCAAGGCTGATGCCACAGCTAAGAGGCCTGCTAGATGACAAACTCCTTGAGGAAAGGTACCATCTCCAAAGCATTTCTCATAACTTCTCCAGAACCTAGCTGTGCTCTGCACAAAGGAGGCATTTAATAAATAGTTGATTTATGAATAAATGAATGAATGATAGTTCTAGACCTATTCAAGAATTCAGAAACAGTCTGCTAGTTTTAATATTCATCCTGCTCTGGTAACTTAAGTAATTTAACTTAATAAAGTTAAATACTGAAATTTCATTGTAAAGCTATACCACTGGCACAGGCAAGGTTTATATAATAACATAAAAAATAATTTTAAAAATCTATACATTAGTCTAGAAAAGCTAATACTGTATGTATATGACCATCTTTACAATCATTTCTTTTTATGTTCCACAATATGGAATAATATAAAGTTCAGTACTTGAAATTAAGCAGACCTGGGTCCAAATTCCCTTTTAGGAATTTAATAGCTGTTGGACCCTAGGCCAACCTTTTTAAGCCTCAGTTTGCTTATCTGTAAAATGGAAATAACAATAGCACCTATATTATAATGTTATTGTATCAAACGAAATAATGTATTATTTTTGTTATGGCAGCAAGGATCAAAAAAACAGGAATACATCATTAAAGGACATCAGAAGCAACAAGATATAGCACTAAATCTTAACTCTAGGAAAGTTTAGATTTAAGGTATAATGAACCTGATTCTCTAGAGCAGGGGTGCAGAACCTGTGGCCTCGAGGACACATGTGGTCTTCTAGGTCCTCAGGAGCAGCCTTTTGACTGAGTCTAAGTTTCACAGAACAAATCCTCTTATTAAGGGAATTTGTTCTGTAAAATTTGGATTCATCAAAGGGCCACACCTGAGGACCTAGAGAGCCACCTATGGCTTCTAGGCTGTAGGTTCCCCACAGCTGCTCTAGACTATGGTTCAGAAAGAAAGTATGCCTAAACCTAAATAAGGATATCCTTCAAGGATTGGTACAAAGAAGAGAGCACAATGATGACTTGGGTGACCATTTGTAGGCCCTACTGCCATGTTTAAGTGAAAGGACCTGCAAAAAAATCATGCCTAGAGGTACTTTCCCAAGAGAAGCAGATTTCAGATGTGGGGAGCCTTTAACTTAAAGAAAAAATTCCTAACAATTTGAGCTATCTAAAAATGAAATGGGCTGCCTAAGGTAGGAGAGATGACCCTGGAGATCATTAGATACCACTTAAAGGGGATATGATGGCCAGGTTCCATGCTAGAGGAGCTGGAGACTAGATGACCTCTAAGGTCATCCAATTCTAAGATCCTATGATTAGGTGATTATAAGAGTAGCATGCCTCTCAACTTCTGCTCAGTGATTTTCTTCCTTTTATTTTAACCTGATCTATGATTTTATTAGGACAGGGAACACCTGGAAAGCAAGCTGCCCTACAATTTATAGTCTTTGCAAATTGCCTTTGGGCAGCTGGGTGGTGCAGAGGATAGAGCACCAGCCATGGACCTTCGAATCGAGCCTCAGACACTTACTAGCTGTGTGTGACCCTGGACAAGTCCCTTAACCAGGAATGAAGAAAGGAAGGGGGGGAGGAAGGAAGGAAGGAAGGAAGGAAGGAAGGAAGGAAGGAAGGAAGGAAGGAAGGAAGGAAGGAAGAAAGGAAGGAAGGAAGGAAAAGAAAGCTGCCTGGGATACTGAAAGGTTAAGTGACTTGTCCACAATCACACAGCTAGCATTTGCCAAAAGAAGGATAGGACTTAGACCCCGGTCCTTCTGACTTGGAGCCTGGCTATTATTATGCTACTCCTACTCTGATGTGTTCAAAACTACTCTTAAGGTGGCATAAAAAAAACCTGTTGAAGCCAGTGGCTATGGGGGAATGATTTTCTGAATAATACTGATCAGCATAAGCTCAATGCCAATAAGAGAATCTGGAAAGGTAATACAAAAAAAGGTACTTGCCTTTTATGTATGAACTTTGCATATTTTGGAAATATAATGAAGAATCAGAATGATTCATAACTTAGATATTATTATTGATTTCAAAATTCTTGGGAGTTTTTATTTTGTGCAGTACAGAACAGTTTTATATCAAAAATGAAATTAGTTTCTGGTCAGAATTTTTTTTTTAGAAACTGCTCAAGGAGAATGAAATAAAAGAGAAAGAAAGAATTGAAAAGGAAAACATTTTTATACTTGCATATTACTAATATGTTCTAAAGCATTAATACAAGAAAAATTATTAAAACATAGAAAAAAATTATCTTACCAGTTCCCTTTAATGCAAGATGGATCTAAAACTGATTCTTGAGACTTCTTCAAATTCAAGAGGTTTTAGCATCTCCTTTTTACGAAGTTTTGTTAAGAGATTTCCCTTCAACTAAAGTCTGGGCTTGCAAGCAAGTCACATTTAAAAGTCCACTAAATTCTAATTAATTTGGAATTTTGACCCCAGCAATTCAGAACTCATAATTTAGACCTGGGTGCTACTGATGTTTACCCAACATGAACTACATCTAAATATTTTTCAAAAGGTTGGCTAAGTAAATTAAGTGTGTAAATAAAATAGGGGAATGGAATAAGGAGAATGACTCTAAGAGAAATTTTAAAATATAATCTGCTTTCAAATATTTTAACTATTTTATCAGCAGTAATTCACAAAATAGTTCTATTTATAGGCTACTCTTAGCTATCTTTAAAGTAAATCCAATAAGACCTCTACTTGGAACACTTTCTTAGCCCATTATTAGCTTGTACTACCGAAGATAGCTGAAAGTAATATAATTTAATTTATTTCTAAACATGCTACAACTCAGACTTTTCACTAACTTAAACTGGCCTTCCTTCCCACTGTTTACATACCAAAGAAGCTTCACTGTAATTTTTAAAATGAAAAGAACAGCCAAAAGAAGATATAGTTACTGCTGAATTCCTGCTTGAAAAGCCTATGTGTGCCAACTCACTGCTCCTCAGAATACTATATTCAAACTCAATATCCATTAGGATCCAAGCAAATCAGAAATCACTTTTTATTGTAGGTATGCCACAAAAAAATTTTTTTAATCACATACATTGGTAATATTTTCTTATGAAAGAATAATAATCAGGTTTACTGACTCCAATCAATATATCCAAAAGAAAAAAGGAGGCTACAACCAATTTTTTGGACACCTGGAAACATTAGGTCATAAGTAAATAGACAAACTATTGATACATAATCCCTGATTATAGTAGACATCTGTCCCCATTAAAGAATCACTGCATAATCCAGCACAACTGACAGTCTCTTTCACAAAGACCAAACCCTGGACTTTCTAGCAGAATGATCCTGAACTAGGATAAACTAGTAGAGGGGTAAAGGAGGTTTGAATGAAAGTTAAATAATCACTCTAATAATACAGAAAGAAACTTGCTGTAGGAAAAAATGCATTGAATTACTTTAGCAATGAAAGAAGAGCATAGACATGATTTATAGGAAACTGGGTTGAAACAACAAAAGATGACATAAGTCAGGACTTAAGGCAAGTAGGCGAACTAGGAGTAAAGGAATTTTCCCCCACCCACCTTTCCTTCCAAACTAAAAAAGTATGGCTTACATTAAGACTCATTAAAAGGTAATATGGGAGGGATGCTTAGTCAGGGGCAAATGGTTTATGAACATAAATATAACTACATCATGAGAACAGCTGAGATACAGATTGGATCACAAATACCTTCGCAAAAATGAGGAAGCCAGCTTTCCAACTGTACTTTAAATAGTTTCTCCATTTCCTGAGCACCTTATTTTGCCACAAAAATTATTTTTAGTGAAAGGTTGACAAAACATATCCTAATATACATACACAGTCTGTTTTCTACAATTTTAAATTCAATGACAAGTCCCTTCTCAAATGCTCACCCTGAGTGTCCAGCAGAGGGAGTCTCAAGGAGGTACTTAATAAAGAGAAAATTGTTTCATTTTAACACTCCAGACAGTTCTAGCATTGACTATGGGCCCCTTTTCCATAAATACAGATTAGCAATAAATACTGTACATGGCATCTTCATAGATTGTCCACATATCCTCGTGGGATATTCAATTCTGTTTTACAGCATGATCAGAAATTTTGTTTTGTTTTTCAAAGGACTAAATGGACCTTGTGTTCTTCAGAATCAAAGAGGAAAGCCCCTGGAATAACATCTCTCTGTGTGTTGCCTTCTAAACAGCCCCTTTGTTTCTAAGAGAGTCTGAAAAAAAATATTTACAGTCCATAGGTTATTTACAGCCTTGTTATGAGGAGCCTGACTGGCAACTTTATTCCATCCAGAAACCTAGTTCATTTAGAGTCCTAGAACTAATAACAGATTTTCTTTTCAGATAAGTTTTTTTTTAAATCAGCCTCTCAGAGCAGAGATAAAAGTATTAATGCTTTCCCTGTTACCCTCATGATGACTATCCCCTGGATTTACATAAAGGATTAAAATTTCTTTTCTTGTCCTTCCTGTGGCTCACGCATACCCCTTTAACCCCCTAATTTGCCACCATACCTTAAGAAAGAGAAAGAGCAGGATGGATTTTTGCCAAATCTATACAGCTGCTGTTTAAAAAGGATTTCATAAGAAAAAAAATATTAACACTATAAAATGGTTTAGAACCCGACACAGTTTTATTTAAATTCATTCTACAAATATCTTAAAATAGAGATACATACAACACTGAAAGTGGGGGAAAACTAAGTTGATTCTCCTCTGATTTCTGGCTGGAAGGTGACAGAACTGACTGAAGATCGAGGAGAAAAAAGAGAAAGGGAAGGAAAAAAGATACATATTTTTTCGTTTTACAATTTCTCCCCTACCTCCTCTCACCCCCTCAAAACAGTTAATCTGTGAATGACCCAGCATTGGAGAAGGTGCACAATGCAGTTTTACCTAGACCTGATTAAGATATAGGTCTTCACCACCCACCCCGCTTGAAAATGCTAACTACATTTTCTCTTACACACGCTAATGCAGGGAGATTCTGGTCTATTTCATTGTTCTGCCTGGAACTGAAACAGGACTTTTTCCACCTATCTACCCCTTTCACCACCCAGCTCTATAAGCATCCCCCACCCCCCGCCTAAAATGTGGAACTCAAGCGAGCAGGGAAAAAGGGGGAGGGGGGGCATGGGACAGAAAGAGGTGATGAAGCCTAGTTGGGAACCGGAGAGGGGGGGCGGGTTATGAGAAGAATAAGCAAGTGAAAAGATCATTCTCACGGAAATTTGGGGGATGAGGGCCAAACCACATCACCTTTATTTATTAGAAATAATAAATAAAAACACAGCCATAAATCTCCTTTCCCTTGAAGCAGTAACACCCCTACTACCACCTAGGAAATAAAATCAGGTTGAATTTCAGGTCTTGGTCCGTATCTAGGTTGGGATGGAGAGGGAGAAGAGAAGGGGGGTGCGTTGGGGTTAGGGTTTGAAGAGCTATTAAAGGGACCTGAGGAGGTGAAGGGGCGTGTGTGTTGGGGGGAACGGGGGTGTAGAGCAGTTGAATGAGATGTGGAGGGGGGCGTGCAGGCAGATGGGGGAGCGTGGGCAGATAAGGGGGAGCTAGGACGGATGGGGGTCGCATAAGCAGATCGGGGGCGCTCGGACTGATGGGGCGCGTAAGCAGATAAGGGGGCGCTAGGACAGATGGGGACGCGTAAGCAGATCAGGGGGGCGCTCGGGCAGATTGGGGCGCGTGAGCAGATCAGGGGGGCGCTCGGACAGATGGGGAGCGTGAGCAGATCAGGGGGCGCCCGGACAGATGGGGAGCGTGAGCAGATCAGGGGGGCTTCGGGCAGATAGGGGGTGCGGACTGATGGGGGGCTCGCGGACAGATAAGGGGGAGCACGGAGAGAACACGGTGGGGGAGGGGACGTGATCCCAGGACGAGGATGGGGGAGCCGCGGAAGGAGAGAAGGGAGTCGGGGAACCGGTGGCCAGTGGGGGGGGGGGGGGGGGGGGGGGGGGGGGGGGGGGGG
>NW_027185784.1:23778477-23809114 GCF_028583685.1 Petaurus breviceps papuanus
GGAGAGAGGCCGGAGCGGGCGCCCGCTTACCTTCGTACATGGGGGCCATCGGGGCCAGGATGTCCGTTATTCATGGCAACGGAAAGGAGAAAGCGAAGCGAGACGTCGGCCCCCCCAAACTCAGTCGGAATCTGCCATCTTGAGCCTGGGTCTCGTCCGCTCGGGCTCTCCGCGCCGCCGCCGCCGCCGCCGCCGCCGCCGGGGCCGCCCGCTCCCGCATCACCGCCTCGCTTCTCCGGGGAGGGGGGGAGGGGCGGGGGGCAGGCCGGCCGCCCCCTTGATCCTGGCCATGCAAAGCGGCGCGGGGCGGGGGGGGAGGGGGAGAGGGGGGGGGGGGGCGGGGCGGGGGGGGGGGGGGGGGGGGGAGCCTAGTCCTCTCCCTCTCTCCCTCTTTGAAAAGGAGAATAAATAATCAATAAATAAAGGCCCGGGCGGGCGGCCGGGCGGGCGGCGGCGATGGGCAGGCCCACGAGAGGCTGGCGGCCGCGGGGGGCCCCCCCGAGGTGGGTCCGCGTTTGGGGGGGGGTGGGGGAAAAGAGGGAGGGGGGAGGGAAAGGGGGAGGGTGCGCGACCAATCCCCCGTGCTCTCAGCTCAACATGTCTGTGTGTGTCGGGGGGTTCGGCAAAAGTTGCATTGGAGGAGAGAGAGGAGAGGAGAGAGGAGGAGGAGGAGAGCAGAGCGAGGGGGACCCGGACCGAGAGAGAGCGGCCGAGGGGAGAAAAAAAGCGAAAGGGGAGTTTGCATGTAATCGAGCACCGATGACACGGATGAGAGGGAAGGGAAGGAGGAGAACAGTGGGAAACGGAAAGGAGAGGGGGGGAGGGGGAGGGGCAGGGGGCGGAGGACGGGGGAGGGACAGGGGGAGCAGGGGTGCAGAGAAGGGAAGGCCCAGGAAAAGTACCAAAGGAAGAATCCGTACCGTCCTGTAGGATATTTTTTTTAATTGTAAAGAATTATGCCCGAGTCTGGAGGAAATCGCCCTAAAAAGCTGCTGACAAGTGGTGCCCTTGGTTGCTGGGAAGGGAGGTTGGTGGTGGGGTGAGGAGGGAAAAGGAAGAGGGGGCGAGGTCCTATAGGTGGTAAGCACTTAATAAAAGCTTATTGAATGAATGAAATAAATAGGAAAGCACCGAGGGGTGTAAGAAAAAAGAAGATGGGGAGGGAGAGGGGCAAAGGAACGAGGTTGGAATACGTTGTCCTGTACGTAGTAAATAAAATACTTAATAAAGATTTGTTGAATGAATAAAAAAATGAGGGGTGGGGGGTAGAAGTGGGAGTGGGGTGGGGTCGTTGAATGAATGAAAGGAAAGGACCGAGAGGAAAAAAAAAGGGGGTGTGGGGGGAGAGGGGAAAGAAGGATGAGATTGAAATACGGTACGTTGTTTTGTATGTGATGGATACTTAAGGGTTAGTTGAGTGAATGGAAGGAATAGGAAAGGAAAAAACGAAGGGATTAAAAAAGGGGGAGAGGAGAAAGAGATAAGAGTGAGTTACTAAGTCCTGTATTCCGTAGGTACTTAATTAAGGTTAGGTGAATGAATGAAACTAATTGGAAAGATCCAACTGGAGCTTTAAAAAAACTACTTGGGGAAAATGGATTAAAAAAAAAAAACTACTGTGTGTGGATTTCAACTAAGAAATAACCTCATTGTAAAAATGAAGTGTGTCCAAGAACACTTCCAGGTGAAAATCCATCATTTAAAAAACAAAACACCTTTGCATACAGAGGTTTCACCTCAACCTATTCTCCTGGCTCCCATATTTCAGCCCAACCTTTTTCTCCCTTATCTTCCCTTTACCCACCCTAACCTCCAGCCAAATTACACTCCCAGTTCCCCAGAGTACTTTCACCTTCTGCCTGGTATTGTATGTTGCAGTCTTTTGCTTAATTACCTTTACCTGAAATGTCCTCTTCTTCCCAACCCTGGAATAATACCTTCAATAACTAGCTCCAATGTTGTCCTTCAGTAACTAGCACAAATTGACATTTTCTCCATGAAGCCTTCATCATGCAAGCAAGAAGTGATTTTTCCCATCTGGAAACTGGGAAAGCAACTTCGTATTTTGTGTGGTGTAATAGAAAGACCACTGGGATTTGGTCCTGGGGCTGCTCCTTAATAAATTGTATGACCATGTGCAAATTACCTTACTCCTGTTTGATCACCTGTCATATAAGTGAAAGGGTCGGACTAGGTCCAGGTGCAGGGGTGAAGAAACTGCAGCCTCAAGGCCACAGGTGACCCTCTAGGTTCTCAAGTTTGACCCTTTGACTAAATCCAAACTTCACAAAACAAATCCCCTTAATAAAAGGGTTTCTTCTGTAAAACTTGGACTCAGTCAAAAGGTCGAACCCAAGGACCTAGAAGGCCACAGATTCCCCACCCCTGGTCTAGTTCATTTATGCTCTCTAGGATCGTGGTATTTAAATCTGGAAGGGACATTTGGGTCTTCTAGTCCAACCCCTTCATGGTACAGAAGAAGAAATTGAGAGCAGAATGGATGGATTGATTTGCTCAAGGTCATACAATCATATATTGTGATTCAATGAATCATATTGTAACATACTTTTGACTTCCACTTAGTGTTTATTTTGCACATTTCTTCCCTCTTCTCAAGCGAGTTGCCTCACACTGGAGCTCTTCCAAAAGAAGCTTGATAACTATCTGTTGGGGAAACTTAAAGGCAGATTCTTGTTTGGGGACAGGTTAGACTAGATCACCTCTAAAGCTCCTTCCACTTAGCAGATTCCACGATTCTAACCTTGTGAAAAACTTCCTAACAATTAGAGCTGTCCAAAAGTGGAATAGAAGAAATGATTGTGTTCCGCATCACTAGGGACCCTTTAACAGAGATGGCTAGGTGGTTCAGTAAACGGACTGCTAGATTTGGAATCGGGAAGACCCGAGTTCAAATGCTGGGTGACCCTAGGAAAGTCACTTAGGCATTCAAAGCCCTTCACAACCTGAAAAGCCATTTCTTATTCGCTTCCACATATTCTGAGATGCCGTGACACTGGACACCAGACAATCTGTGTCTCAACTCAGCATTTTCTCTAGCTATCCCCCCTGGGGAATTAATTCTCTCATCTCCTCCTCCTGGCTTTCTTGGCTGCCTTCTAGTCCCAGTTAAAATCCTACCTTCTTCAGGAAGCCTTTTCTGAACCCTTTTAATGCTCATGCCTTCCCTCTGTTAATTATCTCCGAGTTATTCTCTATATCTCTTGTTTATACATAGTTGTTTGCATGTTGTCTTCCTCATTAAACTGTGAGCTCTTTGAAAGCAGATATTTGTCTTTCTTGTTATTCCCAGAACTTAGCACAGTGACTAGCATGTTTTGTTGTTGTTTGGTAAGTTTAGTAGAGTTCAAGTCTTCATGACCCCATTTGGGGTTTTCATGGCAAAGATCATGGAGTGATTTGCCATTTCCTTCTCCAGTTCATTTTACAGATGAGGAAACTGAGGCAAACAGGGTTAAGTGACTTGCCCAGGGTCACACAGCTAGTAAGAGTCTGCCTGAAGATTTGAATTCAAGCCTTCTTGACTCCAGGCCCAGGGCTCTACCCACCTCACCACTGGGCATATAGCAGGTGTTTAATATTAAAGTGCTTCTTGACTTAATCCCTGATACCTTGTTTCCTCATCTGTAAAATGGAAATGATAATGGCACCTATTTCACAAGGTGGTTGTGAGGATTTATTATGAGATAATAAATGCAAAGCACTCTGCAAACCTTAAAGTAATATATAAATATCAGCTGTTACAATTTGTTGTAAATAAAAGTTCTGTTTTGAAGCATGTAAGTAGCTTGGTGAATAGAGTCCTTGGAGTCAGCTGACTCGTCAAGTCACTTTACCCCTCTGTGCCTCAGTTTCCTCATCTGTTAAAGTGGGAGTAATAACAGCACCTCTCTTATAGTTTTGTGGGAATCAAATGAAATAACATGTATAGAACTTTGCCAACTTTAAATCACTATATAAATGCTGGCTATAACAGACTGGACAACTATTTGTCAGGGATGTTACAAGGAAGACTTTTTATTCATGTATAGGTTGAACTAGATGATTTCTGAGTTCTCTTTCAACTCAGATCTTGTGCTTCCATTCCCACCTCTGCTGATAGAGTCTCAGGATGTAATGTTTTAATGTGTCAACAAGCTATGAATATTCTGTTATTCCTTTACAAAGTATGAACACCTCTCAGAGTCAGGAGGGTGCAACACTATTGGATAATGATTGGCCATCCCAGGGCAATCTTTAAAAAGCACAGTTCAGTTCTTTTGAGTCAGCTGACAAAAGTCCAAGAGCTGAAGATGACTGAAGCAGCAATAGCTGCCATGGTGGAGCTACTCATACCATGAGGCACAACGAAAGGAGCAGAGACACACATTCCAGACAAACATGTTTACAGAGAGACTATCATTTAAGCAAGGAAGTAGTTTTGTGGATGGGGGCCTCTGTCAGTTAAAAAGAGCCAGCTCTGGACTCAAGATAGATCTAGCCTTGGCAATCCAGAGTCAGCCTGCAAAAAGGAATGGACCTTGGGAGCAGGCTGAGCAGCCCACCCAGCAGAGACATGGTACCCAAAGAGGGCATTTTGAAGACTCCACAGGAGAGAAGGGATATAAGGCCCTGCAGTACCAGGAGGTGTATTTTGCCTTAGTCATACATGGTCCTAATACGCTATCATTGTACTCTTAAGTTTGTGTCCATTCTTCTCCCAGATATTTGGTATATTTGTAGGAAAGTAAAACTCAGGTTGGGGAAGGAGAATGTCTTATAGTTATTTTTGCTATGCTGTTTTATCTAATGGCTTTACTAACAGCTGAATGTGTCTACTGGCTGTACCTTAAAATGAAGCACCTCAGTGAAGGCTCATGAGTTTTATAAAGTAGCCACCTACAGACTACCCTAAAACCCAAGGGTAATAGCTGTCTTTTGGGTATGCAAGCATGGAGTATGACTGCCAAGTTGGGTGACTATCCTAAAAGGTGTGCTTTGCAAAGATGGAAGGATGAATGGATAAAAGAATGAGTAAACAAATGAATCCATAACAAAAATTCTATTCTAGGGCATGGAGATAAACTTGAGTTCTTGAAAACTATTTGAGCAGAACACATATTTCAAGGATCTATCAAACTGGAAAAGCTTCAAGTACAGGACTGGCAACCAGCTACATCTGCTGTCTGAGAATAAGACTAGCCAAGTATGGGAAGGCTTCTTGCCGAAAAATTGGACACAGTGATTTTTTTTTTGCTGTTGTTTTTAACCATAGCGACCCATAAAAGAGATTAAAAATACAAAAATGCTCTCAATACTGTGCGGCCCCCTTCCAATTCTAGAGTGCTAGTGGCAAATTAACAGAAAGGGGGCAGAGGTTGCTAAGAATTACACGGTTGTTAAGACTGTCCACAAACATTAATTTGACTATTATTACTCTTAATGTTCAATCTTTGTCTAGCAACCAATGAGTTGACACATTGCTAGAAGAACAAAAGCATATCTATACTGACATTCTCATGAGAAATGAAACAAGAATCTGCAGCTAAGTAGAAGTGTAGCTCACAGGTTCAACTTGAAAGAACAAAGGATTTGACCAAATTGTTTTCATGATACTCTCAATGTGATGAGACATAACTTCATAAGGCATTTGATCATCTTGCAAAACTTGGAGCTAGTGTATTTCTCCTCACTAGAGGTCAGAGATAGCTAGGTCCCCCATAAAGCAAAGGGCACAAGCAGAGTACCATGAAGATAACCATAGCTCATTTATTGCAGTGAATAAAAGGGAAGTGTTCTGGAAAACTTCTTAAGAATCTCTACACTAGTGATTTCCAATGCAAAAGTAGGTATTAGGGAAGGTAGCAAAAACAACCACCACCAAACATTTTGGAAAATACAATTCAGGATTGAGGAATTGTAGAATCACTGATTCTCCTAGTTGGAAAGGACCTCGGAGGCTGTAGCTCTAATTGTTAGAAAGGTTTTCCTTACATCAAGCCTAAATTCACCTCTTTGCAGCTGGCCTCCATTACCTGCAGAACAAGCCCAGTCTCTCATCTATATGACAATCTTTCAGATTCTTAAAGATACCTGTCATTTCACACTCCATGGCATGTCTTTTCTAAGTTAAAGATCCCCAGTTCCTCCAACCAAACTTCAAGTGGTACAAAGTCAAGACCCTTCCTTGTCCTGGTCACTCTCCTCTGGCTGTGTTCCAGCTTATCAATGTCCTCCCCAACATGTGGTACCCAAACTTAAACATGATTCTCCCCAAAGTGGTCTGACCAAGGCAGGGTTAGCAGGATTATAGCTTCCCTTGCCCTGGATACTATGCTTCTTCTAATGCACTCTTAATTGCCCATTAACTTTTTTTTTTTTTGCCACATCACACTGTTTACTCATATTGAGCTTTCAGTTCACTAAAACTTCCAGGTCCTTTTTCAAATTAACTGCTAGTTAGCCTCACTTTCATTATCTTTTACTTGTGAAGCTATTATACATAATAAATTTCATCTTCTTTCACAAAATCCTACTTCAGAATTTCATTCTTGAGAATTTCCCATTAACCAATCAAAAAGCATTTATTAAGAATCTAATAATGATAATAGCTAGCATGTATATAGCACTTTAAGGTTTGTAAAGCAATTTACATATATTATCTCATTTGATCCTTACAATAGCTCTGTTAAGTAAATATTATTGTCCCCATTTTACAGATGTGGAAACTGAGGCTGAGAGAAGTTAAATGACTTACCCAGAGTCACATAGCTAGTTAGGGTCAGAAGAATGTTTTGAGTTTAAGTCTTCATGATTCCAAGTCCAACACTCTATCCACTAGGATGGTCATCTAGCTGCCACACTTTGCTAGACTCCAGGAAGAAAGAGAAAAGAAGAAAGCAGTCTTGCTTTCAAGAAATTTATATAGGTAGTATGAAACCTGTACAAAACAGTCATTATAACTCATCATTATAACCAAACAGTTATTATAAACAGTCATTATGCCCAAACACCACAGGAACTCTCAGCAGACAAACATTTGATTCTCCTGGATAGTCAGAGAGATGGATAGACATGCCAGCCAAGGGTAACACCACTTTAGAGTAGAATTTCATTTACAAAACATTACAAAGGGGATGACCAAAGATCATGATCAGTATTGTATTACAAAACAGTGAAAAGGAATGAAGGGAGAAATGAGCCTACAGAAAACTGGGCATGAGATGTAACTATATCAGTTAGTACTGAGAGCATCTATGGGTGAAATTGAAAGGATAACAAATAGATATGAAATCAAATAGATCTGCCAATGTTTCTGTAGTGTTCAATTCTCTTTAGCAGTTAGACTAGAATCACTACATTTGGATTCTTACCATCTCAGTACCCAGTTTACTCTATTCTAATAGGTATAGAAATAAATAAAATGAAGTTCAGAAGAGTAGTTGGACCCAATCAAATACATATAGGAAAAAAATATGTGCTGCAGTAGACAGACTTCTAAGAATGTTTTATTTATGTATTTAGTCCATTTGCATATACCTTGGATAGACAGGGAAAGACAGTGAGCTGGCCCCATATTGAGGAAGATATAGTAGGCTAAATAAATAAACTGTATAATACTTTCAATAATCTCAATCTGTGATTCTTTGTCTAAAGCAGAACTCAATTATCCCATATTCCTCCTCCAAGAGAACTTCTCCTTCTGACTTCCCTATTTCTGTGGATGATACCATTATTTTCCCAGCCATCCATGTTTCAAATCTGAGTCATCTTTATGATTTCTCTCCACTCCCTCACCCTTAACCCCCATAAGCAACCTGTTGATTTTTTTCCTCTTACAATATGTTTTGTACTTATACAAGTTTAGAGTTGAAAAGCACCTTAGAGATTATTTGACCCAACACCCTCATTTTATAGGGAAGGACACTGGGCCCAAGGTCATCCAAGGTCACATAGAGAGCAAGTGATAGAACTGAAATGATATCTCAGTCTTTGGATTCTTAACCCATTGCTTTTTCCAATATGCTATCCATCCCTTCCTTTCTATTCATATACTTCCTCATAATCTATCTCTTATCAGTTTATATCTGGGCTATAGTTTCCTAACTCATCTTCTTGCCTTCACTTTTACCCCTTCCAATCCATCCTACATACCACTAACAAATTATTCTTCCTCGTGTATTGCTTTGACTCTATTCCTCCTTTCATAAAAAGTCAAGTCAAGGTGGTTGCCCTCAAAGAATTTACAATCTTATGGGTGACATAAAACTTAGATGACAGTATGCAAACCCCAGATAAGTTGGAGATAATCTCAGGGAGATTAGTATTAAGGGGAATCAGGAATGGCTTCTTACACAGATTTCAGTGATTCTGTGTGGCCTTCATGATAGCATCCTTAGTTTCCATTCAAAGCCATCTACAATACCAATTCAACCTACCTTTCTAAATTTATTTCCTTAAAAAAATACTCAATTTCTAATCAGACTGCTTTATATACCATCCTGAATATATTTTGCAATTTGTGCCTTTGAAACTTTAAATGATTAAATTCACCAAACATTTATTAATTACCCACTCTACTAATGGGTAATTCTAGATGACTACTTGGGGGCAAATTATAGTACAAATGGGTATAACTACTCATATCAGTTGTGAGGTGTCTAATCACATGTACATGATGTTAACCTGAAGAACTTATCCCTGTATAGATTTCAAGTAAAGATAGAGATGTTTTATTAGATAGCACAATATACACACATCCATACATATGTATTTATGTATGTATATATACACATACATGTAAATATCTGTATAATTAAGCTTACTTTGAAATTTTTTTAATTAAAATATTTTTCAATTATAAGCATTTATTTCCTCTCTTCCCACCCCACTTCACTGAAGAAAGGTAAAAATAAGATAATAAACATATATAATCAAGCAAAACAAATTCCCACATTGTGTCCAAAAATGTATGTCTCATCTTGTTTGGTTGTTTCATTCCTGAAGAGGCCTCATTTTACAAGACTTCCCATCCTACAGAGTTTTGAGAGAACAGGCATCTGCAAGACCATATCAAGTGACTTCCCTCATACATGTGCCACATATGATAAATTCACAAATTGGGCTGGCAGCTTTCTACTCACCTCAAATCAGCTGTAATGCTTAAAGACTCTGAGGTATAGATTAGAATTTAGACTCTGTAATTGACTTGTGTAACCTTTCTTGGACTCAGTTTCCTTATTTTTAAGAATGAGGGGCTAGATGACTGCTAAAGTCTTTTCTAGCTCTAAGTCTGGGGTCCTGTGCTCCTGCTCTAAGAAAACGGATGTGAGGTAGTACCTTGTCTTCTTGCCAACTGAAACAGTGAAAAATCCAAAGCAGAGATTGAGAAGCCAATAACCAGAGAGAGCTCCCCAGAAGCAAGTCCCCCTACAGTGGCAAAAGAATGGCTGCAACAACTGTTGTCTTTCCCCACAGATGCAGTAGGCTTTTATGGGGGTATCATGCTTGGAGAAGAAAGGACCTCTGGGGAGAACTGGAAAAGCATTTATGAAGGGAGGACGAGAGAGACAAAGATAGTGACATCTTATTCTAAGAACCAGCTGACCATAGAGTTTGTATCCTTGTTGTGTTGCTAAGTTAAAGTAAACCAAGGATTTATTATATATGCTACTTTATTTTCATGCTGAAGAGGCCATTGTGTTTCATGAAGGTACAGATTTTAGAGGGGGGATTCACCTCAAGTCAAGTCAATAAGCAATTATCAAATTCTCACTATATGTCAGGCACTGTGCTAATTGATAGGAAAAGAAGGCAAAAACATGGTCTCTTCCTTCAAAGATTTCACATTCTAATGAAGGAAAGAACAATAGAAGGTCAATTGGGCAGAGAGAAGGCATTAGCATTGAGGGGGACTTGGAAAGGCTTCTTGAAGATGATGGGATTTTATCTGAAACTTGAAGGGCATCATGGAAACCCAGGAGGCAGAAGTGAGGAGGGAGAGAATTCCAGGCATGGGAAACAGTTGGTGAAAATGCATGGAGATGGAAGACGAAGCGTTTTGTGCAGAGGAACAGCAAGGAGGTAAACACTGAGCACAGAGCACAACCCAAATGCAGCACAGCATAGAAGGCATTGTATTACGAACTGGAAATAGAAATATAGGAGAAAGCTATCCTCAGCCAGCTCCTTGTTCAGCCCATATCAAGACAATTGTGTTCACTTCTGGCTACCACATTTTAGCAAAGACATTAACAAGCAGAAGCATATCCAAAGGTGACCAGGATTAAAAGAAGATTAAAAATGATGCCATATTGGAATTGGTTGAAGGAATGGAGGATGCTGGAGAAAAGCTGTTTATGTCCTTTAATCTAACTCCCTGCTGGGCATTTACTCCAAAGAAGTCTGAGAGAAAGGGAAGGGTCCCATATCTTTGGGACTTCTCTGTTGACTTCTCTACCATGCCCCTGGAAGCTTATTATTGGGATAACCTTATCATCCTGTAAGATCTCCTCAGCCTTGGGACTCCACCTCAACATCATCCTTTGCCTTTCTGATTGGAGGGTGAGGCCATGAAATCCAAACTTCCATTTAAGGAGAGAGCTCAGCTCAGACATCTCTTTTCTTACCTGGCTTCACAACTTTAGGACTTCTCTGATGGACTTCTCCATGATCAAGTATCTTCTGGAGTAGCTAACTCCCTACCTTAACCTCTCCCCTTTTCATCAGCTTTCTTTTGTGTCTATCTTCCCTCATTAGCTCCTTGTAAATAGGGACTGTCTTTCTTTTTTCATATTTGTATCCCAAACTTAGTACAATGCTCAGAACTTAGCAGGCAGTGTGTCTTTATTAACTGTTAATCAAGAAGAGAAGATAGTAGGGAGAAGATAGTCATCTTCAAATAGTAAAAGACTCTCAAGAAAGAGGAATTAAACTTGTTTTATTTGGCCCCACAAGGTCAAACAAAATAGGAGTAATGGGGAGCAATTGCAGACAAATAGATTTGGCTTGATATAAGGAAAAATTTAGTAAAAGTGAAATGTTCTTTAAGTGTAGGTTATATGAACAATTGCCATGAGTGATTTATTTACTTTTTAATTATATCAACACTTAATATATCCCAGATTCATATTCATTTTCTTAATTAAGTATTTATAACTTATGTTCCACTAAGATCTCTAGCTCCTTTCTGCCCTGAGTGCTGTCCACCCAAAGGAATAATCATATATGTACATTCTTCCATATCTAATTTGAGTAATATTATTTCTGAAAGTATCATATTGTGGGCTTGTTGAGGAATTTTGCTTTGTTTGGAGGGTTTGTTTTTGACCAGTTCTACTTATGCAATTAGTTCAAATAGTAGTGTATTTGTTCTCTACTTCATTTAGATTTGAAAATGGGTAGTCCCAGGCAATAAACAAAAATGGCCTGGTAAGACACCTTGGTTTGAAGAGAAAAAACTGTACACTGTTACAGTGAAGAGAGTCAGAGAATCTGGGTTCAAGTGCAACCTCTGATGTTACCCATCTGTGTTACCTTGCACAAAGCTTTTACATTCCCTGGGCCTCAGTTTGCTAAACTCTAAAATGAGGGAATTAGATTCTATGGCCTCTAGAGGTCCCTTCCAACTCTAAATCCATGTTCATATGAATTAGTAGTCTTAATTCTAAAATGGGAAAACGCTAAACTCAGAAGCCTTAGTAGGAGATTAAAAAGAAATTGTTCATTTCTTTTCATTTAAAATTCTAACTTTGGAGTTAGGAGATATAAATTCAAGGCCCCTCTATACTGACCAGGTATATGGCTAAAGGCAAATTTCTTTCGCAGCAGCAGCAGGAGGTACTTATACTTATTACTATCTTCACAGGACTAGTGGAAGGAAAGTGCTGTGAAAACAATACATCTTTGTAGAAATGCTTGTTGTTTTTTTCTTTTATGACCCTTCACCCCTAGAATTTTCCAATGTAACAAAGAAAAATAACCAAGTGAAACCAACTTACATAGCAACTATTTCTGTTGACATATACTACATTTGAAATCCATAATCCTCTCTGCTTCCCACCATCTACCAAGAGGAGGAAAGAATGTTTCATCATCCTCTCTTGAGAATTATTATTGGGTATTGCACTTAGTCTGAGATCAGCTACCTTCCAGGATTATTTTCATTTATATCATAGTAGTCATTATGTATGTTATTCTCCTTTTTTCATTCTGCATCAGTTCATATGCCTTCCCATGTTTTTCTTAATTTTGTTCATTTGTCACCTTCAGGGTACAAGAGTCCATAAGTCTTTTATCTCACAGTTTGTTCCATTCCCCACTTTATTTCCAATTTTTTGCTTCTATGAAAAGTACTGCTACAAATATTTTGGTACATATAGAACCCTTTCCTCCCTCTCAGATTTCCTTGGAATACATGTCCAGCAGAGAATTAGTTGGGTTAAAGAGCAAACACAGCTCAATAATCTCTTGCAAAATTCCAAACCATTCTTCAAAAAGGTTGGAACAATTTATAGCTTTACCAGCACAGCTCACTAGTGTGCCTGTCATGCCATGAAATACTCACTATTTACATCTTTTATCGTCCCTGATAACGTTGTTGGGGGTTTTCAATTTTTCTCTCAACTCCTCTAAAAACGGTTTGTTTATATCCCCTGATTGTGCTCCTAGTTACAAGTTTACCCAAATCTCTTGGACGCCAGAACTCCATCCAAAATATCTGATGCCAATAACCATTCCCACCTGACAATTTCTCTACCTACTCCATAAGCATTGATTTTGTTTGTAAAGAAGTGTCCCAATCTCCCCCAGGATCATGTCTCCCTCACCCCCATTCCTGGATGTCAAGAATGTTTCAGAGGGGATTTTCATAACCTTTGAGTACCTTCCAAACTCTGTGATTTTATTAAAAAACAAAACAAAACAAAACACAACAACATAGTCCCTGACCTCAAAGAGTTTACATTGCCCCAACCTGAGTTATACTCCATTCTTTGTTTGTACTTCAAGGTCCAGAGGAAATCCTAGTCTTTCATAAACCCTCTCTGTGACAAGCCAAGCCCATATTGATCTCTCCTTCCTTTGTCCTCCCATAGCTCTGTTTAGCTATAGCTGTAGTTAACTTGAATTGTATCTTATTCTTTCCAAAAGACTGTAAGTCCCAAGAAGACAGGAACTCTACTTATCTCAGTCTTTGGATTTCTTACAGTACATCATATAGTCCTATGTAAACAGAGAGCACTTAGTACATGTTTATTAAATGAATGGTAGTTATTTGGCTCATATCTGTCATATAGGGCCAATCAATTATCTTTTAATATGTATATGACTATCAGCTATTTCAGGGCAAGGACTTATTCAACTTGTATCTCCCACTGAATTTAGAATAGCACCTTCTACATAGAGAATGTTCAATAAATTTGTCCCCTGATCTATTTTAATTGAGTTTCAGCAATTGTCTGCTTGATATAATGCTGAATAACTCATTGTTCAAAAATAATGCTTATTCTCTGCGTTGTTTTCTTTTTTACCCACCAAAGGGATAGGGATCAAAACCAGACCCGTGATCACGTGGGGCATTTGGATATTTTTAATATAAGAAAAAAAATTACATAAAAAAGGAACCCTTTTACTAAAAAAGGTTATAAGCCATGGATATAGAACAAATAGTGCCTTTCTTTTCCCTCCTTCCCTCCTAGGTTACTTGCATCTCCCTTTCAGGTGTTTGTAGGGAAAGGCCCTGCCTATGTAAACATTATGAATCAATCAGTTCAATTGCTTAATCAATCAATTAACTAACCAAATATTTATTGAGTATATACTATGTGCAAGGTACTAAAGGAGAATGTGAAAATGATAAAGACATAATCTCTGCCTTTAAGGAGCTTATAACTTACTAGAGAAATTAAAATATAGGCAAATAACTGTTATAGGGCAGGAAGTAGTGTCATGAAAGAAGTACAAACAAATTGCATAAGGATCACAGAGAAGAGAACAGTTATAGAGAATGATGGATCGCTAGGTTTAGAAGGATTCTTCTAGTTCATTTGGTTCAATACCCTCATAGAATCTCAGAGTTAGAAGGGCTTTCCACAGTGCACCCCATACCCACATAAGAATTTTCTAAGGGGCGGCCAGGTGGCTCAGCGAGTAAGAGCACCAGCTCCAGTGTTGAGAAGACCTGGAGATCACATCCCGGGCTCAGACACTTAGCACCCACCCAGAAATTATAACTGGCCGTGTAACCTTGAGCAAGTTACTTAACCCCAATTGCTTAGGGGCGGCCAGGTGGCTCAGAGAGTAAGAGCACCGGCTCCAGTGTTGGGACGACCTGGATCAAATCCGGGCTCAGATAGTCAGCACCACACCCAGAAATTATAACTGGCCGTGTAACCTTGAGCAAGTTACTTAACCCCGATTGCTTTAAAAAAAAAAAAAAAAAGAATTTTCTAAAACTTCCCTGATAAATGGTCATATAGCCTTTGACTGAAGACCTTCAGTGAGAAGGTCTTCTCTACAGCCCAAGGCAGCCACTTTTGGATAGCTCCAATTGTCTGGAGGGAAGAGTCAGACTTAAAGACAGGCCTGTCTGACTAGTAGTGCCTTTTGAATTCATCCCAGTTCCAGCTTTTCAGCCAATTAAACAGAGTTTTCTTTACCATGTAATTAACTCATTGGAGCCAGTTACAGAATTTCTATGCCTTCTCCAAATCAGAAAGCAAGGCATTTCTATTATATATCATCATGCCTTTCCAGAAACAGGGTCCTCAGTTTCTTCCATGTGGATGATTACATCACACATACCTCTAGTTACATTAACTAATGTCACTTTTGTTTGTTTTTTTTAGCTGTCGTATTGAGTTTTCATTCCACTATTCTTTTTTAGTCTTTTTCTAGTCACATATCCCCATCTTATACTTGTAAAGTTAATTTTTTGAATCCAAATGAAAGATACAGAATATTTATTCCTATTAAATTTCATCTTAAATTTAGCCCTATGTTCTAGTGTGTCGAATGTTTTTTTAATACTGATTCTGCCATCCAATGTGTTTTGTTTCATTTGGAAACTTGATAAGCATGTAATCTATGCCTTTATCCAAGTCATGGATAGAAACTGTTAAAAAGCACAAGACCAAGTACAGTTTCCTGGGACACCACACTAAAGACCTCCTTCTAAGTTGTCATTGAACCAATAATCACTACTCTTTGGGTCTGGGCATTCAGCCAGGTTTGAATCCACTCAACTATCCTATTGTCTAGCTAGCCCACACCTCGCTATCTTTTCTTCGTGGATAGCATGAAATTAAGTTCTTTGGTAAAATATAGGTAAACAACATAAGTAATACATATTATGTAATTACTTATATTTCTGTATCATTTCCATGATCTACCATCATAGTTATTTTTTTTTTAAAGAAAATCAAGTTAGTTTTGTATGACCTATTTTTGATGAAACTGTATTGGTTCTTTGTGATCCATTTTTCCTCTTTTAGATGTCCACTATTCATCCCTTTAGTGGTCTATCCTAGAATTTTACCAGGAATCAAGGTCACTGGCCTATAATTTTCAGACTCCATTCTTTCCCCTTTTGTAAAATTGGTACATTTACTTTCCTCCATTCTTGAGTCACCTCTCTCTACATCCTTTCAAATATCACTCTGTGGCTCAGTGATCCCATCAGGCAGTTCTCTCATTACTTTGTTATGTAGTTCATCTAGGCCTGGTGACTTGTACTCATCAAAGGTAAATAAGTGCTACTATTTCCTCACATATCTTGAATCTTTACTTTCTAGTCTAACAATCATTCTCTTTGACAAATTAAAAATGAAGAATAAAAATTATTCATTTCTATACAATGTTCAAATTTACTCATTAAACACTTTGTGCTATAAAGCACTTACAACTTTTTTTTATAAGTGGTACCTATAACCCTGACTTCTTTCTATTAAAAGGATTTTTTTTGTCCAGTTGTTACTAAGGGGAATTAAGATACCAAACAATGGATGGAAAGTGGAACTACCGAATTCTTATTCTTCATTTTAAATTTTAATTCAAAAATTATATCTTCAAAAACAGAGTTAGTGAAAGAGAGATATGCAGGTAGAGGAAAATACACTAGGAAGGAGCATGGCATATTGGATAGAGTGCTGGGTTTGGAGGCAGGAAGACTTGTGTTTGGATCCTGCCTCAGACATTAGCCACGTGATCCTGGGAAAATAATTTAACTTCTCTGGACATCACTTTCTTCATCTGTAAAATGAGATGAAATGAGATGACTTCTAAGGCCCTTTCAGATCCACATATGTTATTCTCAGACCTTTTAATAGTAGAAAGGAGATTAAAGAGGAAATTCTACTGGCAAATATTAGCTTTAGACAATAGTACCATAGATTCAGAATTGGAAGGGACTGTAAAAGTTATGTGTTTCAACCCTTCTGTTCTACAGATGAGGAAACTGAGGCCCAGAAAACCTAAGGGATGTGGTAAATAGCAGAGTTGAGATTTAAACTTAGGTCCTTTGACTTTAACTCCAGTGATTTTTCCTACTGTCTGGTTCTTCCTGTAGAAGAGAATTGTGCTAAAACCATAAAAAGTAAGGGAGTTCGGCACAGGGAAGGCAACCTAAGGCAATGTGGTGTACCAGAAAGACCTTCTGAGTAGGAGTCAAAAGGAATGGGTCAGAAGCCTGGCTCTGCCACTCTCTAGACTGCAAAGCCCAAGAGGACAAGGAGTGATTCTTATCTCAATGGTGGACTTCCCCCAGCACATGGCACCTTGCTTGATAAATCATGTATTAAATGCTTGTTTTAATATTGTTGTAGCCTTCTCATTCCGAGCAAGCTATAGCATCACAAGGTGTAGAGCTGAAAAGGACCTTTGAGATCATCTAGTTAAGCCCCCTCGTTTTATAAATGAAGGAACTGAGACTCAGAGATAGTGATTTACCTGTACAACAATTCAAAACGGGGTCTCCTGATGCCCAGATCTAGTGCTTTTCCTAACACCCCCATCATTTAATCTCTCTAGGCCTCAGTTTCCTCCTCTATAAAATGGAGTTAATAATATTTTCATGACCCACCTTACAGGGTCATGGTGGGGATCAAAAGAAATATTATATGTTTTGTAATATGTCATACGCATATGTTATAAGCTTTGTAAATCTTAAAGCAATATAAATGCAAGTTGTTACTTCAAAGACCTTTCCAAGATTAGCTGAAAGAATCACAGCAAAAGCAGTAAGTCTACAGCCGTGAGAAAAGTTTCAGTGCCCTGTCACCACTATCTCCCTTGATATTGCACACTATGGTTCTCTTCCTTTTTTGACCATTTACTCTATATCTCCTTTGATGGATCCCATTTTTTCACCTTAAAAATAAGTGTCCTCCAAGGTTCTATTTCTGGAACTTTTCTATCATCTCTTCATCCTCTCTGCCTTGCCAATCTCATCTTCTTTTACGGCATCCACAATTACCTTTATGGAGATGACCTACAAATCTATGGTTCTACTCCCAATCTCTCTTTAGAGCTCTAGCCCCATCTTTCCAAGGAGTGACTGGATGCCTCTGTCTGGATGAGTAGCATCCCAAAGTCAAAAAGGTTGAAAACAACTCCTCATCTTTCCCCAAAACTTCCCTCTCTGCCTATCTTCTTCATTTCTAATGATGATACCACCCTTATTTGACACTTGTAATTACTTTATCTTCTTGCTAATCTTTCTTTTCTTGGTTTCTTGACACTATTCTTTTCCTTGTTCTCCTCCTGCATTTCTGTAGGACTATGTGTTGGTTCTTCATGCATGTCCCAACCACTAATCATGGGTATTATCTAAAGCTCTGTTCTGGGTCCTCTTCTCTTTTCCCTCTATACTATCTCACATAGTGATCTCATCAGGTCCCATAGGTCCAATTATCAACTCCATACAAATGACTTCCAGATCAATATATCTTATTCCTTACACAAGTATCTCAAATTCAATATGTTCAAAACAATATTCATTCATTCATTTATTATCTTTCTCCTTAAGTCCTCCCCTCTTCCCAACTTTCCTATTATTGTAGAGAGCATCTCCCAGGCAGGCAAATTTGTAACCTCAGCATCACTCTGGATTTCTCACTCTTACTGACCACACGTATTCAATCTATTGCCAAGCCTTGTCATTTTTTCTTCATACCTTTGTCCCACTTCTCTCCACTCACATGGCTACCATCCTATTCCACACCTCTTGCCTGAAATACAGCAATAGCTGTTTAATTTATTCCCTGGTCTCAGGTGTTTACCCATTCCAATCTACTCTTCATTAAGTTGCCAAAAACCCTCATGAACCTTCAATAAATCCTATTTTAACTCCAAATCTAGCATTCTTTTTCATAGCTAGTGGGACTAATGTTGGCTGCAACTTCTTCTTCCTATACAGGAGGAAAGTGTGTGAAGATACAGAGACATTTGGAAGCAAGGAAGCAGGGAGTTAAGGGAGCTCTTGTTTGACACCTACATCTTTTCCGTAAAGTAGGAAGTCAGCTCCTAAGAATGTGAAGGCCAGGCATTAGCTAGTGGGTCTATTCAATGGAGAGTTTTGAATGCCAAACAGACAACTTTATTGGCAATAGGGAACTACCAATGTTTTTTGAGCCGGTAAGTGACATGACAAAAATGATGTTTTAGGGAAATAATCTGGCAGCAACATTGAGTATGGATTGGAATTGGGAGAAGGCAGAGGCAGGGAGAACAGTAAGACAGTTATTATTCAGTTTTCACATTTGCTTTAACTCTTCTGCCAGAGCTACATTCTCATTTAGGTTTCTTTTTTCCCTGTGTGGCCTTTTGCCTGGTTTCTCTGATTTGAGCTGGCTATGTATGTTAGCAAGTTCAATTGCTTTATTAGTTTCCTCAAATAGCAGAATGTCTGGCCTGATGGTTGGGATTTGTTGGTCTGTAATTAAGGCTCTAAGCCAGGATATCTTGCAGCAGTTATTTTCCAAAATATTTTTAGTTGTGTGGATGTAATACTGTGTTAATTCCTTCATCAACCCACATTTAAGGGCTAACTACTGGTGTATAATCTTAGCAACATGATTATTCCTGTTGATATAATCCATGGCAGCCAAGGTGGTGTATCATCCAATTATGTGTTCAGTTATTTCCCTACTCATCATAAATGGGCTTTAGAAACCACATTTTCCTTTATTATATATTTGTGTCCATTTTAAGTGGCAATCATGCCATTCCGATCTGTTTGGACAACTTCTTCATCTTGGTCCTTATCTTGGTCCTGTTTATCTGGGCTTAAATTATATGAAAGAGCTATGAAATTATGTGAAAAAACTATGAAATTATATGAAAAGAGCTATGAAGCTCTTTTTGAGTTCCGTGTCTGAATTTGTGGTTGGATCATGTTATTGTTATGGTTGATATGAGTGCTATTATTATTCATAATATGACTTTGATGGATCTATGATCTCATTAGAGTGGGTAATTCCTTCTTATTTGTTCATTTGATAAGCATTATTGAATGCCTGTTAAGTTTTAGGAATCATGCTAGGCAGTGAGGTTATAAAGACAACCAGCACAAGAGAAAGCCCCTGTCCTTATGGAGCTTCTCTTCTACTGGGGGAGATGATTCCGTGGTACAAATCATAACTTGTTCACATCTCCTCATCCTCAGCAAGTCTCGTTCACCCCTTTTCTGCCAGTCCTCCAAAGAGGATTCTCTCAATGTCCTGGAGGAATTCCTCTGCTAACACGAGCCATTCAGCCTGTCTACTGATTATCCTTCTCTTTTACTATGTGACTGACTCACCTTTTCTGGTTATGCAAGACCTAGATGCTGTCTTTTACGCTGCTTCTATTGTATAAATGATAGCAATTTGTTAATAAAAAATAATAAAGAAAATCCCTGACTTGTCCAGGGCCAGCCACTTTCTCTTAATTTTTCCCTATCACTCCTGTCTCCACTTCTCTGACCTACCAACTTCTTTTCTTCTCCCCTCTGCCATCCCCTAATATCTATGAAAAAAGAAAAGAAACAAAGTACAAAAGTCTTTATCTCTGTCAAAACACTTTTTTGAGATACAAATAGAAATAAGTAGACAGATGTTTATAAATCAAAAAGTTAGTTCAGGGGTTCTTAATCTGGAATCTGTGAAATTATTTAAAAATATTTCAATAACTATGTTTTACTGTAATTGATTTCCTTTGTAATCCCACACTTTATTTTGTATATTGAAAAACATTTTATATATTGAAAAACATTATTCTGAGAAGGGATCCATAGACTTCACCTCATATATATGAGGGCAGTGAACAAACTATTACACTCAAATTTACTATCAATCAGATCTATCATAAATCTAAAGCAAGCATTGATTCTTTCATTGGGTGATGGGAAAAGAAACGGGACAAGTTGCTTTCACCACCCTCCTACAGAGGGGACCGAAATGTAGCTCATTAGGACATAATGAGATCAATTACTAAATTGGCTAAAATATATTGAGTAAGCAAAAGAGCAGAAAAGGTGAAGAACAATGCAATTTCTTCTTTTAAGAATTATATATACAACACAGTAGTGTATCCGGTAATCACCTCCTCCTCAAGCTTATTAGTATTCACCTTCCACATCTCCTTGTTATGACGGCAAGATAACAGGTCATCAAGCAAACAAGCATTTATTAAGCACCTACTGTGTGCTGGATATAAGTGCCAAGGTTACAGATACACACACACACACACACACACACACACACACACTCCTAGTCTCTGATCTCAAGAAGTTCACAGTCTGATTTGGAGGCTGCAGCTCTACAAAGCAGCTCTGTGTGGGATAAACTGGAGAAAATCAATAGAGAGAAAGCATTGAGATTAAGGAGGACCAAAACAAGCTTTTTGCAGGAGGTGAGACTAGCTGCAACTTGAAGGGAGCTAGGGAAACAGGTGGAGACAAAGAGACTAGCGTCCCTATTTGTGTGAGGAACAGCAGCGAGGACAGTTTCCCTGCCTCATAGAATATGGAGGGGTGGGGCTGGGAGGAAGGTGTGAGAAGACTGGAAAGGTAGGAAGGAGCTAGCTTATGAAGGGCTTTAAAAGCTGAACAGTAGATTTTATATTGGATACTGGAAGCAAGAGGGTGTCACTGGGATTTACTGAATAAAGGTGGGATCTTGTCCCCTCTATAGTTAAAGAAAACCAATGAATAGGTGAATGGAAGATGGACTAGTCAACACATCTTCCTTCTGCTTTTGTTAGGTGCACCCCCCGACCCTGCCAGTCTCACAATTAGAAGGCACAGTGGATATAGCACCAGGCCTGGATTCAGTAAAATTCATCTTCCTGCATTCAAATCTGGCCTCAGATACTTACTAGCTGTGTGACTCTGGATAAGTCACTTGATTCTGTTTGCCTCAGTTTCCTCATCTGTAAAATGAGCCGGAGAAGGAAGTGCAAACCACTCCAATATTTTTGCTAAGAAAACCCAAATGGGGTCACAAAGGGTTAGACATGACTGAAACTACTGAACAACAACAAATGGCCTCAGAGAAGCCTCAAGAAAAAAATACTAGAAAAAGTAAAGGCAAAGTTGATAACCATGGCCAGTAACCCTATTTGCAATGCCGAAGTCTTACCTAATTACACACAATAAATTATTTCTTCTGTCAATCTCCTTGGGGATACAAATCCAATATTAGCATCTCTGGATCAAGGGCTGAGGACAATTTTGCAACTTTTCTTGCATAATTACAAATGGTTTTCTGAAACAGACCAGATCACAGCTTCACAAGCAATAAATTCCCATTCCTATTTTCCTATAGCCTCACTAACATTGAGTTTTCCCATCTTTTATTACTTTTGTGAATGTTAATGGGAATGAAGTGGTATCCCAAAATTGTTTTAATTTGTATTTATATGTTTATATGATTATTAGTGATTCTGAACACATTTTCAGATCTTTGATAATTTGCATTTCTTCTGAAAACTTTTTAAGTCTTTTGACTTTATGTATTAGACAATTACTATTAGTCTTAAAATTTAAATAAACTCCCTATAGACAATGATTGACAGATTTTTATAAGCAATGTTCTATGCAAAGTTTTTTTCCAATCTGCATTTCTCATTTTAGTTGCATTTATTTTATTTGTGCAAAATCTTTATATATGTATATAGTAGAATTTGTCTGTCTTATGTTATGATTTCCTCTATTTTAAAAAAGATTATTGAACCTTTCTGATTTTATATCATATTCAATTCATGATATATTGCATCTGTTGCAATGAATATGCCCTTGTAACAAAAAAGTTTTTTAGCCAAACTGACCAATAATGTAACTATGTCTAACTATGTAGCATGCTATTATAAAAATTATCTTGTTTTAAACCTAGGGGGTGACATCTAGCCCCTCAGATCTACAGGATTTCCTCCTCTTCGGTTTTAGGAAGTTTGTGTTAGACAAAAAATTAGATCCACAGTCAAAATTGCTACAAGCCCCCAGTTAGAAAATGCCTAATATTTAGGTAGAGGTTTAGCTGTCTTCTTTAATTTATATTTTTACCTACCTCTAGATTACCCCTGATTGCTTTGTGAATGAAGCAAGATTCAAACTCTTGGAATCATTTGAATAAAGAAGCAACAGAGTATGTCATACAGCATCAGTCAATAGACAGAGGGGAAGTTGGGGGGAAAGAACAGACCTTTTCTTGTAACTTCTCTCAGTCCTTGAGAAGCATATATGGTGGCATCAGTGTGAGTATTCTCTGAGATGCTTATAAGGCCAATGTTTTTTGCTGAGTTGTTTCAGACTCTGTTACCCCATTTGGGGTTTTCTTAGCAAAGATACTGGAGTGGTTTCCAGCTCATTTTACAGATGAGGAAACTGAGGCAAATAGGGTTAAATGACTTGCCCTGGGTCACACAGAATCTGAAGCTGGATTTGAACTCAGGTCTTCCTAACTCCAGGCCCAGTGCTCTGTCCACTACATTACCTAGCTGTCAATAGCTCCTCTCAATATCTCTCTTCTCTGCCACAGTTCAGTCCTACTTTCTTTTTTTCCTTTCACTGGTTCATCTTATGTTACCAGTTCTTTGCAGCTCATCTCTGGATATCCCTATCTCCCACAGAGAAGCTTCTGAGCCTTACATCCTTGACCATCCTCTTTGGCACTATATGAACCACTCCTCAACTTTGTGATACTTGCCCCGAGAGCAAACATTTGTAGTTATGACTCTAATGGTTAATGATCCACAGTTAGGCTTTGTCTATACTATAATAAAATGATTCATAGAAGAGATAAATTTAACAGAGTCAGTGTGTGTGGGTGCGTGCACACACACGCACATGCATAATGAAAAGAGTGCTGGGTCTAGAGTCATAAGAAGTAGGTCCAAATCCTGACTTTGGTCATGACCTTGAGCAGTTGATAGAGATTGCTGGACCTGGGATCAGGAAGACCTGAGTCCAAACCTGCCCACAAACACTTGCTAGCTATATGACCTTGGGCAAGTCACTTAACCTCTGTTTGCTTCATTTCCTATAAAATGAGGATAATAATAGCACCTACCAATGAAGTTTGTTTTGAGAATCAAAACACTTAGTATAGTACCTGGCTCATGGTAAGGGCAATGTAAATGTTAGCTACTATGATTTCATCTCATCTCTAGGTCTCAGTTTCCTTATCTGTAAAATGAGGAGGGAATTATTCTTGATATCTCCTTTAGCCCTACATTTGTGATTAAACTGATTGTTTGGTATCATATAGACCTCCATCTCTAACCCTTCCCCTAAATTACCCCAGAAAAACTGTTGCAGTTTTTTTCAACTGAATTAAAATTTTTAAATATTTTCTGTTAGTAATATGTTGTCATGACCATTATCAGATGGTTATCTGACTGATGGCATTTGGGAAAATTGAATGGCATGTTAGAAATAACGCTAGACTGAAAATTGGGAAACATGCCCTCTAGTCCTGGTTCTGCATGTGGTAAACAATTAATAAATGTTTGTTGAATGGAATCAATTACCAATGTGACCTTGGGCAGTTAAAATAATAGGTTATGTTCATATAATATTTATAAGGCACAGTCTTCACAGTGACTCTGAGATAGGTTACCTTCAAAGTAATATTATCTCCATTTTTGAGATGCAAAAATTGAGACTGAGAAAGTGGCATATCCAGAGCCACAAAGATGGTAACTGGTGCATTCAGGATCTGGATCCAGGTCTTATTTCCCAAATCCAATGCTATTCCCACTACACCACAATGTTTTTCTGGGTCTCACTTTTTCTTGTGGGCATTAAAAAAAAATGATAACAGTAACAATCATCGCCACTGATTGCTAAAAACCTAACTCGTCGTTCATTTCATGAAAGGTCAATATAAAATAGCAAGAGAATGCTGCTTCTTTGCCAAGGTGAAGGACCGTAGGTGTGGAATGCCCCATTTAACATCAGACTTTTCCAGTATGTTGTTTAGTTTTACAGACTTTTTTTTCTCTTGAGAGCATTTAATGTCTGCATAGAAAACTGTTTTCTGCTTAAAACATGCCCCCCTGCAATAATGTCAGGAATAGTTATTATAAAATGTAGCATCAGTGAAGGAAATAGTTGAAGTCCACTTTAGTTCTGCCTAGCCTTAAACACATATCATCTCCCCTAAATGGAACTGAGTATGGCTTCCAAGTTAAAGAGGGAATTGGAGCAAAACATCTTATTAATCACTTAAGTTACTCAGATGACACCAAGTTATATGACCAAAAAAATACATTAAATGACTTCTACATCTAATGGAATCTTTTTTTTTTCCAGCAAGATCAAAATGTCCTTTGGACTAAATGAGTGTAAAACTCTTAATGTACACCAAGGAAAATTAGAGACTGGAGGCTTCAAACTTAAATTTGGAGGTCAAACTGGATCAATAGATGAAGGCAGTACTTAGAAATACAAGGCTCTTCTCTTGGCAAGCCACATTGAGTTTAAAAAACCATGAAGGGAAAAGTTATAACTAGGCATGTTAAGACACTGATATTTGGAAATCAAAGTTCAGTAGGAAGGACATATTTAGAGCAATTAATAAAGCCTAGAGCAAAATGGCTGACAACAGATATAGAAAGCATCTCCCCAAATCCATACAACATTAATTAAATATAAGGCCTATAACCAAAGGCAGCTCATCAAAAAAGAGGAAGAAGTTTGCTAGAAATTCTTAAGGCACATGATAAACAGGTTAAAGACTTATAAATATACTTTTCCAAAAAAACAACATCACATCATCGAACGATACTAAAGGCTTATAATAGATATATGTTCCTAGACTTGGTGACCATAACTTAAAATGGTTTACTTCCAGGTGAAGGCTGTGAAATGACTAAGATATAAGGCTGGAATTAAAATCAAGCAATAAGTGTTTATTATACACCTACTATATGTCAGGCACTGTGCTAAACGCTGAGGATACAGAAAGCAGCAAAAGACAGTACTTGCCCTCAAGGAGCTTATAATCTAATGAAAAGTTTATCATGAAAAGGACCTCCATTCATGACATCCACATAAACTCAGCCAACAATATATTAACAAAAAAGCACTGAAGAAATAGTTAAGTCATATGGACAAAAACAGAGGGGGTTTATTAGAGAAACTGAGGACCATTTATAGGTAAACTCCTTGAGAGAAAGGATTGTTTTTGTTCTTTGTTGTTCACTTTTTTTATACGTTATGCATTTTGCATAATGCCTGGGATATTGTAAATGCTTAATAAATGCTATTGATTGACAGGTCATTGGTTCCAGAAATTACACAAAGGCTCTCCTTAAGGAACACAGTCTTATTGATTGATGTCAATTATGAAAGGTGATAAGAACTCAAAACCAAGTGGGAAAAGGATGAAGCACACATATATCTTATCCCTGCTGTCTTGTCTGGACTTTTCTCAGTTATTTCCAGTGAGGCTTCAGAAGATAAGCTGACACTCCAATACTTCTGTTCAATTTCAAAAAGCAGTCACTTCATCCACTTGTGCAATCAGCCACAACCCATCAATAAGCATTTATTAATCACCTACTTTTTGCCAAGCATTGTGCTAGGGACTAATAATACAAAGACCAAAATAAAATTGTCTTTGCTCTCAAAGCATAACAGTAGGATTGCAATTGATTCTGAGGCAATGTTATCTGAACTCCATGGAAATAGATGAGAAGACAATAATAACATAAAGATGAGAATAACAAGAAATAGTCATAAGAATAAAACTTACTGACGTGTGCAGGTCATTAAAGTGTACAAAATATTTTATCTCTATGTATATATTTGTGTGTATATATGTGTTTATACATAATCTTATTTGAGAAAATTAAAGATATTGAATTAGATTAATAGTGTCAAACTCAAATAGAAATGGGGTCCACTAATCTGTACATATGGATCTCTATGGGCCACATACTAACTTTGCTTTTAAAATATAACATTATCTATGATTTTATTGTGTTTTTATTTATCTTATTAAATATTTCCCAATTACATTTTAATCTGGTTTTGGGCAGCACTTGGGAATGTTATGGGCCCTCTGAGGCCTGTAGTTTTGACACCTTTGGACTAGCCGGATCTCTGAGAGCCTCCTTTATCTCTTACATTCTGTGACTGAACATCCTGGGAATGAATTCAGCAGAAAATGTCTGGAAACATTCAGAGCATTACCAGATTTTTTCACTTTTCTTTCATCTGTTTGCTGTTTTGGTAACAGAGCCTCTGATTCTAAGCATTTTTAGATTGACTCCTGTAGCGATTCTTTGTAGCAAACCTGCTACGTCAGAGATCTCTGTTTATCATATATGTCCTTAACAGTAGCTCAGGCCTGACTGAGCCAAAGTGGTAACAAAACGATCTCTATTGCAAAAAAAATCTCTCTTTTGTTTATGAAACTGGATCCTTTTGTTTCTCTTCAAAAGCTAAACAATTCCATAGCAACATTAAACATAGTAGGTGATTTTCCAGAGAAGCCACTTAATTTTTAGAAAGATTTATATTTTATAAATATTTAAGAGACAGAACAGAGCTAAATCCATATCTACATGTATATGTGTGTATATACACATGTGTATACTTACAACTGTACATATGTATGTCCATGTATACAAACATGCATACACACATAACTGCACACACAGATACACAACTGTCAGTCTGGTAGGCCATTTCTTCTAGAGACTTTTTTTTTTAAAGCAATTGGGGTTAAGTAACTTGCTCAAGGTTACACGGCCAGTCATTTCTGGGTGTGGTGCTAAGTATCTGAGCCTGGAGTTCGATTCCCAGGTCATCCCAACACTGGAGCCGGTGCTCTTACTCGCTGAGCCACCTGGCTGCCCCTAAGCAATTGGGGTTAAGTAACTTGCTCAAGGTTACACGACCATGTGTTTCTGGGTAGATACTAAGTGTCTGAGCCCGGATTGGATCTCCAGGTCATCCCGACACTGGAGCCGGTGCTCTTACTCACTGTGCTACCTGGCTGCCCCTAGAGACTATCTTTTGTGGGTCTTTTGATATTTTACTTTACTTTCAAGAAAAAGCATACTCATTTTTTAGGCTTCATCTAAGTACTCATATCAGTTTGGAAGACTAAAGCATTGAATTTACTATAATCCAGTTTGAATTCAACTTGATTGTTTTCAAAATAACCAGGTATTTGAATTTGATTTGTGGTGGGGGGTAAAACTCAAGCAGTTTGTTTATAAACACAGTCTTCAGATTTCTTAAGAAGCCTTCTTCTTGGAAAAAGTAGAAATACCTCTTTCTGCATCTGAGGGGTAGGTAAGTAAATAAAATATTCCAAATACCCAGCTCCCAGAACTCAGAGGTGCTCATCATAATAACCATATGCCACAAGGCACATGGGTCACCTATCTAGAGTACATAGATGTTTCCTGATAACCCATGATTTATTGAAGAGAGCATAGTGTTAAAGGGAGGTATGGCTGGTTATCTGATTTAAGCCCCTGCCTGGTGCTTAAATCCCCTTTTGCAGCATTCCTGGGCCAGTAGCCATCTTGCCTCTGCTTATCACAGAATGTTTAATCTGGAAGGCACCATAGAGATCACCTAGTCCCATTCCTACATTTCATAGATGAGGAAACTGATAGACTTCTATATTCACTCATTGAAGTAAGCCAGCATCAGGCATCTCTATTTACCATCTGTGTAACTTTTACATTTTGCATTAACATTTACATATCTGCTTAATATCAGTGCTGTCAAAATCCAATAGAAATGCATCCCTGCAGACTGCATATTGACTTAGAAAACCACACATTCACATCATCTATGTTGTATCGTGTTTTTGTTCATTTTGTTAAATATTTCCCAGTTCCATTTTAATCTGATTTAGTTTACATGGGAGCTTTTGTAGCCTTCTAACCTGAGTTTGATACCTCTGTATTATACTAGGCTACCCATATAGGTTTTTCTCCAGCCACTGCAAAATAAGGTTGAACAATACTCATGTCTTGCAATTAATGTTTCTTTTAAGTCAAATCACCCTCATTGTGTGAAGGGTAATCCAGAGGAATGACTTCTATACTCCTAGACTAGGTAGAATAGTTTTAAAGAACTAACATCACTGTGTAGCAATTAGGAGAAAGGTCTCAAGGCATCTGCAGAAGAGGCCCTTCTTCCCATTCTTTTCCTTCGGGCATGTGTGCCTTACAGAAGCCGGCAAAACACTGGAAGAAACAGCATCCATTTTCCCTCATGTTTTTAGATGGAAGGGAAAGCTACTGATCAGGTCCCTGAGAACAAGAGGAGGAAGTGGCATGAGATACAGGGGTAAAAACTTCCTGAAGATGAAAGGCAGAGGCTGACTCCGGGTGACAGCACAAGAATGGGAGATGAAGAATTCTCCATGGTCTGTGGGTGCTACGCAGGGGCCATAGGGCTGGGGGTGTAGGCGCTGAGAGATTGATGGCATCAAGAGTAGCAGTAATAACAGCATCAGTGAACAGTGGTGGCAAACCACAAAGATGTTGGAAGACGGAGAATCTAGACCATCTCTGGACCCACTGAGCATCGCACTGCGTAGGCATCTCCCATGGGTGTTGTGAGTTTTTTAAAGACGGAGACCAAAAAAGACTTTTTAAAGACTTCTTGGGAGCAGAAGACAAGAAACAACACTCAGTTGGAGATAAAACAGATTTCCTGTTGTTACATTAGAGAGGCAAGATATTAGCTCCTTCCATATTGACTACCATTCTGAATATTCTTTTAAAGCTTTATTAGAGATCTTGATTTGGTTGTAGGAATTATTTTGCTAATACAAAAAGAAGAGAGTTAAAATGAACTAGATTTTGCTTTTCCCATAGTGATTCTGGGAAGCAGCATGAGCCACTATGTTAGGACCAAAGGATCATAGCTCTGGAGCTAGAAGGGACCTCTGAGGCCATCTAGTCCAAACCCTTCATTTTTAACATATAAAGAAATTGAGACTCCTGGAGATGAAATGACTTACTCAAGGTCACACAGGCATTACAAGTCAGAGGTAGGATTTGAATCCAGTTCCTCTGATTCTAGAGATGGTGCTCTTTTCATTATAACATGTATACATGGATTACCGAGCATCCTGTAAAATTGAGCTGGAATTTATGACAGCTCAAAAGCATTATTGATGGCAAATGATTTATAAGTGCAATTGAATTTGATGGCCCAGACTTTCATTTGATTCATCTTCTTATCTTGGCCTGCTTTCCACCTGGGACAGTAGGCAGAAAGATTTTCTCTACTATTAAGAGTGGAAGGAGCAAGTATTTATTAAGTACCTACTATGTGTGAAGCCTTGTGCTAAGTGCTTTACTAATATCCCATTTGACCCTAGTAAGATTCTAGAGCAAAGGGGTCAAACTCAGGCTGCCATAAGCATCTTGCAGAACTCTGGAATGAGGGCCTAAAGCACATTAAATGTAATTGAGACATGTTTTTAAAAATAAATAAAAATACAGTACAATATATATCATGCAAATTTGTGGTTTTCTAAGTCAATATGTAACCAGCAGGTCTCTGTTTGAGTTTTACACTTTTGCTCTGGAAGATACACACTACAGATCCAGAAAGGGAAAAATCTAGCTTATCCTGTTCTACTGTCTCCCATAATATCAGTTAACAACAATGAAAGTATGCAATTTTCCCTACAGTAAACCTTTTTCTCTGTTCTGGGAGAGAATTGCCATTCCTGAACTGTAAGCAACACTCTAATACTTGCCAGTGAGATACCTCACTAAAGTGTCTTTCGTTGGGTCTACATGAATAGACCCAATTGTCAAAAGTATTTTTAAGGGCTTTTTTATTGTACATTAGCTAGAAATTAAGTGGATATCCAGGCATCTTCCAATATTGAAATGTTATGTATGAGTATACTTAAAGTTGAGGTTAGTTACTCATCTAATTTATTTTTCCTTAATAATTTCTCTGATATTTGTCCCTTCTACTCCATTCCTATCACCACCACTTTACTCTTAGGTCCTCTCACCTTATGCTGGGCTACTGCAACAGACTCTTTTTTTTTTTTGCCTTTTTGGAGGGCAATTGGGGTTAAGTAACTTGCCCAAAGTTACACAGCTAGTTTTTTTGTGTGGGTGTTAAGTGTCTGAGGCTGGAACCGAACTCAGTTCCTCCTGACTCCGG
>NW_027185784.1:23809124-23836636 GCF_028583685.1 Petaurus breviceps papuanus
GAGAGAGAGAGAGAGAGAGAGAGAGAGAGAGAGAGAGAGAGAAACCCTTTTGGCAGTCCAGTAAAGCCTAAGGACACCATCTCAGAATAATATTTGTTACCTACGTAATTGAAGGACATAATACATTTCAGTTAGAGGTTAGTGAAAATGAAGATGTAATTTTTTCCCCTCAAAGTTTATGGACCCCCTAAAATGATGACTTATAGAAAACAGACAAACTGAGGGCTAAGAGAAGGGCTTAGATTTTTCATTGCCTTCTTTCCCTTTTCCTACTCTCTCTTCCCCAACCCCCAATGAACTGGCTGGAGGAAGAAAGCCTTTGCATCTATTGCTGGGGGTGGAATTCATTAGATGAAGAGTTTTGCTGCTGGGAACTGATTAGAGGAATAGTTCTGTGGATTGGAAAAGTTGATTGGAGGATAGAGAACCCTCAGACAAAATGGAGAGGCTTGTTTGGCTTGTTCTTCCACCTGTAGCTTCTTAGAGCCCAGCCAAGGGAGTAGTCCTGAAAAGCTTTGTAGATCACAGGTTTAGGGGAATAGTTTTTGTTAAGTTTTTGTTTTATTACCTTAGACCCCAGTCAAGGAATGTTTTGAGTAGATTAGGCAGAAGTTGCCCCACCCAGCAGGTGATAATGTGGTACATATTGTTCCTTAAGTAGACCAAGAACATTAAGGCCAGTTGTCCGGAGTTATAAGCTGTTCTGAGTCAAGGGTTTCTCTGTTCATGTCTTCCCTGTTAGGTTTGTGTAAATTTGTGCTTACTTTTCCTCATGGATACTGTGTGCATTGGTGGGAAAGTGTATATAACTATTAGGTTATAATTAGTCTTGCTTTGCATTGGTTTAGTAAATGTTTCATGATTAAGAGTGAAGGGTGTCATCTTGGCTAATTTGTTTAAATGGGAAGCATGCTAGTGGGGCCTCAAGAGCTATGGTTTTGACTAGCATACCTATAGCTTTCCTACACGTGGATTACCCCTCAGAGCTTGAGAGCAAGTTGTAGCTGTTTGCCTGAAGCCTTTGGCGAAGTCCCTGACCTGTAATAGTGGGTACAGGTTTGGGTGATCTAGCCAGCACAAAGAGAGAGGGGAGTTGACATCAAGCCTACTTCATGCCCATGATAAATTTGTAAAACAGTTGTATTTTTAAAAGCTGTTTCATTTTCTAAGGCTCTAGAGAAAGCAAGAAGGAAGTCCTCTCCCACTAAAGCAGCTCTGTTCAAAATCTGGGGAGAACTTTTCCACAACTTGTAGAAAATCTGAATTAAGTAATGATGATATTGAGTAAACTTATGTATCCTCACCATCTCCAAATACCTGAAATGGAAAAGAAGAAGTAATGTTTAGTGTTATCATTAACCTCCAACATTCAGATTTACGTGACAATGAATATCTTTTCTTTTTTAGCATTTACACAACACTTTAAGATTTACAAAACACTTATAAATATTATTTCATTTTATCCTCACAATAACCCAGGGATGTATATGCTATTATTATTATTATTCCTATTTTATAGATGAGGAAACTCACCAGGATAAGGAAAATAGGGACTCATTTTTTGTGGTGAGTTGACTGAGTGCCTTGTGTTCACTTCAGAGAACAATCTTGCATCGATCCAAAATGGAGGCCTTTGCTGGTAATGTGGAGGGATTGATGGTTCTCTTTTTCTTGGATATATTCAGGGAGAACCTCTGTAGGAGGCAATCTATGAATTCCATTTTCTAGATACTCATTTCCCCACCGTCCAAGAGGCAGAGTATTTCTTTTTAGAAGACTAATCCTAAATTATATTCCTAATCCTAATTAAATTTTGGAATAATTTCTTAGTTCATTAAATCAGATAACCAGGGACTACAGTCAATCACCAAGTATTTATTAAGCATCTGGTATATGCCAGGCATTGTGAGAGGTCCTGGAGATACGAAGACAGAAACAGAACTGTCTCTATCCTCAAGGATTTAACATTTTATCTTGGGGATGGTGTCGATTTACAAGTAAATACTAACTCCGTGACTGGTGAATACAATATTGGAAGGGGGTCATAATGGCGAAAGTGATGGACTTGGAGCCATAATGACTTTGGTTCATATCCCACTTCCAGTACTCACTAGTTGTATAATCCTGGGTAAACTATTTAAGCTCCCTGAGACTCAGTTTCTTCATCAGGGAAGTGAAATAAGGGGGTTAGATTAGAAGGCCTCTAAGAGCCCTTCCAGCTCTAAATCTCTCCCATGATCCTTCATATGAAGTTGGAGGGGCACTAATGGGGAGCAATCAGGAAACACCTCAGGTGTGAAGTAGCCCCTACATTGGAATTTTGAAGGGAACTAAGGATTTTAAGAGGTGGAGATCCAGATTCAAGAGTGTGGACAATGAAAAATGACATTCTAGATAGATATAGGCATTGGGTACAATACAATACAATGCCCCTGCAATTTTACAACACTTTGTCCCTTTCCCTCATCTTTCCCTAAGGCTTGTCAGTTAGACTTTCATGATATCTCTGGTACTGATTCCTTTCTTTCCATTCACACTTTCACTATTTCTGGTTCACCTGGCCTACTGTAACAGCCTCCTAACTGGTCTCCCTCCTTCCAGACTCTCTCTTCTCCAATCAAGCTGATGTGGGATAGTTATAGACCATATACTTGTCAAAATAATCTTCCCAAGGCAACTTTCTGGTCATGTCACTTTCCTGCTTAAAGCCTTCTGTGACTCCCTAGCACCAGGAGGATAGAACACAGCTCCCTCAAACAATGTGGTTCCATGTAGGTTTATTTCCTGTTATTCCCTTTTACATGCCCTACACTCCAGTCAAGTTGGACTGCTAGCTGGCTGTTATATTTCCCAAGTCTGTGCATTTGTACACCTGTCACGATGCCCGGAATACACACCCTTCTTACCTCTCCTCGGAATTTTTATCTTCCCTTCCAGGCTTAGCTCAGCTGCTTTCTTGTATATACGTAATCCCCACCCCACCAGGTATAAAGTATAAGCTCCTTGAGCACAGGAATGGTTTCATTTTTATCTTTATAGTCCCAGTGCCTAGCTCTGTGTTCTGTTCATAATAAGCACTTAATAAAACAACATGAGTCAAGCATTTAGGCTCCTCCCACTTTCACACTCAGCCTATACAACCCTTAATGGCCAGAGCAGATATTTCCGGTCAGGCCAATGGATTTGTACTGTCTTCTGTTGGGAATTAAGTGTTTGCTCTTTGCCTTGTGGTTTCTGCTCCCAACAACTGATGCCCACAGAACGTAGAAATGACATGAAACCTTCCCTGATTGTCCCCATTAGAAGTGATCCCTCTCCCTCCCAGTCTCTTAGGTCACTCTATGAGACCTGTCATATGCAAGTAATCAATTATAATTATCTGTGAATGTACCTTATCTATCCACGCAATTGTCAGCTCCTCATAGAAGGTGGGACCCAGAATCAAGAAAATCTGAGTTCAAATCCTGTATCAGACACTTGCTGTGTCCCCCTGGACAAGTCACTTAACCTCTGTCTGTTTCAGTTTGCTCAACTATAAAATGAGGATAATAGCATCTACTGTAGCCCAGGGTGGTTGTATCAAATAAAATAATATTTTAAAGCATTTAGCATAGTGCCTGGTACACATTAGGCACTTAAGAAATGCTCATTTCCTTCCTTCCTTATGGTAGATACTTAATGAATATTTGTTGAATTGAATTTGTTCAATGTCATGGTTAGAGGGAGTTGCTAAGCTATTAGTATGTCTTAGGAAGAGTAGCAACATGTGTTCAAAGGTATACTGAATATAATATAAGCCTCCCATGTCACTTCTATGCCACAGGCCCCAGAGTCCTATTCTTATGTGATTCAGGCTCCACAACAGAAACCAGGACAATAAGGTCTGTACCCTCTCTTACAAGGGGAAGAAGATCCCCTAGGAACACCTGGCATCCATACTGCTCCTGACATCCACTGACTCTCTCTGTGCCACCCAGTTTTCTTTATGGATTCACTAGACTTATCATAAGATATAAAAGAAATATGTTGGATACAGGACCTCCAGGAAGGAACCCCAGAATAAAGTGACCTCCAGCTTCACCAGAAATTTTAACTTCACTAAGACAGGACACCCCTGCCTATTCTGAATTTTGATTCTCTCATCCAATACATTTGCTATACCTGCTAGCTTTGTGCCATCCACAAATTTGATGCTTTTGATATCTTTACCAAAACATTGATTAATGTCATTGTGGAGAACTTTCTCCAGTGACATTGATCATTCATCAAGCTTCCTAGCTGCCTCATTTGCCTTGTGTTTCTTTCCCTGAAAACAGGTGACGGGGCAGTGATTCTGATAAGGATGTTTCTAGCCCACGTGGCTACCTTGTGATCTTGGGAGGACCAGAGTCAATGAGAGATCTGGATGCTGGCAGCAAAAGATGCTTCCTATTACTGTGTCCTTTCTTAGAGGAAAAGATAGCCACCAAATGAAAGATAAGCCTCCAGAAGATACAGAACTTGAATTAAAGGCTTAGACATCTGTGATGGAAGGGAAATGTCTTGTCCCACAAGGATTCTTCGAATCTTTCCTATCTCCTGCAGAACAGAATAGGAATGATGAGTTACTATTCCACCATCACAGTATTTGTCAATATGTGCTCATCAGTTGTTTTGTTTTGTTTTTAGCATTTATTTTGAGATGGAGAAAATAAAGATCAGTTCTATACCAGAGAGTTAGTATGTTGTACATTGAGTAATTTTTCTGTAAGGGATCCTGTTTGTTCCTTTTGGGGAGACTATACCCATGAGGAATGTCTAAGCTTTACTTTAGAGATTTCTCCCAGGTTCCCCAAGGACCTATAGACCATGAGAAAAAACTGATCTCCTGCTTTTTGGAGGTTGGGTTCCCCTAGGACTGAATCCAGTCTAAATCCAGAGCCCCTTATTGGAGAAGACCCCCTCTGGCCTGTGATTAACAAATATAATAGTTTTTTGTAATGGTTAAGTGTTACACCAGTGCCAATCACCATCATTATTATTAGCTTGATGATGTTGGGATGAGGGAGAAAGTGTGTGTAGGTACATAAGATCCTAGCTCTAGAGCTGAAAGGAATATTGGAGATCATCTATTCCAACCCTCTGATTTTACAGACTAGGAAACTGAGGCATAAAGAGGTTAAATGACGCCTAAGGTCATACAGGTAATGAGCATTAGGAATGAGATTTAAGGTACAAACAAATGAAATGTGTACAACTTCTGGTCTTAGCACCAAAAGTTTAGCCATCTTCTTTTCCCTGTCTAATGGTTTTCCTAAGACTCCCAGAGTACAAGCCCATGGGTGATTTTCTGGATTCACTTTTCCCTTTAAACAATAATCAACCTTGTGAAGTAGTGAACATCCTATTCCTAGAAATATACATACAGAGGGCATATCTGTCAAGGGTGTTATAGAAAGCATTCCTACATGGGAGCAGGGTGTTAGATTTAATTTGATTTAATTTAATTGGATTTGTTTCTTTCGAGTCCTAAGAAAGAATGATTCTATGATCAATGTTTAGTTCTGTCTGAAGATGTTGGTGCCTGGTGTCCTGGTTGATATTTTTTTTTGCCTGATAGAAGATATTGGTGCCTGTATTCTGATTCATGAGTCTCTGAACTGAACTTGATGGCTAGCTTATATGCATGAACCAATTCTATGCCAGATCAATCTGATTCTAGCTGGTTCCTGGGTCTTCCCACACCTTAATTAGGGTCAGCTGGGGGAAATGGGCAAAGTTTCTTTCCAGGGCTCCTGTCTTCCCTTTAGTGAGAACTACAGCTCCCTTCCTCAACCTATTGCCCTTTTATGACTGCTATTCCCCCTTCCCTCCCTGTATCTCACCTCCCACCCTTTTCTCTCCACCCCAGGCTCTCTCATGGTACTCAGGACCTTGCACATATTGTTACCTGGGCTATTAAGTGTTACAGCCTTTGGACTTTTCCCTTTCCTTTCTCCCCATTAAATAAATTATCCTGTGTCTATTTCTTCATGGCTCTGCTAGGTGACTGGCCAATAAATAGGTCCAACTACTTTTACTTCATTTAATTTGATTAAGTGTTTATTATATTAAAGACACTGAGCTATGGGCTTAAAGCACAAAGATATAACAGATCTTATTCTCAAGGTTCTTCTAATCTATTAGGGGAAAAAATACACATAGACAACTATGATAAAAAGGAGAGTTTGATAAATACAAAATATAATGGTGAGAGTGATACAGCTGGAGTCAGAAAGATGTGTTCAAATCCCACCTTACTAGCTGTATGATCATAGACAAATCATTTAACCTCTCTGAAACTCAGTTTCTTCATCTGCAAGATGAGAGGGTTGGATTCTAAAACCCTTTTGAGTTCTAAATCTGGGTCTTAAAGGAGAAGCCCAGACAAAGCAGAATGAGAAATTTGAAGATGAGGAACTCACTTTCAGGAGTGGCTTATGCAAGGCAACATAGAGGAGATGGCAGCTGGGTTTGGGTTTGAAGGAAAAGAGGGGCTTCAACAGATGGAGATATGGTGATGGCTTTTTGGAGTCTACTTCAGGCATGGATATGGGAGAGGCATGGGGTATGAGAAATTTCTAATTTGAGTGAAATTTAGAATACATGAAGAAGAATAGTTTGAGTTAAGGTTGGAGTCAGATTATGGAAAGTCTTGGATCAGTAGTGTAAACTTTATTTGTTAAGCAATTGGGAGCCACCAAAAGTTTTGCTGTTATTTTTTTAAATAGAAAAGTGGAGTAATAATAAAATCAATGGCAACAATAATAGCTAACATTTACACAGCACTTTAAGATTTCCTGAGCTCTTAAATATATTATCTCATTTGGTCAGAGTGAAACATTAGGGTTAGTATGAAAAGATGGACTAGAAAAGATATAGACTAGTGATAGGAAAACAAGAAGATACTATATAACAATAATCTAGGGAAAAAAGATAATAATATAGGGAAAAAGATGAAGACTTGAACCAGATGGTCACTGTGGGAGTGGAGAGCAAGAGATAAATGTAAGTAATATCATGAAAATAGAATGAACAGGGCTCGGGCAAATGATTTCATGTGGAGGTGAGGAAGAGGGAAAAGTCAAAGATTAAAAACCTAGTGATCTTTCCATCCTCAACACTCTGAGCCTTTGGCTGTGAGGAAACAAAAACAGAGAAATTATGATTAGGAGGCACAGCTGGGAAAAGATAATGAATTCCACTTTGGACATGTTGAGCATGAGCTACCTATGTTCCACTCAAGGGAAGATATCCGGGGGTAGTTGTTAAGACCTTGAAAGCTGATAATAGTTTATTATGTTACCCATTAACATTTAAACTTTAATAGTTTCCTTCAATGTCTTAACAAAAAGAGAGAATAATAGGGTAATTTCAGGCATGGTTGCCAGATAATGAGTAAGAAAGTTATAGGTGGAGTGGTCTTTCCAATTAGGTCGTCTATTGCATAGACTACTGGCCCTAATCCTGGTATCTTAACACTCCTGTGTCCTGTTAATAGGTGGCATGTGAGTGAGTGTAGGTATATGTATTTGTACCTATATATTTAAACTTGTTTGTTTGAATTAAGCAAAATGGGTTAAGGGGTAAACTACTACATGGTACCTAGCAGTCAATTTGATTTACTTTCTAACTCTTCAAACAATTATTTTGGTTCCAGAAATGGGTGTTGGTGAGAGATGTTGGCTTGTTGGGACTCTGGGCACTGCAGAATATGGGTTAGCAAGCCATGTGGGTCCTCATACGCTCTGGGAAAAATGGATGAGGAATCATACTAAAGCTAGACCAGGACATGAAGGAGAGAGGTGGGATGGTGAGAGAGAAGGATAGGAAAAGTGCTGAGCAAAGTAACTACAATGTGTCTGTGACAAGATAAACACCACTAGGAAGATGAGCAGAAGCAGGGAGAAAGAGCAAGTGAACCGTAGGGAAGGGAAGGCAGGAACTGCTACCAGCAGCCACAGAGAGCAGCAACTGCCTCTTTCCCTCTGAGGTTTCCTACAGGCAGCAGCAAAAGCAGGGCTCCTCAGAACCTTAGGACTGCTGATCCTAAACCACAGCTGTGGAGAGGATCATGTGGACGGGAAGGAGAGGAAGATAGCACAAGTTCTTCAAGACAGAGTTGGAGTTCTGGGAGCGTGATATGACCAAGTGGCTTAAAGCAGTTACTGATGCTCCTTTGCTCTTTTCATTTTTTACATTGCCACTATACATACACACACAGATTCTCCCTTAACAAACAAGTATAGTCATATAAACATAGGAATAAACTATATAAATATATAAATAAAACTATATAAACAAATTAACGCATTGGCCACATCTGCAAAAGTATGCCTTATTCTGCACCTGTAGTCCACCACCTCTAAATTAAGAGACAGAAGACATACTTCACCATTGACTTTCTGGTTCCTCACGGCATCTTGGTGACTTTTTCTGTAGATCTGTGTCTGTAATCTGCTATGTTGCATGTGTTCCTAGGGAAAATGGGCCCCAGGGGTTGAGAAAATACCAGGAAGTTTGGGAAATGATGAATTTATGTCACAAGGTTGATGACAGCTCTGTCCTAGACTACACCTTATGAATCTTTCCTTAGTCCTTGGTATATCCCTGGGTCAGAGGTTGAAGGACCCTGACACTATCCATGTGGCATCCTGACCATACCTTAACCTTTTCTATTTCTTCAATATTTGTCCCAAACCAGTGGAATAACCTGGCTAATTATATTAGGAAGCTGCCTGTTTTCACGTGTGTTATTTTGGCACGTGATCCATTTGACAAAGCAAGGCAGTGAATAACATATACCAAACTGTGATTTTTGTAGGCAAACATCACCCAACTGTTTTATTATTAGTTTACCTTGGCAATACCTCTCTATTATATAATTATGTGGTATTTCAGACCCATATTTACCTCCATCCCACACAAACCTTATGTTACCAACTGCCATATTGAGAAGGGACAAACTCTCTTAATTCTTCCTGAACATAAGAAAATTCTCATGGGAGATCAGACACAAACCAAGTTCAAATGGCAGAATCAAAAGGTGGGAGAGCTGGGTGTGGTTAGGGCGGGGAAAAGGATTATGAAGTTAGTGAAGAGACTAGAAGTAGGCAGCCAACAAAGGAGAGCCATAGGGAGGCTTCCTAGTAGGGCCCCAATTAGCAGGCAAGCAGGCTAAAATAGACACTCCCCCATTCAGAGGGAAAAATTAGTGTATGTATCAGAAATGAGAGCAGGAACTGAGAAAAGTCAAAGCTGGTTCACTGGAAGGAATCAAGTTCAGATCTGAGTAAGGAATGCCATGGATTAAAATAAACTTTTTGGACATAGTTCAAGAAAATTTCTGGCCTGCTAGGTCATACCTCTCAGAAAAGAACAGGAAGCTGGGAGTTCTCATGGCTACAGGCAAAGAAGAATGTTGACTGAGAAAAGAAAGATGAATGAATAGAACAGGATTTTGTTTTTAAATGCTCAGCAACCATTTCACCAAGTCAACAAGTGTTTACCTCCCATCTCCCCTTTCTCCTCTCAATGGAGTTGTTGCTGAGGTAGACAGGGAAGAAATAGTTCAAAGGTAAATTAAAATTTACCTTTCCCCACAGAGTAGTTTTTACCCCGGATTTCCTCATTTTTGTTAACAGCACCATCATTTTTCCCAGTTACCATGGCTTGAAATTTTGAAACTTTCCTTAACTACTCTCTTCTTATCCCGTCCTCATATCCAGTCCTGTTGATTCTTATTTAGAAATGTCTCTCCCTTTGTATTTCCATTGCTAATACCCAAGAAGAGGAAGAAAAAGAGGAGAAAGAGAAGGCCCAAAAGGTGTAGAAATTGGTTGAAAGAACTGGGAATGGTTAGTCCAGAGAAGAGAAATCCTTGAAGGCACAAGATAGCTGTCTTCAAATATTTGAAAGGTTTTAATGTGGGGAAGGGATACCATTTGTTCTCCTTTGCCCCAGAAGGAAGAGCAAGATACATTGGGTGAAATTTAGAAAGCGGCATATTTAGATTTGATGTCAGGAAAAAAACAATATGACTTGTCAATAGTTGGAAATGTCCAAAAGTGGGATAGGTCACCTTAGGAAATATTGGCTTCTACCCTCACTAAAGGCTTTCTTTTCTTTCTTTTCCTTTCCTTTCCTTCCCTATTCTTTTCTTAAACACTTCTGTGTTTTAAAGCAGAGTGACCACCTGTTGAGATGTTTTAGAGATAATTCTCATTTAGATATTGATTAGATTAGATGGCCACCAAGGTCCATCTGATTCTGTGATCTCATAGCACTTACTGTCAGTACCAATCATTTGGTACATAATTAATGTCACCTGGTATTATTACTTAAATTTTAATATACATGTACTAGTGAGGAAACAACCATCCTTTTACTTCTCAGGGAAAGGGTAAGAATAGGGACCAGACCTATGATTTCATTTGTCAGGGAAAATGTCTTTTTAGTACTGTATAATTTGATTTTTTTCTTATTATAAATTATAGTGGCAGAATATAGGGGGGAAATCACTTACAGGGTTTGAGGGCACTTGAACGAGTTATTTAAAAAAAAAAACCATGCAGATCTTGGCAAAGTTGGTTACCTGAGTCTGGTAATAATAATAATAATAATAATTTATATATCACTTTAAGGTTTCCAAAATACTTTACATGTTTTCTTACTTGATCCTCACAACAACCCTATGAGGTAAGGGCTATTATTATCCCCATTTTACAGATGGAGAAACTAAGGTGAGGCTAGGTTAAGCACAGGGTTACACGGTAAATCATCTGAGGCAGGATTAGAATTCTAGTCTTTCTGGCTCTAAGTCCACTGATCTATTCATTTTGCCACCTAGCTATCCCCGGTTATGGGGCTCAGAGAAGGTCAACCATGGTAGATTCATAAATTAGTCAAGAACTAAAGAAGTTCCTTGAGGTCCAAAAGGAGCTCTGAGCAATGATATAAGAAGAAATGACTGTGATCATATCAATGTGGGGTGGGGGTGGTGTACTGTAATGCCAAGGAAAGGCAACTTCCCAAGGTTCAGAATACCAGCATAGGTGCTCTCCATTTTATTCAGTGACAAACCAAGAACAGAGAAGATCAAAACATGACATCATTCCAAATACAGCATTTACTAAGTGTGATTAAATAATCTCCAAGTACTACCCCACCCCAGGACCTTCCAATCATTCAATCAATTACAAAGTCTCTGTTCTAAATACTTCTCTACCCCTAGGCTATACCTTCATTTAGTCCACCACAAAGCCCCTCTTCTCAAATGGAGATTAGTTTCCAAACATAAGGTCAAAAGTTCCCCACCCCTGGATCACAATTGAATCTACCCCAGAGTTACATCAAGTTTAAACACAGCACTTAATACCCAAATGGAGGTCTTTTCTTCATCTTGACAGGAGGCAAGTTCTCAGCAATCTTAGTTCCTGGGGAGACAAGGCTTAGCAAGGCCATAAGATACATTGCCAGTCCCTTCATGAATTCATCCTCTGTCTGTAGAACAGTCCTAGAACCCCTGAACACATTAGCAAAACCCTCTCCCAGGATTTCTGTAAACATACAACAAGAAAATCCTTCTTCAGGGCTTCTGAACCAACAGAAAGGTTCCCAGACCCCTGCAACAACAGCACTGTCCTTCACCAGTGGACAGTATTTACTCTCTGTCTGCAGGACAGTCTCAGGGCTTCTTAACCAACAGCCAGGTTCCAGGACTTCTTCAACAACAGGACTGTCTTTCACCAGTGGACAAATCTGGCAAAACAGCATCAAAACAGACAGACAAAGTACCAGCAAAACAGCCATGTCTCCTCAGTCCTTGGCAGCTCAGGGGGCAGGTCTCAAAAGTCCAGGGCAATTCAAAGCGGCCACCAGCAATTCTCTTAGTCTCTCTCTCTCCACGAGGTGCTGCTTCCAAAAAAAGGTCTTCTGCCTCTCTCTTGTGTCTTTCCAAATCTACGTCACCAGCTCCTCCCAGTTCAGGACTTTCTTTTCACATCAACAAGCCCATCCCACAGGTGGGATTAACAAGCTCTGGGTTTTAACACAATCAATTTGAAAACCAAGCTAATACAGGGGAATCTTTAATTGCCATTACTATCACAGGTGGATAGATGGGTGAAGGAGCTGTGATTTCTGATCCTTTTCTGCCTGAAGTTTTTAACAAAATGGTAGCTAGAGTGGGATCATAGGATATTGTCCCTAGCATACCATGATGATAGCAGGGGTCAGGGGAGATCCTCCCGCATACTGTCCCTCAATATTACAGTCTTCCATTGACCTTGTGCTGTGTGACCTCCCTTACTCCCATGTCTGACCCAGGGCTTCTATTACTAAGGTCCCATTGGTATGACATACCTCTCTTGGGCCATACCTTCTTCCACTGGTGTGCCCCTTGCTTTCATCCAGGAATCAAAAGAAATATCAGGGCAGCCTGTCTGAGGTAGTCTAGCCCAGTATTATTCCCAGGAACTTCTTTAGCAGTGAGGTCCTAGGGTCTCCATCCATAGTTGGAGTGGGGAACATCCTGGAGTCTTTTGCTCCTCTATTATAGGGTGGGGGGGTGGGGTCTCTTCAGGGCTTTGAAATCTCTCCCTGGAACACTCCTACCCTATCTACCAATTGATTTTACTTCAACTGGCAGAATTCTCAGCTACCACTCTGGTTTTTGGAATTATATCTCCTTAATGAATTTTTTTTTTTTCTTTTTGGAGGGCAATTGGGGTTAAGTGACTTGCCCAACATCACGTGACTGGTTTTTTTTGTGTTAAGTTTCTGAGGCCAGATATGAACTCAGGTCCTCCTGACTCCAGGGCCGGTGCTCTATTCACTGTGCCACCTAGCTGCCCCACCCTTAATGAAATTCTAAGTAAATTTAGAGATTTGTTTTTTTAAACTTCCATGGATCTTCAGCACTCAATAAATTTTCATTGATGATGAAAAAGTTTTAAAGTTTCATTGCAAGGCATAAAAAAATATAACCTTCAAATTTTCCTCATCCCAATCTAACCATTCTTTCAAATATTTACTGAAGGCCTACTATATGCTAGAAAAAAACTTAAGATACGTCACCTTCCCTCAAGGGATTACCATGTTCTTGGAGAGAGAAAAAAATTAATATCAATGAAAAATAAACAAAAATACAGTATATAATTAAATACAAAATTGTATGTAATATGCCAGAGGTTCTGTTAATGTTTACAGAAGATTAGTAAGGTCTGGAGTAGTTAAGGAATTAGTGGAGGAGGTGGGAATGGAGTGAAAGGCAATGTGAGAAAACTGTACTATTTTGAATATTTTAATGCTCCTTGAGTTATATTTTATTATATTTATGATGTTGAAAAAAAAAGGTTCTCTTTAAGAAGCCTCTGCTTGGCCTGGAGACAAGAAGAGTCATCTTCCTGAGTTCAAATCCAGCCTCAGACACTTACTGGCTCAGTTTCCTCATCTGTAAAATGAACTGGAGAAGGAAATCTCAAAACACTCCAGTATCTGTGCTAAGAAGACCCTAAATGGGGTCACAAAGAGCCGGACACAGTTGAAAACAACACAACAATAACAGGGAGTCAAGGCAGGCCTTACTATTAGAATATGGTCAAGGAGAACATATTAGCTTCGGGGCTTTAGGTTAGTTACAACAAGGGCATGCTGGATTACAGCAGGAAGCTCCCCTCCCCCTTTCTGTGGAAGACCAGAAGGCTAGGGAATTAACCTGAGCTCCAGAGACTCAGACAAGTGAAGAGGCAACTTGTATGCCTCTTCTCTATGAGGTATGTAAGCCAATTAAGGGCAATCAGCCTAGCAACAGGCACGGATATTTTTAATGACGAGATTCATGTCTGCCACAAGAATCTCCCCTCTCGAGATTTCTGATCCAAAAGGGCCAGTTCTGTCTCAGTTCGAGCTCTAGACAGTGTCAAGTAGAATTAATAGAATTTTGAGAAAGGAATCATACAGGACTGGTTCTTTTTAACACTAGCTTTGTATTTTGTTCTTAATATATGGATCTTTTCTTATCCCGTTATATGACAACCTTCTGGGAAGAAGGGATTATGCATTAATTATTTTTACACCTTCCTTAGCATACCACTCAGATTGACACATTGTAGGTTAGTAGATTGAGCTGTTGGAAGCAGGCAGGTGACTCAGTGGATAGAATGCTGGGCCTGGGGTCAGGAAGACCTAAATTCAAATCTAGCCCCAGCCACTTGCTAGCTCTGTTACCCTGTGCAGGTCACTTAACCTCTGTTTGCCTTAATCCACTGGAGAAGGAAACAGCAAACCACTCTGGGATCTTTGCCAAGAAAACCCTGTGGACAATATTGGCGTAATATATTCCACAGGGTCATGAGTCAGACACAACTGAACAAGATGGAGATGTTACTATTAGGTGTTTAATAAATACATGTTAAATTTCTGCCATACCGTTTCCTATAACTACCTTAAAGAGTCTAGTTTGATTGCTGATTTATTTTAGTAAAGAAATTTATTTTTTAAAGCAGCCAATTGCTTGGATCATGGGTGTAAATCCTGATGAGTTACCAACCACATAACCTAAATAGCACAACTACCATCTGGTGGCAGGCACCTGAATTGCAGGCAGAAGGAATTGATTGACTTCTAGATGGATGCAATCCTAAAAGCATGTGTTCTTATCTTATGGTCTGGAAACTTGTTTTTTTTTTTTCCTAATATTGTGGAAATTGCATTTCAGCCTAACTGGTTTCCTTCGTAATTCTAATGATTTTATTTTATGTGTTTAAAAACATTCTGAGAAGAGGAGGCTTCACAAGCTTAAGAACTGCTCTGGGCAAGATTTGGATAGCTGGAAAGAAAAGGAGGGCATCCCAAGGAAGAGAAATAACATTAGCAAAGGTCCAGAGGCAGGCATCACCACGGTATGTTTGTGGGGTAGTGAGGAGATTAACCTGATCAGTGGTATTTGTTGGAAATAGGAATATTCAAAACAATAACTGATATTTATGGTATACTTTGAGATTCATGCCACTTTACATACATTATCTCATTTGGATCCCAGTTGTGGAGGGCCTTGAGGAGTTTAATCATGATATCATAGGAAATGGAAATGATGCCACAGGAAAGAGGCATTGTGACATAGGAAAAAGGGAGCCATTTAAGATATTTGAGCAGGGGAGTGATACGATAATTGTGTCTGAGGAAGATTAATGTGGAAACATCCTATAGCATAGGAGTTAGAAAAACCTGCTTCACCAAAACCCAAACTTACTACACCTGATGGACCCTAGAATGCCAAAGCAAAAAAAGCTAACACCAACCGAGAAATCACTGTGTCAGAGAGTCCTGGGATGCTATAAGAATGGTAATAGAAAATGTCTTTTTTAAAATACTCTTCACATCAGTAGCACAAATAGAAATGCTAAGACTCTTGGAAAATCAATTGACAAACATCATGATTGTTCACGATGTACCAGGCACTGGGCTATGCAATGGAGATAAAAATACAAAAGGCAAACTTTAGTATCTGTCCTCAGACATCAGATTATCCCTAAGGTCCCTTCCAGGTCTAAATCTGTGATTCTGAGACAGCCCATTCCAGTATTGGACAGCTCCGATTGATATAAGAGCTATTTAATTAACAGTCATGGCCTGCTTTTACTTAGTGATGGCCAAACAGCCATCAACACCATCTTCCACCTGATGAGTGAGCCAGAATAAGATGACGGGGTACAGCCAAGGTCTGGGCAGGAGCATCTCATCAATTATGCCACTGGTGGGCATCAAGATTTGAACAGATGAGCAGGTCACTGGAGATGCATAGTGACAAGGGCTGCCCTGGCCACTCTCTCATATGCGACATGCCCACAGTAATAAAATGACTTCATCTTCAAGTGATATTTAAATGTTAAGTTCCTGAGGAATGAGGATACTCGCAAAGAAAGAGCTATTGAAAAACATCTCAGCAGATATGTTGGAGAAGAGAGCTTTAAGTACCAATTTAAATAGTGGGTGGATGGCTCTCTAAATTGTCATCTCCAGACAGTCCTCAATGTCTGGCACTTTTAGCCTCTAAAACAAGAAATACTTTGAGGAGAATTACAGATCAAAAGGCTAGTGAGAAATACTAACTTGGCTTTTGAAACTTATTGGAATCTGTTCTTTGATGTGCAGAACTAGTTGCTTAAATTATCAATAGAGGATGCCAAAAAAATCCAGATAGACCATCCAATAAGTCCTTAAAATGCCCCCAAAAACTGTTTAGGCACTGGTTCAGAGCTCCATGGCAGCTCCAAGAGGTGGAGCTGGGAGACACAGAGGGAATTTTGTAGAGGTGGTACTTACATCTTAACATCTTAATAAAACAGGTCCCTCTCACTTGGGGAGGACTCTTTCTGAGTATTTCTGTGCAAAAGGAAATTCAGTTATCTCTTCCACATTGCAAGTTTTAGGGGAACAATGCCCCCACAATCTGGAAAATCCACATAAAATTTTTTGGCCCTCCCTTTGTACCAGAGAAGTTTGAATTTTTTCTTTTATGGGGTGTATATAGATCCTTATTGTAATTTTTGAGTTATACAATACTACACATATATTTTATGCATTTCTGCATTTCAAAACTTTTTCTATGTCATCTGCTGACCTTTTCATGTAGTCTACAGCTTCTGCAAAACTCCCCCCAAATTCCCATTTAATTTCCTATGCTGACCCGTACTACATGGAAACTATGATAGGGAAAATTGTGATATGGAAGGGATAATTGTATACAAATATTGATTTCCCACATAGTATCACCTGCTTTATTTTTGTCTCATAACACTGGCTAAAAATTTCATACCGAGAGAGGCAAGTTGGGGCAGGGAGACCCCTGCATGTATCTGTTCTTCCCTATGCCCTTTTTTCTCTTCTCCACCTATCCTAGAAGACCAAAATTAGAATGTGTGTGCCCTCCTTTTCTCTTCTACCTTCTCCTGAATGTGAACAGGATAAGATACTGGTTTACACTGAAGAAGGTATATTGGCCTGGGAAGACTTTGTTAAAGTGGGGGAGATCAAAGTTTGCAGCCTTCCAAACTATTCCTTGGTAGCACAGAAGAGAAGGCAGGGTAGCTAGGCTGCAGGGGTGGGAAGGTAACAGCTAAATCAGTATCTCCAAGAAAATGCAGACATCTTTTCCATAGAGCCAGCACTGAAAGGCAGAGATTATGAGTTTCCATTGTTGGTTTGGATACTAGATTGATCTTCACTGCTGTTGTCAGATAGCAAACAAATGTAAGGGGGTGGTGTGAGGGGAGAAGAAGTAAGATGGTACAGTTGTTCTGGTCTCAGTTTCCACTGTGTATCTGTACTCTTTTGCAATGCCTTCTCCCTGACAAGGGCAATTAAAAGGGCATGTGGCATGTACATTCCTTGGGCTACATCTTGCATGTCCATGGTTATTATGGCATGTTGCCTACAGATCCTGGCCATGCTGGAGAATGCTACCAGGGAAACGGTGGCTAATGGTCTAGTGCCCCAAGCTCTGCATGCTGCATGTGTGAACCAGCTACCCCAGGCAGACCCCCTGACTGCTGTCATTGGTTTCATCACTGTAATGACCAGAGGAATAGCCATTCTCAAATCTTGACAAGGGCGTGAGAAAATTAAACAGTGTGTACCCACCCATTATCCACTCCCATCCTGTCCCACACTTGGACTAGTGACATTGTGCTTTGAGGAGTTTATAAACCGAACCTCATGACCATGGACTGGTGGGATCTGCCATGATCTTTTCAAACCTTAGATTGCAAACCCATAAATTGGGAGGATTTCTTCTATGCCTCATGGTGGAAGATGAAGCACTTCAAAGCACAGAAAGTCCACTGAGATGAGAAGACTTTTGGTATCTGCTGAAATCTTCGAAGGAGTTACTACTGCTGACTGAGATATAATGGGGGGAGAAAGGTCCCACTCTGCCAGTTTTCCCCCGGCTTTAGAGAACAGTGGGCTGTTCTCCAAACTATTCATTGCATTGAAGCATGGTCTACACAAGCCGCAACTCTGATTACCGAACTCCTTGCAGGCAGGGCGGGGTTGTCTTGGGGCCCTGTCTAGGGACAAAGCCTAATAAGGTCACCCATGTTTAGAAAGGCCAGCATCTGCTTCCCAACCATTGTTGATCATTCCTTCAGTGAACCTATTGTCTCAGCACGAATCTGTTCTTCGTTATTTGGTGGGATTTTGCCCTTTATGAGGCTTTTTCAGCTATGGGTAAACTATATTCTCTTACCTTGAGGAAGGAAACCTGCATTACCAAGTTCTTGGTCAGAGACTACAGTCAGTGTCCAAGAGCTACGTCAACATGTTGTATTAGCAAGCACCCTAACACACCCAGGATATCCTGCTAGCACAGGTTCTTTGATCTGCTTTGCTAAAGGAAAGACAAATTTTAAAGGGGTCAACAATCTTACTTTAAACAGAAAGTACAAGCAGAGAAATTAGCACAGAGATTCAACAGACAGGGCTTCTACTGTCTGAACAAAGTAATACAACCACCTGCATACACCACTGGATCAGGAGACCACAAACCTCTGAGTAGTTGGGGGGCTCTTAACAAACGGCTTATTCAGAGTCCCATCCAGGGAATCAAAAGGTCCTTCTCATAAGTGAACCCCCAAAGCAAAATACCAACCTCCCAGTGTAGTTTTCAAGGAATAGGCCCAGAGCCAGGAGGCATCACAACCCACAAGACTCAGTGCCTAATTAGCTTAGTACCAAAAGGTGTGAAAGTCTTCCTACAAGTAAGCCTCCCCCTAAGTGACCTCCTCCTTAGGCAAATTCCTCCCCAATGGGCTCCATGTGACTCAGGGTATATTACAGCTGTGAAAGCAGCAAGACATCTGTGATTGACATGTAGTCATACAGGCCTATTAATGGACAGGGAAGATCTGCCTATTCCATTAACATTACACATGTCCTCTCTGTTCCCCTGAAAGTGGGGTCCTATTTAGGGGAGTGCTGCTTAGAATGTAATAACTGGCTTAAGCAGGACATGCTTGGAAGTTAAATTTATATTACTAACATTTTCTCTATCACTTTCTTAAGTCTGCAAAATCGACGAAACATAGTTTGCCAATTTTTGATGTAAAAGTGCTCACACCAATAATTTAGCAATGGCTTTTTGAATGTTTGGCTCCCTCCACAACACCCTTGGTCCTACTCTAAGAATCTGCTCGTCTTCATAGCTAGCAGACACTTGAGTCTTTAGGGGCTTATCTTAAAATGAACCATTAGCAGATTTCTAGGTTGGTGATGAATGCTGTTTTGTGGACTGATACATGAGGTATAAGGACCTGAGGCTGTCCTTATCCTAGTTATCTAGGCCTCCAAAAGGACAGACTCAGGGAGCTGAGGGTTCTAGGTCCCAAAAATACTTATAATGAGACACTCCAAAAGATTTTTTCTTGCAATGAGAAACATTGAGAAAATAACTACAAAATTTCAAAGATCCCACTATCATTTTTGTCTTCAAAAAGTTAAAAAAAATTGACTGGTAAATATCATGGTATTTCCATGCATCACTGGTGAATTCCTGGCCAGAAGTACCCTGGATTGATGTTCAAGAGCCAACAGACATTCCCAGAATAATAACAAGGTCTTAAACTGCAGTACAATGGATATTATCTTTCCTCTGCCTTAGATACAGAAAAAAGGTAGAGAATGGTATCAGGACCTCAAAATTGTTTTCATTGATCTTGAACAACCATTCAACAATGTTAACGCCTCTGAGCTCCCACAGCTACTAAGAAAATCTACCATCCCTAAGAGTTCGCCAAGATCCTAAGGTTATTCCATGATCAAGGCTGGCCTAAAGTAGAAGAATACTTTATTATTTGATCTGAAGACAAAAAGCCTCCCTCCTTTCCCCCCACTCCAAGTCAAAGAGACATTGTGATATACTTCAAATAGCAAGGAACTAGGAGATGGGAAACCTAGGTTTTGGTTTTGATAGAGCCTCTCACTAGTTGTGTGACATTAGACAAACCACATTACCTAGGTAGGGGTGGGGAGCCTGCAGCCTCAAGGTCACATGTGGCCTAGGCCCTCAAGTGTGACTCTGACTGAATCCCCTATGATTTGTTCTGTAAAGTTTGCATTCAGTCAAAGGGCCACACTTGAGGGCCTAGAGGGCCACATGTGGCCTTGAGGCTGCAGGTTCCCCAACCCTGATCTTGGAGTATATCTAAGTTGAACTAAAGTTCCTCCTGGACTTGTGACACTATGACTAGTCCCATGACCAGCTTAGGACCCACAGGACCTGGAATTCTCACCATCACCATCTCCTGTTCAGGTTAAGGCATGGAGGTTCCAGGAACTGCATATGTGCCCCATGAAAGGTAATATATTAACCCATCAGTTTCCATTGGTGTGGTACAAATTAGTTTTATCAGATTACTTTCTTGGTACTGAGCAATCGGCAGGGCCCTAAGGGGATGGAATACATGAGGTGGGTGCTAATTTAGGGAGGATAGGGAGTCAGAAGGGCCTTCTACATGGAACTTTGTTCAGAAAAGGCAAGTTCAAGATGAGTTGTCATAATGGGTAAGGGGCCCCAGGCAGCTAAGAGATAGCACAAAGGCACTAGGCACCCAGGAGTAAGGCTTTTTACAGTGGGGAGGTAGGTGTGTTGAAAGGGATGGTGAGGAGTGCTTAAGACAATTTTTTTCTGGTTCACAATCTTGCTTTGAGCTGTCCTAGCACATAGAGTAGTTAATTGAGCATTTTAATGAATAAATGGTCCTGCTGCTATCATTGGTCATCTCATAGAGGTGGTGCCTTAACTTGTTCTTTCCCCATCACAATGGAGGAAAGGGAGGGGTCAGGTGATGTCTAATGTTGATCAGTCTATCCTAGATAGCCAGATCCAAGAATGCAAGAATTTAGGAATTGGTCTGTTGATATACTTTTAGATACCTGAGAAACTTCTAGCTCAGATTAAGACTATAGTACATAGCCATAGAGATAATCACTGGGGATGGCTAGGTGGTGCAGTGAATAGAGCACCAGCCCTGGAGTCAGGAGGACCTGAGTTCAAATCCAGCCTCAGGCACTTAACACAAAAAACTAGCTGTGTGACCTTGGGCAAGTCACTTAACCCCAATTGCCCTGCCTTCCCTCCAAAAAGCAAAAAAAAAAAAAAAACAACCATAGAGAGATAATCATGGACAAACTCAAGCATGATGGAATATCATAGAGGATTCAGTTTAAAATCAGGAGACCTGGGTTTGGATCTCAACTTGTCTACTCAGTCCTTATATGATCTTGGGTATGGCCCTTCCTCTCTCAGTGACTCAGTTTCTCATATGTAAAATGAATGGCTTGTACTAGATGATTTTCAAGGCACCTACCATTTCTAAAGTGACCTTGGACCAGGGGTGTGCTGGTAAATGTTTAACAACCAGCTCTGGGCAGGATGGAGGAGAAATGCCATACACAACATGCATTTAAGTTTAATCTGCATTGTTAACATCATCACTATCACTTTCTTAAGTCTAAACAGTCAATAATATAATAAGTCAAGCCCTAATTGGTAGCATTGGTCAATTTCCAAAGTATAAATGCTCCCATTGGACATTTAACAATTGGCTCTGTCAAGCCAGTACAAGCTAGACCCAGCACACTACTGTCTTGGATCCTTCTGAGAACCAAAACTATGGATTGACAATAAGAGTATTACAAGAATTCCTACATATCTCCAAAGGTAATCATCAGCAACACAGAGCCAATAACTGTCAGAAAATTCTAGCAGCCTATAGGGAAACACCTTGGGACTCTTCCTTTTGCTGATCATCTACCAGTCCAGGCATTCATGACTATGGTCTGCATATGTGGATGCTTTGTTACTGCTTCCTCCCAGGAGAGCTATGTAAATATTTATTTACAGGACAGTCATCAAGAGAAAATAGAGAGAGAGATGCTGATTCATTGCCTTTCTTTCCCCTCCCCTTCCTTCCTCTTTAGAAGGAGGGAAGCATTCTGACTCCGTATCTTGAAACAAAGTTGGCTTGATGTATTTTTTTGTTTCCGCCTTGATGGCAGACTGTCCTTCTGGTTCTGGTAACTGCTGACCGAACTTTGAGGCACTCTTTCCTTCAGAAGGGGTCCCCAACCTGCCTGTCCTCCAGCCTCCAGTAACAACCCATCTATGATCTCTCTTCTGCTGAGGAACAATGGAATTCCTGGAACTCTTTAAATTGGAAGTGAATGCCACCATGGTGACAGTGGCTCTGGTACTGGTCCTCTTGACCCTTCTGAAATGGTAAGTAGAGTCAATAAACTAGGGTATGTACATTTTCAAAAGTGCCATGTGGTACGATAGAAAACGAGATGGATTTTGAGTTGTATCATCACTCTTCCATTTAACTGCTCATATGACTATAGTCAAGCCACTTATCCTCTCTAGACTTCAACTATTTCCTCATCTGTAAAATGGACTTGATGGCTTCTGAGGTACCTTCCAGCTTTGGATCTATGATCTCCTGTGAATCTTCCTGGTGCTGATGTGTTTTATGTGAGGTTGTTTTGGGATTTTCCCCCAACCCAGTGGAAGTTAAGGGTTTATGTAGCCCCTGAATCAAAAGCGAATTGTTGGGTTAATCTTTTGCTCATTTCCTCAGTACTAGGTAGTGGTAGAAACAGATGGTGATTGAGAGGCTTGACGAATAATAAATTCAGAAGAGAAGTAAAAAGATACAAGCTGGAAAGACACATGATCTTAGGAGTAGCCTCTTTTGAACCATTGTATTTTCTCACTTCTTGCTTCTCAGGGGCCTCTCCCTATTTTGGTTCCTCAAGCCACATTCTCCTCATTTAAAGCTTTTAAAAACAATCAGTGATTCAGGGAGAGCATAGGCTGAGTTCCCCCTTTTTAGTTTAGAAGAGGCACAGATGTTGTGATCTCTGCCCATCTATGGGCAAAGTTTTCATTAAACTCTCTGAGGTTGTATCAGAAGTGAGAGACTGCTTCCACTACAGCTGCTCTTCAGGTGCCTCTTAAAGGCTTGGATCCCTGGCAGCTAAGGGGAACTTAAAGAACCAACTTGGAGTTAGTTCTTAACTCTGCAGTTAGCCCTTGTTAGATATCAGAGATTCTGAAGATTTCATGAACCTCTATATAACTCCTTTATATTATATTATAACTCCTTTAGGCTAAACTCACTAAATCCAATCCAATTCAGTCCAATCCAATCTGACAAGGACTTATTAAGTACTTTTTTTTTTTTTAAGCAACTTGCTCAAGGTTACATGGCCAGTTATTTCTGGGTGTGGTGCTAAGTAGCTGAGCCCGGATTCAATCCCCCAGGTTATCCTGACATTGGGGCTGGTGCTCTTACTCGCTGAGCCACCTGGCCACCCCTAAGCAATTGGGGTTAAGTAACTTGCTCAAGGTTACAAGGCCAGGTTAAGTACTTTCTGTGAGACATTTTGTTTTGCCTTGGGGATTGATACAAAGACAAACCAAGAGAAACAGTTTCTGTCCTCAAGGTACTTATATTCTATAGAGGGAATAAAATTGATAAACAGGTATCTGTCTACCTACCTATGGATGTTTGGTTCTTCCTCCACCTTCCGACATTTGTGTGTATATATATATATATAATTTGTGTATATACATACATGCACATATGTGTGAATATATACATATGTGTTGTGTGTATGTATGCATGTATATATAATTTAAAGAGGAAGGAGAGAGTTCTAATGACTAAGGAGATGGGAAAGTCTTCCCACAGGAGATGGTACATGATCAGAACCCTGAAGGAAGTTAGAGATGCTAAAAAATGAAGGTAAGGAGGGAGGGCATTTCCAGGCATGGGGGATAGCCTATGCAAAGGGATAGCAGGAGGAGATTGAGCTAGCCCTCTCACTAACAACTCCAGTTACTCAGCTATTTTTTGATCTCCATAGGTAAAATTGAAAAGCAGTAAAAAGTAATGAGAACAAGCTAGAATCTGGGTAGAATTTCCACTTCTCCTACTCCCGTTGAGGAGAAATTCTATTCTAGATGGAAATATGGGAAGGCACCCTGAAAAGTAATGTATTGTGTAGATGTTGAAGTATCATTTTCCTGGGAATTTAATAACTCAAAGAAGCTCAAAACCTTTCAAGTTCTCATCTTGCTTGGCTTTTTAGCTGACTTAATTATCTTCTGAACTTTGCGTCTTAGTTAACTATGTATGACTTAAAAATCAAGGTTAATTCTTTTCTTTTTTTTAAAAGGATTTTTCTTTTTCTTAATATGAATCTTCATACAAATCCTTTGATGGCTCCTTCTGGCATGGAGGTCATACTGGGCATTGAGGATTATGTTAGTAGAGTAAGAAATTTGATAGGGTCTACCAAACTGTAAAGGCTTCTAGTGTGGACCTATCAGTGGACGTCTCAATTAATCAATCAATCAAAAGCATGTTGAGTGATTACTAAGTGCTAGGCACTGTGGGTGGGATACAAAGACAGAAGTGGAAGTCTCTGTCCTCAAGGAGCTTACATTCTATTAGAATGCCTGCTTTCTAAAGACAGATGAATTAATTATGGAGGACTCATCATCACATTGGCTGTTGATGGATGAATTTTTTTGCCACAGTAGCCACAAGAGTGGAGGGAGACCCCCACATAGGATGATGAAATTCAGTGGTTCAATTCAATTCAACAAACATTTATTCAAGTTCCTAATATGTGAAGGTCCCTGTATGAGTCACTGGTGACACAATAACTAGAACAAAACAATCCCTATCCTCAACAAGCTTACATTCCACTGCAAGATCACATGCATGTATGTCAATACAGATTACCTACAAAGTAATTCCGAAAAAAGGAATTGTAATAATAACTCTGAGGAAGATCAGAAAAGGCTTCATGCAGGAGATGGCATTTGAGCCATGCTTTGAAGGGAAGAGAGTGATTCCGGAAGGTGGAGACGAGGAAAGCAGACATTCCAGACATGGGGGGAAGGGAACATTTGTTCCAAGGTTCACAACAAAGGGGAATATGAACTATAGAATATGGGGGAGCAGCAAATAGGTCAGTTTGTTAGGAGCAAATAGTTCATGAAGAGGAGTTCTCAAAGTGTGGCTCATGGCAGGATTCCACCACTAGAAACTGGTTTCCTAGTACTAATATTTTAACCTCCTTAGGCTTCCTTCAGATTCCTTAGCTGTGAAGTTAGGGGTTTGGGTTAGATGACTTCTAGGTTCCCTCCTGTTTCTAAACTGATAATTTAATGTTGGTCCTATATTAAAACCTTGTCTATTAGTCTATAAGCTGCTTGAGAGTTGGAATGATTTTTTTTTTACCTTTGTATTCCTAGCACTTTGTACTGTCCTTGGCATATAGCTGATGCTTAATAAATACTTATTGACTAGACTCTATCCGGGGTGGGAAACCTGCAATCTTGAGGTCACATGTGGCCCTCTAGGTCCTCAAATATGACCTTTTGATTGGATCCAAACTTCACAGAACAAATCCCCTTAATAAGAGGATTTATTCTATAAATTTTGAACTCAGTCAAAAGGCCACACCCAAGGACCTAGAAGGCCACATGTGGCTTCGAGGTCAGAGTTTCCCCACCCCTCCTCTATCCTTTCATTTTTGATATGAATAACAAAATACTGAAGAGGCAGGAAATTGAGCTTTTTCCTGCTAAATCAACATAACATAATTAGGGTACTACCAACAAAACTACTAATAAAATAGTGGGGGAAATAATACATGTGTAATCAGTCATCAAGGTGAGGTAATAAAGCCAGGTTCAGAGGTATGGAGACAGGTATAGAGCACTGTAGAGTGAGGCTGAGATAAGGTCAGGAACAGAGAGAAGGGTCTGTGTCAGGATGCCAAAACAAAGACAGGTTAACATAGGTTAGACAGTTACCTGGGAATCAGCAAGGCTTAAATTCAACAATTCAAACAGGACAGTACTACAGGGGCAAGTAAACTGCAGGACAAAGTTGGTCAGGCCTCCTCCCATGTATTTGGGTTACAAGTTAACTCTGGAAAGTACAGCCTACCTTTATAGAGTATTGACAGTACTTTGGCTCACTAATAATAATAATAATAAAAAGAATAGATATCAGTTCACGCAAAGTTGTCCTGTTCATTTTGGTGAAGTATTTCACATCCATTTTTGGCAGAGAAAAGGAACCAGTAGTAAAACTCAAGGCCTCCAACCTCTCTCCACAAATGCTCAAAATTCAAGCAACAAACAAGAAGTCCAAATACAAGTTGGCCACTGGAACTCATCGGGATCAGTGAAACTTGTTGGGATGAAGCCCATGACTGGATTCTGGCTTAGGATGGGGATAGCTAACAGAGGGAGGGCCTCATTGCTTATTAAGAAGGATTACTCATGGGAGGAGATCCAGAAACAAGAGGTGGGGCAGAGATGACCAAAAGTGAAGGCAATGGAGGCAGCGCCAGAAATGATTTTGTTATTGGAATATGCTACAGATCTCATGAATTAGAAAGAGGAAACAAATGAGGAGTTTGGGAAGTAAATCTCAAGCCTGGAACAAAAGCAGTGATGGAGAATTTCAATAGTCCAGGCAGAAGCCATGAGGTGGCATAGTGAATAGAGTATGAATTCTGCCTCAGATACTTCCCAGTTGTGTGGCACTGGGGAAGTCACTTAACGTCTCTTAGCCTCAGTTTTCCCATGTTTAAAATGGGAATAATAATAATACCTAGCATATAGAGTCAGAGTGAGGATAAAAGAGATAACATATGTAAAACACTTTGCAAAGCTTAACGTGCTATATAAGTCCTATTATTATTATCATTTTCTACTGAAGCTCACTCACTCTGCGTGCATATGCGTGCATGTGTATGTGTATTCATGCCCACATTCCCATGTGCAAGAAGCAGAGCAGCTAATAACTTCTGACTTGCCTTAGCGATAATTACATCTTTCAAGAGAAACCAACAAGGAGAAATTCTTCTCCAGATCTGATTCTCATTAATAGGGAAGAAATGGTTGCTAGGATAGAAATCATGGGAACCCTGAGATACAGTGGCCACTCCTTCCTTGGATTTGTTATAGAGAAAAAATTCAAGTCTAGTCTGACATGTACCCTAAATTTTGGGAAAGCAGGTTTTAAAGGGCTCAGAGGAAAATGAGGTAGTATCTCATGGATTGAAATTCTTTAGAGGAAGTTGACTTAGGAGGGATAGAACATCCTTGAGAATGAAATTCCAGAGGGTGAATATGAGCATGACATTGTCAATAAAAATAATATTAGAGGTGTTAAATCTCAGAATTAGCTGAAGTTGGTGAGGCTGAAGCCAAGGTGAACAAAAGGGAGGTTTTAAAGCTCTATAGAAAGAAAAAGCAGGGGCAAAGGATGGAAAGGCTTTGGTGCTTGGTTGGGTGGGCCAAGGGTAACTCATAACAGAGAGAAGGGATTGCGGCTCAATTCTTACTTTACTTCTGTTTCTCTGCCAAGGAGAGTCGTCTTTGATATAACATAAAATTATAAAAT
>NW_027185784.1:23836646-23854448 GCF_028583685.1 Petaurus breviceps papuanus
GTTAGACATTCAGGACTAAGTCTCTTTGGATAGTATTTTTTTCCCCACTTACTACCACCCTTTGTTCCTGACAGAAAACCTTGTTGTTGTTGGGTTGTTTCAGTCATGTCTGACTCTATGTGACCCCACTTTGGGGTTTTCTTGCCAAAGATACTGTAGTGGTTTGCCATTTCCCTCTCCAGCTCACTTGACAGATCAGGAAACTGAGGCAAACAGGGTTAACTGACTTGCCCAGGGTGACACAGATGGTAAGTGTATGAGGTCAGATTTAAACTCATGAAGATGAGTTTTCCTAATTCTAAACCTAGCACTCTATCCACTGTGCCACCTAGCTGTCCCCTAGATAATGAGGAGGAGGAGAAGAACTCATGTTTCTGCGGTATTTTAAAGGTTTATGATGCACTTTTCTTACAACCCTTCAAGGTAGGTAAAACAAACATCATTATGTCTATTTTATAGTTGGGTGAACTGAGGCTTATAGATCCAGAACTGGAAGGGACTTCCGAGGTCATCTCATCTCTACCCTGTCTTATTTTACAGATGAAGATACTAATGCCCAAAGACATTAATTGCCCTAAGTCAGACTGATAGTCAGTGACAGAGCCAGGTTTGGAACTCAGATGCTCTGACTCCAAATCAAGTATTCCGCCCATTGCATCACATGTCCTCTCTAAAGGCACAGAAAAGCTAGTGGGAAAACAACTGGACTTGGATTCAAGAGTCCTGCATTCGAGTCCTGGCTCTAACATTTACAAATCTCATGACTAATTGTTGTTCAGTTGTTTCAGTCATGTTTGATTCTTGATGATCCCATTTGAAGTTTTTCTTTTGGCAAAGATACTGGAGTGGTTTGCCTTTCCTTCTCCAGCTCATGTTTTACAGATAAGAAAACTGAGGCAATAGGGTTAAATGATTTGCCCAGGGTCACACAGCTAGTAAATGTCTCAGGCAGGTGTTGAACTCAGGAAGATGAGTCTTCCTGAGTCCAGGCCTGGTGCTCTATGTACTATAGCACCACCTAACTGCCCCCATGACTCTGGACAAATAATTTAACCTCTCTGGACCTTGGTTTCCTCATCTGTAAAAGAAAGGGAAGACACTTACCTCATAGCTTTGTGAGGAAAAAAATGCTTTGTAAATTGTAAAGCACTGTAAAAACATGTCGCATCTATCTGCTAAGCAGTTTGATTTCAGTGTTTATTTTACAGTTCTGCTATCAGCCTCTGTCTCTACTTCTCCTTTCCTGAAAAAGTCAGGCTTACATGTCTGGCATAAATTTAGCTTCTGTCTGGGTCCCTTTGTCACCTTTTCCCTACTGCCTTATGCCTATTATAAACCTTTCTCCATTTCTTGACATTGACAATTTCAATGCCAGGCCCCCTCCCCAAGCCAATGCCATAATATATATGAACACTGACTGCATCATGAAAGGTCCTAAATATCAGCCTAGACTTGGACTTTATCTTTAAGGCAGTGGGGAGCCACTGAAGGTTTTTATCTGGGGAGTCCAATATTTTAGGAAGACTGATATTCAAGAAGATTAAGAAGTGGTTTGAAGGAGATTAATTTGGTAGCAGTATGTAGGATAGGTTGGAAGGAATAGAAACCAGAGAAGAGAACACTAGTTAAGAGTCTTTGAAGTGATAATGACAATTGAAGAATCATAGAATTTTTAGCCCCTTAGGAACTTAGAGATCATTTAGCTTAAACAATCCTCACTCAAAACAAAATTTGTTTCGACATCACAGTCATTTCCAGATATGCCCTGCCATGAGCCTTCCCTTTCAACAGAGAAAAACACCCAACCAAAACCAATGGACACAGAAAATGGGTCTGGACAGTGTATACAACATTCTGTACTGGTAGCCCTCCACCTATCCAACAAAAAGCAGATAGAATAATTCATTGTCTGCTCTTGAGAAACAACATTGGTCATTTGGATTGGCTTTCTTTTAGTGTTCTTTTCAGTTACTTTTTTAAAATAGTCATTGTGCATATTGTTTTCCTGGTTCTGCTTACGTTGCTCTCCATCAGTTTATACAAACCTTCCTATGTGTCTCTGAATTCCTTATCATAACAATTTCTTACAGCACAATAATGTTACATTACATGCATATACCATAACTTGATCAGTCATTCCTGACTGATGAGAATCCATTCATTTTATTTCTAGTTTGTTGCTACCACAAAAAGTGCAACTATGAATACTTTGTTGTACATGGGACCTTTCTGTCTTTGACCTTCTTATAGGTATATGCTCAGAGTTGGATTTTGGGGTGCATGGACTAATTCAGAAGTATTTTCAGGAACAACCCCTCATTTTACAGATGAGCTGAGGCCAAGAGAGCTTAAATGACTAGCCCACATTGGTAGAATTGGGAAGTGGGAGTGAAAACGGTAAAGAGAAGTGACTGCGTGAGAGGCAGTAACAACAAAAAATCCATAGAACGTCTCTCTTCTCACTCTATCATCCCTCGGAACCTTGTATTCTCTTCTTCTTTGCTCTCATTTCTGAAGAAGAGGAGTCCCCTTTCCTTGCTGAAGTCATTCTGTTAGTGCTTTTGATCCAGAATTACCTGGAATATTCTCTCCGATCAACTCTGACTTCCCTGGCTTCCTTTAAATCCCAGTTAAAATCCCATCTTTTACAGGAAGCCTTTCCAAATTCCTCTTAATTCTCCCGTCTTTCCTTTGTAAATTATTTCCTACTTAACTTGTATATAGCTTGCTTTGTATATGTGTTTGCAAGTTGTCTCCTCCATTAGATAAGTAAGCTCACTGAGGCTAGGAATGCCTTTTGCTTCTTTTTGTACTCCTGGCACTTAGCACATTCTGGCACTTGTTGTTCAGTTGTGTCTAGCTCATTGTGACCCCATTTGGGGTTTTCCTTGGCAAAGATACTAGAGTAGTTCGCCATTTCTTTCTCCTGTTTATTTTACATAGGAGGAAACTGAGGCAAACAGGGTTAAATGACTTGCCCATGGTCACACAGTTAGTTAAGTGTCTGTAACTGGATTTGAACTCAGGTCTTTCTGACTCCAGGCCTAGTACTCTATCCACTGTACCACCTAGCTGCCCTAGTAGGCATTTAGTAGATGCTTAGTAAATGTTTATTAATTGATTGATTAATCTCTTGGCCTTCTGTCTTATCTGGAGCTTTCCTTCCCACTCCCTTACCTCCCCACCTTCTTATCTCACCATCTTTTTGATTGCTGTTATCTACTAACTCCTTTCCTGCTTATTATTATTATTATTATTATTATTATATATGAAAGAAAGAAATAAAAAAGTATTTTAGTACTTACTATGTACCAAGTAATGTGCTAAACACTAGGGATATAAACAGAAAAAACTAGGCAGTCCTGCTCTCAAGCAACTCACTCTCTAATCAGGGAGATAACATGTAAAAAGGAAGTTCATTATGGGTCAGAGAGATTCTTCTTCTTCTGGGGGAAGGCAATGCAATTAGGGTTAAGTGACTTGCCCAAGGTCGCACAGCCAGTGAGTGTGTCAAGTGTTTTGAGGTCATATTTGAACTCAGGTCCTCCTGATTCCAGGGCCAGTGCTGCACTCACTGTGCCACCTAGCTTCCCCAATTCTCCTTTTTATAAATGGTATTTCATTTTTTTCTAATAACCTATAAACACAATCTTTAACACTAGTTTAAAAAAAATTTTTGAGTTGCAAATTTTTTTCTTCCCTCTCCTCCACCTCCCTATAATTGTAAGCAATTTGATATGGGTTATGTATGTGCAATCATGTAAAACATATTTCCATATCAGTCATGTTGTGAGAGAAGAAACAGACCAAAAGGAAAAAAAAAACACGAAAAAAAATAAAGTGAAAAGAACACACTTCCATTTGCATTCAGACTGCATCAGTTCTTTCTCTGAATGTCGATAGCATTTTCCATCTTGAGTCTTTTGAAACTGACTTGGATCATTGTATCACTTAGAAGAACTAAGTTATTCATAGTTGATCATTGCACAATGTTGCTGTTACTGTAAACAATGTTCTTATGGTTCTGCTAGCTTCACTTTGCACCAGTTCATGTAAATCTTTCCAGATTTTGGTCAGTGATACATTCTCGACCAAATAAGGAACAGAGACAATTTAAAAAGATCATTTTGATTACATGAAATTAAAATATTTCTGCATAAACAAGATTAATGGATTTAGTTTAAGAAGGAAAGCGATCATATGGGAAAAAAATCTTTGTATAACATTTCTTTGATGAAGGTTTAGTATCCAAAATACACAGATAACACACACATGTATGTGTGGGACAGCTAGGTGGCAAAGGGATAGAGTGCTGGGCCTGAGGCAGGAACAACTGAGTCCAAATCCGGCCTCAGACACTTACTAGCTGTGTGACCCTGAGTAAGTCACTTAAACCTGTTTGCCTCAGTTTCCTCATCTGTAAAATGAGCTGGAGAAGGAAATGGCAAACCACTCCAGTATTCTTGCCAAAAAAAACCCCCAAAAGTGGACCATGAAGAGTCAAACACCACTGAAAATAACTAACAACATACATGTCATATATAGACATACACATACACACATATGGAAACACATATTTATAAGTGTATGTGTATATATGTATATGTGCATGTGACCAAAAACCATTTCCCTATTGGGAAATTGTGTGACAAGTGATCAAAGGATAATGAACAAACAATCCTTAAGAGAACTGCAAACCATTAACAACCATATGAAAGAATGTACCAAACACTTAAAAAGAGAAATGCAAATCATAGCAACCCTGAAGTTTGGCAAAGATAACAAAAGATGGGAATAGTCAATGTTGGGATTGCCTTGGTGGTAGAGCTGTAAAACAACACAATGTTTTCTAAAGCAATTTAGAATTGTGCAAGTAAATTGACTAAAATGTCTGCATCCTTTTACCCAGATTCCACTACTAGGCATGCATCCCAAGGATGATAAAAGTCATTGATAAAAAGAAAGCCCTCATATACACTAAAATATTTACAGCAATACTTTTTGTGGTAGCAAAGAACTGGAAACAAAGTAGATGTCCATTGTTTGGAGAATGACTAAGCAAACCATGGTACATGAACATAATGAAATATAACTGGGCTGTAAGAAATGACAAATCTGATGAATGCAGAGAAGCATGGGAAGTTAAATGAACTGATACAGAATGAAGTAGGCCGGACCAATTAACACTATACAAAATGACTAAATGACAGTGATGTAAATGGAAAGAACACTAACCACAAAACAATAAAAATGCAAAATTTAAAAGAATAAGCATGGCTACAATAAAAGAAAAATGAGAAGATACTTTTCCCTCATTTCTTTGTAGAAGTAGGAAGTACACAATTGTGGAATATGCATATATTTTCAGATATCTTTGAAGTATTGCTTGGTAGTCTGATTTTTTTTCCTTTTCTCTTTTTCTTTTAAAAATATTCTTTATTATATGGGATGACTGTCTGGGAGAGGAAAAAGGAAGGAAATTTAGGGAGAAATTTAGGTAATATAAAAATATCAATAAAATTTGGTTTTAAGAAAGATCAGCTGCAGGGAGGATAGAAAAGCTCCAGAATCCTAAGAATGCAATGAGAGGCAGGTACAAGACCCAGGAATCCTTTGGTTAAATCACTTGGACACATTATAGTGCAAGAGGTCCAAAGGGAATAGAGGTAAGGAAATGGCAAAGCCTCAAAGACTTTAGGAAGTAGTGGCAGGGCAGTTGGTAAAACCATATGGTCCCCCATTTCACCAGAAGAATAGGGTTAGTGACTTGAAGCTCTTCAAAGTCATTTGAACAACCAAGCAACTGTGATGGATTCTGGGTAACTGGCCAAGAGGGAGGTGAAATTAAGGAGGAGACCCCCCCCCCCCCCAGTGATGGTGAGTCTTCCTCTTGTCCAGCTGACTAAGCTGGTTCTGGGAAAGGACAAGGGGGAACATATCCAGGTCCCCTCCATCCTTAAAAAAGATCTTTTACTTGACCCTATAATCCCCTCCAGTTTTAGTCTTAAACCTCTTCTTTTCAGAACCAAATAAGAAAAAAAAATTGATGTTCATTAGTTTTACTTCCTCATTTCCTTCTTCTAACCTAACCATTCAACTAGAGCTAGTCTCTCCAAGATTACCAATGCTTTCTTAATTGCTAAATTTGATGCCTTTTTTTTCTAAAGGTTTCATGCTATTTGATTTCTCTGCAACTTTTGATGTAGTTGACCACCACTCTTTCAATATACTCTCTATTTCCTTGGGTTTTATGACATTGCTTTCTCTTGGTTCTCCTCCTAGATGTCTGATCATTACTAGGCCGTGTTTGCTGGAGCATTTTTCATATTGATCAAATTATCAATGGATAATTGGTGGGATGTTGTAGTGGCAAGCACCCCAAGCACGTCTTCAGGGTTTGCTGCCCATACAGGTTCTTGGATCTGCTTTGTTAAAGGAAAGCAACTCAAAATGGGTTATAGGCTTACTTTAATCAGTCAGACGTATATCGTTTACCTTGTTCAGGAGAAAAGGTCAGCACCCCGAACTTCAAAGTATACAGGCAGAATTATCAAGACAGAAACAGATCAAGTAGACAGATTTCCAAACTGTCCAACCATTACATCCATACCCAGTCAACATCTGGGTTTCCACATCTGGGTTTTTCAAAGCGGGGGGGGGGGGGCCCTGGACAACGGCTTCCCAGAATACAGATCAAATCACAGAACACTTCTCAAAGTGAGCCCCCAAAACAAAGCCACACATCAGGGCTTATATAGCCTTCTCCTGGCTCAGAGAATGTAACAACCTTATTGACTCACTGGTCAATCAAGAAGTATCTACTGAAAAACAAGCCTCCTACCCCAGGCTTCAGGTGCACTTTAGCCTAGGGGCAGGGAAGATCTTCCAAATCTGCATTCCCATTACAGATGTATATTGGTTTTCGTCCAGAAATCTATTCCCTCTTTCTCTTTTGTGGTGTTTGAAATCATTTTCATGTATACAAGATTCTGTGCCTTATCACAACCTTTCTCTCTCCCTCTAAGTATAGGTATCCCCTAAGGCTTTGTCTTGTGCCTTCCCATCTATATATAGTCCTTCTTTTGGTGACAATATAAACTCCCACAGTTCAATTCTCACCTCTGTGCAGGTGACTCTCAAATCTATGTATTAAGATCTAATCTCCCTCCTGATTTGCAAAGCTTAATTTCCAGCTGTCTGCCAAACATCTCTATTTGGATGTCCCAAGAGTATCTCAAATTCAATATATTTGTTAACAGAATTATTAATAGATGAACAGAACTGATTATCTTCACCACCACCACCACCAAAAACAATCCTTCCCTTCCTCCAAACTTCCCAGTTTTTATTGAGAGCACCATCATCTTTCCAGCCACTGATATTTATAGCTTTGCAATCAATCTATAATCTGCATGTGCCCTCATCCCTTTTATCCAATCACTTGCCAAGTCTTGGCAATTCTACCTGCATAACATTTTTACTATCAGTTCTCTCCCCCCACATTGATGCAATCAACACTCCAGTTTAGACCCTCATCACCTTTCACCTGAACTATTTCAATAGCTTTCTAATTGTTTTCCCTGTTTCTAATCTCTTTCCAACCACCATATAGCTGAAAAAAATATATATGGTTTTCCTAAAGCACAGATCTGTCCATGTTACTCTTTGACCAAAAATTTTCAGTGGCTCCCTACAGTCTCTAGGATAAATTACAGACTTCTCATATTGACCCTTGAAGTCATCCAGAGTCTAGCTTCAAGCTATCTTTCTGGACTTAATTCCTATTACTCGCCTTCCCACACTCTATATTCTAGTGAAAATGACCTAATAATTGTTCTCTAATGATACCTCCATCCCCAGCTCCATGTTTTCACAATGACTTTTTCCTATACCTGCAATGTACTCCCTCCTCATCTTTGCTTCTTACTATTCTTAGCCTCCTTCAAGGCTTATCACCTACTCAAAGCTTTACTGAGTCCCCCTGGTTATAATAATAACCTGTCCTCCACGTATTAATATTACATGTTATTTATCTGTGGTACATGAGGGGCAGTCTGCAGCATAACAGAGTACTGGACTTGAAATCAGGACTACCTGTGTTCAAATCTTGCCTCTGATACTTCCTAGCTATTGGGACCATGGGCATATCATTTAATTTAGCTGTGCCTTAGTTTCTCCATATTTAAGATGGAGATGTCTAAAATATCTAGAATATTCACCTTATAGTGGTGTGTGTGTTAATTTCTTATTTACCTACATGTTCTAGGATATTTATCAGTCTCAAAAAAGACAGGAGAAAAGATCCACTGAAGCAAGACTATTCAGATCTCAGTATATCCTACAGAAGGATAATACAGAAGATAAAAACAAGATAAAACCAAATACAAAAGTTTATCTTTTTTGCATTCCCCTAGCTATTTACCAATGTGAGACAAGCAGAATGCCCTGTTTTCCTTGTAAGCCTCCTTCTTTTTTAAAAATATTTTATTTTTCCCCAATTACATGTTAAACAATTTTTTAAGATGTTTTTTTAAAGTTCTGAGTTCCAAATTTTCTCCCTCTTTCTCCTTCCCCTTTTTGAGACAGTAAGAAATCTTAACACATATAGATAATATATGTGCAATCATGTAGAACATTTCCATATTAGTTATTTTGTAGAAGAAGACTTGAATAAAAGAAAAAGAATGAAAGAAAGTGAAAAACAGCATGTTTCAGTCTGTATTCAAACAATATCAGTTCTTTCTCTGGAGATAGATAGTATGCTTCATCACTAGTTCTTTGGGATTGTCTTGGATCATTGTATTGCTGAGAATAGTTGTCATTCACAATTCTTCATCAAACAATGTTGCTGTTACAGTGTAAAATGTTCTCCTGGTTCTGCTCACTTCATTGTGCATCAGTTCATGTAAGTCTTTCCTTGTTTTTTTCTGAAATCATCTTGCTAGTCATTTCTTATTGCACAATAATACTTCATTACAATCATATAACACAGCTTATTTAGCCATTCCGCAACTGATAGGCATCCCTTCAATTTGCAATTCTTAGTCACTGTAAGAAGAGCTACTATAAATATTATTTGTGCAAATAGATCTCTTTCCTTTTTCTAAAATGTCTTTGGGATATGGACTTATCTATAAAAAGAAAGGAAGGAAGGAAGGAAGGAGGGAGGGAGAGAGGGAAAGAAAGAAAGAAAGAAAGAAAGAAAGAAAGAAAGAAAGAAAGAAAGAAAGAAAGAAAGAAAGAAAGAAAGAAAGAAAGAAAGAAAGAAAAAGAAAGAAAGAAAGAAGGAAGGAAGAAGTATAGAGGAGAGGGAGATGTTTGCTAAGTCCTGGGGTTGCAAATATAAGCAATATTGCTGGATCAAAGAATACGCACAGTATTTTTGTTGTTTTGGAGGGGGGAAGGCAAGGCAATTGGAGTTAAGTGACTTGCCCAAGGTCACACAGCTAGTAAGTGTGTCAAATGTCTGAGGTCAAATTTGAACTCAAGTCCTCCTGACTCCAGGGCCAGTGCTCTATTCACTGTACCACCTAGCTGCCCCTATGCACAGTTTATAGCCCTCTGGGCATAGTTCCAAATTGTTCCCTAGAATGGTTCAATCAGTTCACAACTCCAACAAGAATGTATTAGTGTCCTGCTTTTCCCACATGCCCTCCAACCTTATGGTGTGGTTAAGATCAAAAGATATAATGTGTACAAAGCACTTTGCAAACTTGAAAGCCTTTTTAAAACATCAGTTATTGTCGAATGTTTTAGCTTCTTGGAGGACATAGACTTTGCTTTTGTCTTTATATCTCCAGTTGCTCTCATAGCTACTTGCACATAGTAGATGCTTAATAAATATTTGTAGAATTAAATTGGAATTATTTGAACCTGGTTAAATATGGCAGCTAGAAAAGAGAGACTTGGAGAGGGAGAGAACAATAGATGGGGAATGAAAAGAAGCCCAAAGTGAGGGTGAAAGGAGTCCCCAAAAGAAGACATACTTGCAGAGGAACAGAGATGGACAGACTCAGAGGGAGAGAGAAGCCCTGGACGTTTTTTGGTAGGTATTTTAGGAGGTATATTCCTCCTATTTGTCCCTGCCATTCCCTTGAACTTTGGTGATCAGAGTAAGTTATCACTGCTTATCACAGACCAGAAAAATATTGATTAGGAGATTCACCACTATTCACAGCTCTTTAATGCCCCTAATCTTTAAATCTTAATAGGCTCTGCTCTGAATAGGACATAGCCACAGCAACCTGCTAAGAAGAAAATTATTCTTTGGGTTGTACCTGCCACATCCAGTATAATAGCAGGTCTAATGAAATCCCATTGAATCTTGTCCCTTGCCTTACACAGTTGCTGTGCTCCTAGAAAGTTGAACATACATAGAATTTTTGCAAATCAAACTATTTTTCCTATGACTTATGTGATTACCAGAGGGAAAAGGAAAAGGAGAAAGAGAAGGAGAGGGAGAGGGAGAGGGAGAAGGAGAGGGAGAGAGAGAGGAAGAGAGAGATGGAGAGGGAGAGAAAGAGGGAGAGGGAGAGAGAGAGAAGGAAGGAAGGAAGGAAGGAAGGAAGGAAGGAAGGAAGGAAGGAAGGAAGGAAGGAAGGAAGGAAGGAAGGAAGGAAGGAAGGAAAGAAGGAAGGAAGGTAGGAAGGGAGGGAGGGAGGAAGGAAGGAAGGAAGGAAGGAAGGAAGGAAGGAAGGAAGGATAGAGAATAGGGAGATGCTTGCCAAGTCTTGGGGTTGCAAATATAAGCAAGATAGTCTCCGCCCTCAAGAATTCTTCTTGAAATTCTTCTTGAAAAAATGTTCTAATGGGAGAAGTCAACACATAAATGGGAGCTAGAAAGAGGGCACAGGTACTGGGACCTGGTGTGCAGATAGTGGTAAAGCAGAGATCTAGATCTGTTCATGGTAAGGTGAAAGCTCACTTCTGAGAGCCTGCAGTCCTAGGGGCAGAGACCAAGTTTCAAAGTTAAGAGGAAAAGGATGCTGGCCCATGAATACATAGTGAGAAGATGGGCTAGAAGCGTGGAAGCCTAGTAGCAGGCAATATAAGATGAAAGCTCACCTATTGGAGCATAGGCAAGGTTGTGGGGGGACTCTCAGTAGTCAATGAGAACAATCTCTATGACCATAAAGTGGTCATCCAGCCTCCATCTGAAAGTCTCCCATCTAGAGCTTTTTCATTGCCTTCTGAGGTAGCCTGTTTTACATTTGGAGAGTCAGTCAGCCACAGGCATTGATTCAATGCTTACCGCGTAGCAGTCACTGTGCTAAACCCTGTGGATACAAAGAAAGGCAAAGAAAGCCCTGTCGCTGCCCTCAAGAAGGCCACATTCTAATAGCGGAGACAACACGCAAACAACTATATGCATGCAGAAGAGCTACTAGGTGGTACAGGGAGAGAGCATTGGGCTGGGAATCAAGGAGACTCATCTTCCTGAGTTCAAATCCGGCCCCAGACACTTACTAGCTGTGTGACCCTGGTCAAGTCACTTAATTCTGTTTGCATCATTTTCCTCATCTGGGAAATGAGCTAGAGAAGAATATGGCACACTATTCTAGTATCTTTGCCAAGAAAATCCTAAATGGAGTCATGAGCAATTGGACATGATTGAAAAAAAATGTACATACAAGACATAAACAGAGTAGATGGAAAAAATCTCAGAGGGAAAAGGAGGAGGGTTGAAGTGGGTATATTTCTAATTCTTAGGATTTTTTTCCTTATAACAAGGCTGAAATCTACCTCTCCACATCCAGTCACTGCTCCTGGTTTTCCCCTTTGGAGCCAAGCAGACAGATGATATCTTTCATATATTTGAAGACAGCTGTCAAGTCTCTAACCCTATTTTTCCACCCCCAATTTTTTCTTCTCCAGGCTATAAATATCCACAGTTCCTTAAAATGATCCTCATGGCATGAACTCTAGGCACTTCACCCTATTCGGCGCCCTCTACAAATAACTGATGTCCTTTCCAAACTATAGGACCCAGAACTGAACATGAGCCTCTAAGGGTACATCTCGCACTATACTTCTCTCAATACAAGATAATACTATAGTGGGGGTTTTTGCACTTTTCTGTCTCATTATCGATTCATCTTGAATTTACTGTTTTCTGAAACTCCCAGATTTTTCTTTTTTTTGAATTTTAATATTTTATTTCTCCCATACATATAAAACAATTTTAAACTTTTCTTTTTACAATTTTGAGTTCCAAATTCTCTTCCACCCTTTCTCCCTTACTCCCTCACTGAGAAGGTAAGCAGTTAGATAAAGATTACACATACAGTCATGCAAAATATGTTTCCATATTAATCATGTTGTGAAAGAAAACGCAGACCAAAAAAATAACCCAAGAAAAATAAAGAAAAATTACTATGCTTTGATCTGTATTCAGACTCCATTAGTTCTTTCTCTGGAGGTGGGTAGCATTTTTCATTATAGGTCCTTCTTACAGGGTTTCTTAAACTTTTCCCACCTGGGTCCCCTTTTTGGTTTTGGTGCTTATTGGCATTGAGTGGACTGAGGGCATGCATGGTGCAAAAGTGCGCATGCTTGGTGGTCCAGAACCAAGGCTTCAGTAAAGTTGCATGATGCAACTTGGGCAAACACTGCTAGAAATATCTTGGATTCATCATGTTTGATTTTTAATTAATTTTTGGTTGCTGCACGTTCAGAAACCTTTTACTGTTGCCAAATTTTTTGAAACTCCCACATTCCCACAGTTTAAGAAGCCCTGCAAATTGTCTTGGATTTTTGTAGTGCTAAGAACAGCAAAGTCATTCCCAGTTGATCACTGTGTATTGCTGTTGTGTACAATGTTCTCCTGGTTCTGTTTGCTTTGCTTTGCATCAGTTCATATAAATCTTTCAATGTCTTTTCTGAAACCCTTCTGCTCATTATTTCTTATAGCACAATAGTGCCCCATCACAATCATATGTTATTACTTGTTCAGTCATTCCTCAACTGATGGACATCCTCTCAATTTCAAATTCTTTTCCACCACAAAATATTTTTTTCATATATCCATATAAATGCATACATGCATACATATATATTTCCTTTTTTAAAAAATCTCTTTGGGATATAGGCCTGGTAGTGCTATTGCAGGGTCAAAGGGTCCCAGATGTTGTTTTGAAAGAACTGCCATCTAGTTATACCTCCCTCCTCATCTTTTATTTGTGAAACAGATTTGATGATGATAATACTGATGATTATAATAGCTGACATTTATATAATATTCTAAGGTTTGTAAAATCCTTTGCATATGTTATCTTATTTGATCCTGACAACAATCCTGGGAGATGTGCTATTATCAACATTTTACAGATGAGGAAACTGACATTAGGAAAAGTTAAGTGACTTGCCCAGGGCTAAGCAGCCAGTAAGTGTCTCAGTCATTCAACTAGTGTTTATTAAGGACCTCCAATACATATACAATGCCCTGGATACAGATACAAAAAAGACAGCCCTTGACCTCAGGGAGCTTATGCTTTCAAGGGACCTAGATGGAGTCTAGAAGAAAAGAGTGTAAGTTGGTGGGAGATGAAGAGATGGTTGGCCTGGGAGCTTTCCTTAAATAGAGGTTTGGGGAAGAATTCTTTGCTCCACCCTCCAGTTGTTCAGTCAGAAGGTGCTGATGAGGTGTGAGTCAATCAGCAAGCAACACAAGTCCTGGGATTACAAAAAGAGACAAAAAGATGTCCCTGTCTGCAAGAAGCTCACCAGCTAATGGAGCTCAGAAGCTACCAAAGTTGATATGGTCTTGCAGGATAATGAGTTTCCTGATGATGAGATTTCCTAGAGTCATAATGGAGTCCAGACCACGGTGTACAAAGCTGGTGGGAAATGAATGAGTATTTGAGGCAGGATTCGAACATGAACTTTTCTGACTCTAAGACCAGGACTCTCTCCATTGCCTAATACCAAGTGTATGGACTTTATTTTTTCCCTATTAAATGTCATTTGTTGTAGATTTTATTTGTATTTGTTGGAAAAGAGGTTGACCAGCCTAGACAAGGTTAAGCCCATGAAGAGGTCAGTATCGTTCCCCAAAGAACTGATCTTCTACTTGGTGGATGACAGTGTAATATAGTGAAAAGAATACCAGACAGAAAGCCGAAAACACCTGCCTCTTGACACTTGATACTGTTTGACCCTGGGTAAGAACCTCATTGGGCCTCAATTTTTCCATCTGTAAAAAGGGGAGACTAATACTTGCACTATCTATTTGGTTCGTATGAGAAAAAAAATCTTTTGTAATTTTTGTAATCCTTAAAAAGAGAAACATTGCATGGATGTAGACTTTAGTTCAATATAAAAAAGGGCCCTGTTGCATTTGTAAGCATTACAACTGACATTCTATCTCTCAACACCAGCTCTCAGCCCTCTGCTTTTCTGACTTCTGCTCAGTAACAGCTGAAGGACACTTGCCATCAGAAATACCAGTTTTATTTCTGAGCTAATTACATACCATATCTGAGATTTTTTCCAGGATCAATAGAAATCTCATATGTTCCAGATGGATAAATCAGAATATTAAAGCAATATTGTATAACTAGGCATATTTCAACACAATTTTTGGCACCTCTTTACTCTGAAGCATTTATTTATAGTTGTGTTGGTTGATACTGATACATTTCCAGGCTCTGACTACATAATGCCAAGTATGTTGAAATTTAAAACATGTCGTCCAGATGTTTGGGTGAATTTTTTACAGTTTTTATTTGACGTCTGGTATTGTTTGGCCTAAGAGAGCAGAACCAGGAACAGTGGACAGAAGTTGCAAAGAGGCAGATTCAATGACAAGAAAAACTTACTTAGAACAGTTCAGAAGTGAAATAGGCTGAGGAGGGAGAGAGCTCTTCATCACTAGAATTTTTCAAACAGGGGCTTGACGGGGGGAGATTCCTGCTTAGATATGGATTAGAGTAGTTAACCTCTTAGGTCACTTCCAACTCTAGGAGTCTACGAAACTACAAAACCTGTCTTCATAGCATATGTAATAAATACACTATTCAGTGAATTAATTTCAAAATTCCATTCAACCTACTTGTTTCAAAATGGCCCTAGACTTACATGGACCCAGGCTCATATCTTGGGGGTATTAATTAATAAATAAACCACCTCTCTGTATTGTTATCTTGCTCTCACCCAGGTGAATCTGGGAACTTCTGAAGTTAACTCAAGTCCAGGTGTTCAGTGGCTTTCCAGGCTAGCAGACTCAGGTGAGAAACATCGAAACAATTAGACATTTATTTGGGAAAAACAGAAAGTGACTACGGCCCACATTCCTGGTAAATACAATCTCATTTCCCTTTCTCTTGGAGTGGTTTGGGTTTCAACCATTCCAAAACAATCCTCTAACACAACAAGGAAGGCTTGGACAAAGTCTCTTTGTAGCCAGAGTGAGCGTTTGTGGAAACTTACAAGAGTAATTTTGGTAGGTTGCTTACATTCCAGATGTTCTCTCTGAAGCCGGGTGTTTCCTTCTCTTTTTCTGTGGGGACTCTGAGAGGTTGCAGAACTCCTGGATTCCTGGATATCGACTACTCCTCTCTGTGGCTCTCCTCTTGCTTCTCCAAAACCTTTGTTTCCCTCCATTCATCAGCTCTACTGCTGATACTCTACAAGTATCCACTGAAAAAGCAGTTGTTCTCTTCCAGTGAATGTTCATGCTCAGGAAATCCCAGGCATCCTGGGAAATGCAGACCTTTCCCTATCAGACTTGTCCGTAACATCGGCATATAGAGACATAATAGAGACAATTGGCTGGCTGATTTTTTTTTTTAACATTTTGCACGGTCATTTTGATTTCATAGCCACATATCCTATTTATGAATGAAACTTAGAAAGAAAACAGGATGGTGTAGTGAAAAGACCATTGGCTAAAGCTCAGGAAATGAAGGTTCTGGTTGTGGATTTGCCATTAATAGGGCTTCCTTACAATTGAATAGCAGTCTGCAAAATGCTTTCACAAAGGCAATCTCATTTGATCCATGCCAATGACCCAATAAGGTTAGTAGAGCACAAGTATCCATTTTTAGACAGACTTTTTTTTTCTCCATTAAAATGTGAATGGACTTTGAGTAGAGATTTTTTTATTTTTTGGACTTGTACTTCTTAGCACAATGCCTGACGCATCATAAGTATTTAATAAATACTTGGTTGATTGATTCCTAAGACAGATATTAGCACCATGTTACAAGAGGAAACTGAAATTTCAACACCTTATTGTATTGTAAGTTGTAGAAATGGGATTTAAAACCAGACCTATCACCTTGGTCAAGTTGCCCAATCTCTCTGGGCCTTGGAGTCTTAATATGTAAAATGAGGAGGTTGAACTAAATGATCTCCAAAGTCTCCTTTAGCTCTAAAATTTTATGAAACATAAATTCATTTAATAAGACTCTTCAGGGCCCAGCAAGGTAGTAGAAGGTAGAAGAAAGTGTGCTGGGCTAGACTTTGGTTTGAATGCTGGCTCTGATTTCTTAAAATGAGGATAAGACTATCTCTGGTATCTTACAGGGTTGTTTCAAGATTTCAATCAATCAATCAATAAGCATTTATTGCGTGCCTACTATGTGCTAGGCACTGTGCAAAAATAAAAAAAGAGGCAAAAGGACAGGCCCTGAACTTAAGAAGCTTACAATCTAATGGGAGACAACATGACTATATATATATATATATATATATATACACACACACACACACACATATACATATATACATACATGTGTATGTATGTATATATACATTACAGACACACACATATATACACATTATATATATGAACTAATTAAAAGAGGGGAAGTACTAGAATTAAGAGGGTTTAGGGAAGGCTTTCTGTAGAAGGTGGGACTTTAGTTTGGACTTAAAGGAAGTCAGGGAGTCCAGTAGTTGGAGTAGAGGAAGGATTTCCGGTGTGGGGGGCAACCAGAGAGAATGCCTGAAGCTGAGGTCTTGTTCATGTATTGTTCATGGAACAGCCAAGTACCAGGGTCACTAGATCAAAGAGTACATTTTGGGGAGTGAGGTATAAAGACTGGAAAGAGGCAGGCCTGGGTTTTGAACAGCTTTGAATGCCAAATAAAGCATCTTATATTCGCTCCTGAAGGCAATAGAAGCCACTGGAGTTTATCGAATCAGGGGGTGACATGTTCAGACCTGCATTTTAGGAAAATCATTTTGTTGAATGAAGGATGAACTGAAGTGTGGAGAGACTTGAGTCAGGCAGAACAACCAGCAGCTATTCCAACAGTCCAAGTGTGGGGTGATGAGGGTGTAATGCATTTAAAGCAGTTTGGGAACTTTAAAGCCCTTAGTAAATGTCACACACACACACACACGCACGCACACACACACACTGAGAAATAGAAACCTTTGTGTAAGAGGTAGATCTTGAACTGAGCTTGGCAGGAAAAGCAGACTCTGTATTGGCAAGGAGGCAACGGATAAGGGAGTTTAATTCAGGTGGGGGAGATAGTATGAGCAAAGGCAACATCCCAGCACCAGAACATTTGATTTAACAAAACATTAAGAGTGTGAGTAATGGACGCATTTTGGAACTACATTTGAAAGGCAGTAGATACATTTGGGTACCCTAAAGCATCAGGGTTGCATGCTGTTTCCTTTTTGTGTCTTTGGATAAGAGCACTTTGGTTTAATAACACACTGATGAGCTTGGAGCTAAAATTGAGGCTGCTCATGAAAACTAGGCCTGCTGCTTCCTCAAGGACCATTTTCACTGAATATTATTTTTTCTTCTTCCTCTCTCTCTCTCTCTCTCTCTCTCTCTCTCTCTCT
>NW_027185784.1:23859448-23892417 GCF_028583685.1 Petaurus breviceps papuanus
TCTCTCTCTCTCTCTCTCTCTCTCTCTCTGTCTCTCTCTCTCCTTCCCTCCCTCCCCCCCTCCTGTTCTATGGAGCACTCCTCTCTCTATCCTTACTCTATTGATTTGCCCAAATGAGTGTACGAGGAGGGACTATGACATAATGTGGTGTTTTTTTAAACTAACATACCCGAACTTATCTATCCAAATGAGCATCGTCCTTTTAAAGTAGGCATCTTGGGAGGCTATATGCTTATTTCAAGGAAGCTTAAAATGTTTTTGGAATTACTCTTTTGTAAATGCCTTCACAAATTATATTCATTAAAAAAAATATCATCAGTGATGGCAAATCTTTGTCCTTGGAGGATAAATTTGACTTTAGGAAATAGCCAAAAAATAATTTGAAATCACATGAACGCATCTGGTTATCAAGGTGGAAGATACTATTTTGGGGCTAGAAACAAAGAAATAGGACTGGTTTTCATGTGTCACTTGTAAACTATTTCTGAAGGAGATAACAAAAGAGGAATTCTGGAAATGCCATAAAAAAGACCAGATTTGCTAGGATAAGTAGATGGTTTCCAAAATGACTAGAAGGTCATAAAATCTAATAGAAAGAGCATTAGTTATGGAGTCAGGAGGTCTCAGTTTGAAGCTCATCCCTGATATTTACTAAGTGTATGATCATGGGTAAATCATTTAACTTAAGCCTCAGTCTTCGCTTCTATAAAGTGGGGCTAATGCTTGTGCTGCCTTCCTCAGTGGGGCTGTTGCGAAGAATTTTTTTTTTTTGTAAACATTCAAGTGCTGTATAATTGTGAGTTATTGTACAGCTGACACTTATGTATATTAGGTTTTTCCATTTTAAAACTCCATTGCAGGGCTTTACAATCCCATCTTGTCTTGCCAAGCAAGATGTTCTAGTGTTCTGACCACATCTTGCTTTTGAGCAGAGATGAAAATCTCATTCCTTCTTGAACAAAGCCAATCAGCGGCCTCACACTTATACCTCATCATACTGCTCTCAGTATGTGTACAGCACAGGTTCCTTGGGAGCATAGTGGCTCTCCCAGAGACAGAGCAATTGGTTTATTGCCTTTTTTTTTTTGAACACCATAATAACAAGCAGAGTATAATAGCCTGCCGTTTGTCACTGAGAGTAAATGCTCTGAGACTGCAACCTCAGAACTATTCATGAGACATGTCTCTGCTTGCAGAGGCAGCGTTGGATTCAGGCAGGGGGATGAGCTCTTGGGGAGACAAGGGATGGGTGGCAGATGCACACACTGTGGTTTCACTGCTGTTTCAATTATTAAGCACGTCCCTGTTCCTAGTGTGCTAGAAATCTGCTAAGTTGCAGGATTTGACTATGACTGTCAGCTCTATATTGCTGGTGAGAATCATTGGCTGAATATGGGGTTTCCCTGGGGCCATCTGGTACCTCAGTTGTCTTCCAGCTCCCCAGCAGTCCCTGGTGCTAAGCCAATTCTGCAAAATGGCCACAGATCTGTGGTATGTCCTCTGGTATGTGTGCTCTGTGAGGACAGCCATCAGCAGACGACCAGCTCTAGAATGGCCATGCCAGAAATGGGCTGACCCTTTTTGAGTAAAGGCATCTGCACAACTGTTGGCATAAGAGGTAGCCTCAAAAATAGTGCCAGTCTCTGTAAATAGGGGGTACTGACAGAAACCAATTGGCATACACAATATGCAGCTGCCCAGCTGTCTAGACAATGGTATTTGAAGGGTGCTGCAAGGACCCGCTTGCCCCCAAACCATTCCCTCCTATCCTACCTGGCCCACATGCTTCATTCACATCCCTCCCTCCATATCAGGGGTTGTTTCCTACCCTCTGCCTGAAATTCTGATTTGCTCTATTTATCTAAGTCCTTTCCTTCAAAGAACCTTAGAGCCCTTAGTAAATGTCAACTATTCTAGGATTGAGCTCTGCCTTCACTAAATGCCTCAGCTTTGACTAATCTCTCTCACTGTGGAACTTCCTTAACTCAGTCCATAGCCCTCATTCCATGCTTCCATTCAATCCACCAAATATTTATTAAGTATAGTTGCTTGAGAAGGCCCTGAGTTCAAACCATGGAAGCACCAGGATGATGAGAACCACAATATTAGCAAAAACAGTATTTATTGAAGATGATAAAGAACAAATGGGGGAACTCACATTTCCAGTTGCAGGGGGAAGCCTGGACAAAAATCCCCGGAAAATGGCTGCCTATATGGGAACCTTCCAACATCACTGACTCTGGATTGAGCCTTCCATGAGCCAGTTGGGGAAGTTCCTTATATTCTACTGTTTGGCTGGATGTTTCAAACAGCATCACTAACTAGCTCAGCAGGTGTTACATAAGGAATTTTCCTGGTTTGGTTCAAACAGTGGTCCCGACTACACCTGAAAGCAGGAAAGAGATCATGTATTTACCCTACCTTTGTATATAAAAACTTTCTGCAAAGCCCCTGTCTCCCACAAGCACCTCCTATGAGCAAAGCACTGTCCTAGGCACTGAGGGATATATATACATATATATATATATATATGATACATATAAGACATGACCCTTGCCCTCATGAATTTGACAGTATGGTAGGGGAATATGAAACGGAGGCAAAAAATAATAATGTAACTATATGGTCAATGCCTTAGAGGCGTACAAAGAAATGATCATTTGAAGAATTTCAAAGAGTAATAAGAGGAGGTGGCATCTGAGTTGGGCTATAAAGAAAGACTTCCAAAATGGCAGGAGGGGAAATCCAGACATAGGGTATTCTATGATCAAAGACACAGTGGTAGGCCAACGAAGAACACACAAAGGAAACACAAAATCACCCAGTTTGATTGAAGCATAAGGCATATGGAAAGCAGTAGTATAAGATAAGGCTAGAAAAGGAGAGTTAGAACAGGTTGTAGAAAGTCTTGATTGCTAGATAAAGGAACTTGAATTTGATGTAGTAGGAAATTAGGAGCCAATAAAGGGTTTTATGCAAAAGAGTGACCTGATCATATTATAGAAAAAGAAGATATATAAAACATGCTCTGGAGTGAGATAGGGAGAAGAGGCAGGAAAATCTCTTAGAGTGCTAATGGAGTAGTCCTGGCAAGTGGAAAGAGGCCTCTGCTTGGGGGGTGGGCAGGTAAGAAAGGAGAAGCGGATGGCAAAGAAGAATGAAGACAAGGGGGCAAGGGTGAGAAGATGAAAAAGGCAGATTTGGAAGGACTTGGTTGCTAATTGCATATAAACAGGAAGGGAGAGGGAAGAATCAAAATTAGCACCAAGATTCTGAACATGGGAAGCTGGGCAAATGATAGAGTGAGGAGGAAGAGGTATTTAAGTGTATATATCCACAGATAGATAGATGGATGGATAGATAGATGTTTATATACACATATATACATATGTGAGATTAGATAGATAGATATCTTAATATCTAACACCAATTTGGTCCTTTCTCCTGTGTATTCATTTTATTCTTCCTTGATTAACTCTGACACACTCTCCAGTCAATCAATTAGCCAACAAGCATTAAGTGCTTACTGTATCTCAGGTACAGTGCTAAGTACCAGCACTAGAGATTCAAAAAAGGGAGTAAAAACATATCTCTGTTCTCAAGGAGCTTATATTCTAATAGAAGAGACAAAGTACAAATAATTTGGTACATATAAGATATATAGAGTTGATGGAAAGAAAGGAAAAAGAGTAGTATCTAGAGAGACCGACTCTCTCCCTCATCTCTCTTCCTGACTCTCTATTGTCCCCCACCTCTCCCGGGAAAAGAGAGAGTTTTATTTCCTCATCTCTTGTCTGGGGCCAAGATTGATCTTTACAAAGTGTTCAGCTTTTGTTGTTCTTTTCATTTCTTGTAGTTATTGTGTCTGTTGTTTTCTCAGTTCTGTTTACTTCACTCTGGCACAACCAACTTTTGATGAAGCCAAGTTGGCTTGGCTTAGTAATCACTGCCTCCCTTTCTCAATGCTCATAAATCATCCCTTTAATAACGTGTTCTAGAATTTGACCACTTTCCATCAGCAATTCTACTTGGCTTCCACTCCATGGAACAGCAAACTCTCCCCTTACTTCCTCCAAGATAAGCAGATCACCTGAAATCTCATCATCATGATGAACTGAATTAGGTCTGGATGCTTTCTTAATTCACCCTCAGTTGCCTCTCCCCTCTGACAGGAGAGCTGGAGGGAGGAGCACTAAACTCCCCAAACCTTCCATTAGAGAGGGCTCACAGCCTTCCAGGTAATTCCATTTTCGATCAGTTGCTCTGCTTGGCCTCTGCTCTATGAAACAACATGCTCCTTACCCTGGGTATCCCCTGGTGCCCCACTCCCCACCCCACTTTAAGCTTCCTTTTTTTGAGTCATCTTCCTCCATTCAATAGTAAGCTCCTTGAGGGCAGGGTCCATCTTTTTTCTCATTTGTAGCCCCAGTGCTTAGCACAGTGCTTGGCCTGGCACGTACCATGTTTCACCACATAATATCTCAGATGTATGCCAATTTTTTGCAAAAAGTAGGATTCGACCATTACATGAAGCTTTTTAAAAAATTTGTGCTGGTAGTTCTTAAAAATCATTTACTACTAAACTGTCTTTGGTGCAAGATTAGGATGTACAGAACACTCATGAATATACATTAAAATTGAATACTGACAATATGTGTGCTACGAGAATTCTAGGTTCAGGCCTCGAAATGCACAAGAAATAAATGCATATCCATATGCCACTGGGGAATACATTGCTGCTCTGTTTATCTTCTAAGCAGAGTGATGAACAGAATCATACCATGGGATGATTATGCAATGAAAGGTTATAAACCAATTTTTGAGATTTTTTTTTTTCTTTTTGGAGAGGGGAAGGGCAGGGCAATCGGGGCTAAGTGGCTTGCCCAAGGTCAGACAGCTAGTAAGTGTGTGAGGTGTCTGATCAGGCCCTCCAGATTCCAGGGCCAGTGCTCTATTCACTGCGCCACCTAGCCACCCCTAAACCAATTTTTAGATGGAAAAAAACAGAACAAGGTAATTATGCAGTGGCGATGATTATGGGGTGAAAGATGGTAGGAAGTACTTAAACATCTATCGAATTGAATTGAAAAAGGAATCTGAGTAAAATCTATAGTCTGCAAATGCCATTTCTTCTCTTGTTTGAAAATTGAGGCAATATTTGTCTATTGCAAGGTCCATCACCCTTTTATTCTCCAAGATCTTTCAGAGTTTGTCAATCACCTTCCCGGTTTCTTTCAGTTTTCAGGAAAACGGTTTTGTCTAGGACTCGTGACTTTATCTCACTGAGGGCAGGTAGGTATTCTCTTACCATCTCCTTGTTTACCTTGGTTTTCCACTTCTTATAAACCACTTTTCTATCTTCCTGGTTCTGAAGATCATTCTCCATCGTAGGGAAAAAAAAAGAGAAGCAAAATCAGAATTGAGCTGTTCCACTTTGTCTCTCACATTTATTATTATCATCCTAGACATACCAAAGAGTGGCCCTGTTGCTTCTTTGTTCTTAATTTTCACCAATATTCCTAAAATAATAACAGCCAGCATTTCCATAGCACTTTCAGGTTTTCAAAATGCTTTGCATTTTATTTAATCTTCACAATGACCCTGGGAAATAGGTGCTATTATAGTCCTTGTTTTACAGAAGAGGAAACGGAGGCAGACAGAATTTAAACAACTCAGGATCACCTCGCTAGTAAGTATTTGAGGCAGGATTTAAACTTGGTCTTATGCACTTGTTGCCTCCTCCCCTTTATTGTTCCTAGCATTCATTACCAGGCTCAGCTTTTTCTGAGCTTTAGCACCCTGATACTATCCTTATAGATCCATGCCTCTCTTCTGTATTCATCATCAGCTGCTTTCATCTTCTATACATTTTTAAAAATAAAATTCATTGACGTGTTCTGTATTCATCTGCACTGTTTCTAGACAGTGCCCTTTTTTCTTCCCCATCAGAATTATTTGTATTTCTATAATTAGAATTTCACTTTTGAGAACTTCCCATTACCCTCAGGTTGACTTCCCCTGTAAAATTTCAGGTTATGGGACACTGCTTTCTTGCCTTTCATTTCTTTGAACTTTAAATCCACTTTCCCAAAACCTATGGTGAAATTTAAGATTATACCTGTCTTTCTTCTATCATGAATTCTAAAAGAGAATGGCCATTTCCTCCCAAAGTTCCCATCATTTCTATTTCAGTGATCAGTTCTATCTTTTGGTCAGAATCAGATCCAGAATACCAGTTCATCTAAGTGCTTCCTTCACTTTTATAAGAATGAAATTGCCATCAAGGGAAGTCAACCATTTATCATTTGCTCTGTTTTTTGGCAGAGAGCAAACTGCAGTAAATGACCATAACTGAAGTCCCCCATTACCATTATAATGCTCAATTTATAATTTGTTTCCTGATCATCTCATCTATTTCCTTCTTTTGTCTTGGGTGTATTACGGTATATTCCTATAACAATATTCCATCTATTTCTTCAATTACTCAATCAATAAACATTTACTGAGCCCTTACTATGTGCCAGGCACTCTGCTGAGTTGGGGATGCCAGTACAAAGAATGAAGTGATCCTACCTTGTAAGCTTCTGTTCTAGTGGGGAAGATGGCAAGTACCTATATGAGATATCCCAAAAGTCTTAGTACAATTAAAGCTTAGAGCTGAACTAAAACTTTTGAAACAGCCTGTATAAGCATATACAGAATAAATATAAACAGGATAATGCAAAGTAACTAAATACTTCTTCACTGTGTTGCTCTATTCTGGTTCTTGAATTTCTTCACATAAGTACATTTTCTAAGTATGTATGGAGATTCTACCTTCCCTTAAATTTACTCAGTTCCTTTTGAATAAAGGACACAATCTCCATTACTTTAAAAGTATGAAGGACAAATAATGGACAGTCCATGTATTCCTTTGGTTTTTCACTCAATGTCAAGAAAAAAAGGAAAGCCCTTGGCAGGTTGAATAGATGAACTTTGGCAGATTTATGGATGGACATGATAGATGAGAATCATGCTGGATGGGCTGTTAAGGATGGGTTGTGATCTTCACAATTATTCACACTGATGAGTTCAGAGATTCACTAGGGTATTGATGTATTTCACAGCCATGTTCTAGTCATTGGTACCATCTTACCAGTGATATCAATGAAATTAAATTTCCCCTTCAGATCTCTAGTTCAGTTCATCTTTTGTATTACCTCTACTTTGTGAATTTGGATATAGACATCTGTGACATTTTTTTTTGCTGACTCCCTTCTTGAATTACTGATCTTCCCTGCTAGAGTTCTTCCACTGTGGCATCTGGCTTGGAATAGATATCAAGATATCAACACATACATATGTGTGCATATGCATATATTTGTGTGTATGTATATATATGGAGAGAGAAAGAGAGAGAGAGAATTTCCTTCTTCTCCCTATGGCATAAAGGATAAAACCCTAGATTTGGAATTGGAGTCAGGAAAATCTGGGTTCAAATCTACTTCAATCACTTACTACTTGTATGACCTTGGGCAAGTTACATCTCTGTTTTTTAGTTTCTTCATATACAAAATAAGGGGGTTGGATTTGATGGTCTCTGAGGTGTCTTCCAGCTCTAAATATCTCTCTGACCCTCTGATACTATTCAGTTTAAAATCTTGATCAGATTCAGAAATCTGCAGATAGGCCTACTGGTACTAATTATGTGTATTCCAATTCTGACCAATAGCCCCCATTCTTATATTTCAAGTCATGGTTCAGAAATCCTTGTTCTCAGACACCTCTTTCTTAACCAGTTATCTGTTTCTGGAGCCCTTACTTGTAATCAGCAACAGTAATGAAAATGTCTCATCCCTCTAATGTCTTTAGCTTTATGTCTAATACTTTATAATCCTTAGGAATGTTTTATAGTTTCTTTTTGGTAATAATGTTTGTCTTCATGTAAATCACCAAAAGTGGGTAGTGGTTATCAGGTTTGAAGCTTTAGGATCATTTGTGGTGTGTTGGAAGGCACTCCCCATAATAATCTGAAGTAGTACAGGTTGACAAATAGGAATTTGTGGCAGTTAAAGGAAATTTTCTGCCTTAAATCACATAAAGACTTGGAATGGAGATGTTGATTCTCCATCAGGAGGAATCATTGTTGTTCCTTTCTTCTTTAAGAGGACCAATGACATCATAAAGATGATGACTTGTGTGTGAATTGATTTAAGGGAGGCAGAGCTGGGCAAAGTCATCAGCCTCACACTCTCCTCCAGGGTCATTCAAGTCCAGTGGCAAGATAAAATTTAAGACAACTGGTGAGGACCCAGGATGTAGTGGGTGACCTTGACCTTTCTAAATTAAGTTCTTTTCCAGGTCTCAGTCTGTCTGAGGCAACACCCATTCAATGACTAGGGGCTAGGTAAGAATTGAGACAAAAGATGGCCTAATTTACCATCACAAAAATATCAGTATAGGGGGGAAAGGCCCTCAGAGTTTCTGGACAGAACTAAAATTTAGTTCAAAGACTGATAAAGTGCCTGAGGGACATTAGCTGACTAGATGTTTTATTGTTCTAAAAAAGCCTGAACCCTGAAACTGAAGACCCTAGGAGCTGAAAGATCCTTCTCTTTATGAAGAGGCTATGATTCTCTTTTTGAGAGAAGTGAGACTTTTCATTAATGCCATAATTCATTCTGTGTTTCAACTTGACTTACTTAAGGGGATCCTGGAGAGATTTGACTTTTTGTTAGCCCACCCAAACTAAAGAAGTTTTTCTTCACTAAGAACCTTCCTTGTGGAGATACAAATATTGAGTTACTCTTCAAAGGATCTCATCTCATGCATCATCTTGGGCTATAACATGGTTTTCCCATTCTACTGTTTGTGTTTTTCCCAAAGTAGTTTTAAGTCAGAAGTACTGTACTGGCAGCTAATATTGTGCCACACTCAAGTTCACTTTCAGGTAGATCCAAGCCAGATTTCTTAATATCAAGGCCTATGATAGCCTTTGGAAAGTTTCCCTAAGTCTTCTTCATTAAGACCATCAGACTTCCCAGCAGATACCACACTATCTCCTATTTGCTCACTGAAGCAAGGACAAGGAACTTTCTAGTTATCTAAAAAGCAACTATGTGGCTCAGTGGATAGAGTATGGGACTTGGGGTCAGGAAGACCTGAGTTCCAATCTTGCCTCAAATATTTACTTTGTGACCCTAGGCAAGTCACTAGACCTCTCTGAGTCTCAGTTTTCCTCATCTGTGAATGGGGACAATAATAGCACTTACATCCCAAAGTTACTGTGCGGATTAAATGAATTATATGTAAAATGCTCTGCAAATCTTAAAACTCCACATAAATGCTAGCTAGCTATTGTTGCTTCTCTCATCTCTCAAGATGAGACAAAGACTGGTTACAATTGTTGCATCATACTCTATCTCTAAGGCAGATAAAAATTTCCGTTGGTTCAGATTTGTAAATACAAGGGTTGGTGATAGAAGCAGCTTTTCTCTCTGTCTCTCTCTTTCTGTGTTTCTGTCTCTCTCTCTTCTCTCTCGTCCTCCATCCTCCCCTCCCTCCCTCCCCCTCCTAAACCCTGTGTACGTATACACACACACACACACACACACACACACACACACACACACACACCCACCCCTTTTATTTATGACTTCAGTATTTCTGGATATACCCCCTTGAGACCTGCCTTGTAGTAAAGAAAAATAGTTGAAACCAAATGACACAACAGCCATAGTTAAAACCAAATGACACAACTACCATATCTCTTTTATTTCAGGCTTCTTTTCACTTAAGGAGATGTTTAAATTAAAGACTGGATCCAAAGCCCAGGGTCTGATAAAAGATTACAGTCAATATGGATAAACCTTTTTCTAGGTCCATTTGATCCTAGGAACTTAGTCTTAATCAGTAATTTGTCCTCTAACTCTAAATAAAGTAAACCTAGTTTAATGAAAACAGCTCAAAGTATACATTTGAATTTCTAAAAGACCTATAGTTTTTACCCTGTTCCTCCACTCACTGAAGTGAGTTTAAGGGGATCATTTTTGTTCCTTTGGGAAAATAGAAGATGGCTAGTTGAATCCTTCCTTTGTATGGATCATACCTTTGCACAGCCCTTGCTCACTTAAATCCAATTCACTTGCAAGTCATGGCATCACCTTCCTGATGTCATGGTCCTCTTTAACAACAAAAACCTTTTCACACTGAAATTTTGGTTCATAGACTTCTAACTAAAATATTTTCAGTTTGCGAATTTTTAATGAATTAAGTCCTTATTTTTGACCTGCATTGTCCCACCTTTCTACTTAAAGGAGAGAGATGCTTCCTCATGCCTTTAGGATAGCCAACATTGCTTACCACCACTACATAACATTTGGCTTCATTTACTGTTCTTTTTCATCTACATTACTGTAGTTATTGTGAATATTTTTCTCTTCATTCTAGTTACTTTACACTGCATTAATTCAAACAAGTCTTCCTAAGTGCTATAAATATTTTTGTAATCGAGGGGACCTTTTTTCTGTTTTGTTGTTTTTTTTTGTTCTTGTTTTTACTTCCATTAGGGCATATATCCATTGGTGGGATTTCTGGGTGAAGGGTAGGAAGAGTTAATGACTTCTCTCACATAATTTCGAGTTGTTTTCAGGAATTATTGGACTAATTAATGACTTTACTAACAGTATATTAGTGTGTCTATATTCTCTCGCCCCTCCAACATTATTAATTTTTGCCTTTTGCAATTTTTGTCAATTTGCTGGGTGTGAGGTGAAACTTCAGGAGTGTTTTCATTTGCATGTCTCTTGTTCTTTTTTAATTTGCAAGAATTTTTCAAATGGTTGCTAATAATTTGCAATTCTTTTTTTTTAAAACTTGTATAAAGGCAGCATGGTATAGTGGATAGAGAGCTAGCTTCAGAGCTAAGAAGATGGGGATTAAAGTCCTACTTCTGACACACACTGGCTGTGTACCAGGAGGGTGTGCTAGAGTAAGAACTGATTGTTAAATTTTCAGTGTGAGCATTTACACTTCAGATTTGGCAAATATTACAAATCAGGCCTTAATTTATTGTTTTGTTGATTTCTAGACTTAAGGAAGTGATGGAGAAAATGTTAGTAATGCAAATGTTACTTATAACTGTGTCATGAATACATAGTTTATTTTTGGGGGGGGGGGGGCTTTGAGCACCAGTTGTTAAATATTTACCAACACATCCCTTTGTGTGATCCTGGACAAGTTATTTAATTTTTCAGCAAGCAACTCTCTAAGACTATAAGGTGTATGGCAAGTACTGAATTGTATTGGCAGAGGAGACTTCCTCACTCTAGAGCTCCCTATAACAATGAAATTCTAGGTCTAGTACACAGCCCTAGACTTATCAATGCCTTCTGTTTTAACAGCATAATCGGTCTTCCTCTCCTCCCCTAACCAACCCTCATCTCAGAATTGAACCTTTCCTTGTATCAAAGAAAAAGTTAAACAAAAATAACTGCTCCCATAACCACATCTGGTAATATATACGATATACTCCCGTAGTTGCTACCTAACTTTCTGTTGAGAGGTGGCAGATAGGCCTCATCACTTGTTCTACATGACCACTATTAGATTTTTTCATTTGGTCTTCAAAGTTTCCTTTTAGAGATTTTTTCATTTATATTACAGTGGCCATTGGGTAAATCCTTTCCTTGGTTCTGCTTGGTGCACTCTTTATCTATTCATAAAAATACTTCTGTGCTTCTGAGATACTCAAATTCACCATTTCTGACTATGCACTAATATTCTCTTACATTCATATATCACATGTTTTTTGGTTTTGTTTTTTAGCATTCTTCAATCAATAGGCACCCACTTTGTCTCCTGGTCTTTGCTTCCACAAAAAGTGCTGCTATAAATAGTTTGTCTGTCTGTCTATCTATCTTTCTATCTACCTCTCCATCTCTCTGTCTACTTACCTATCTCTGTCTCTATCTACATATCTCTGTACCTATATGTGTATGTATGTATGTATCTCTCTACCTATCTAGCTCTCTCTCTATCAATCTATCCATCTCTCTGTCTCTCTGTGTCTGCCTACCTATCTCTGCTTCTGTCTGCATATCTATATATGTATCTATCTATATATGTAACTATCTACCTATACTCTCTTCCTCTCTCTACCTATCTCTGTCTCTATGTATCTATCTCTATGTAGTTATATATATGTATGCACCTATCTATTTGTCTGTCTATCTATCCATCTACCAATCATCTAGCTACTCTCTAACTACCTTTCTGACCCAGTAGATAGAGCACTGGACTTAGAATCAGGAAGACTAATCTTCTTGAGTTCAAATCTGGCCTCAGATATATTTTAGCTGTGTGACCCTGGGCAAGTAATTTAATTCTGTTTTGCCTCAGTTTCCTCATCTGTAAAATGAGCTGGAGGAGGAAATGGCAATCCATTCCAGAACCTTTGCCAAGAAAACTCCAAATAAGGTCACAAAGAGTAGGTCATGACTGAAACAAATGAACTCCCTAGCATACCCAGGTTGGGGGTTCAGTGGCTACTAAGGCATCCAGGTCCCCTACTGATCGGCACGGGAGCTTTATTTAACCTGCTGTTTCTGACCTGAACTTATTCTCTCATCCTTAGGGTGTCTGGTCCAGCCCCAACTTCTGGGGGTATTATTGGTATTAAACTTAGTACAGACACCCAATTGACTTAGAAACTCAGAATTCTCAAACTCAAAAGAATTCTCAAGCTCAGGCCTCAGTCTCCTCCAGTAGTAGAGATTATCAGAGTATACGACTTCCCCCAGTGGATATTTTTACATATAATTAAAATAGTTTTCCTACAACAACTCTTTGTTCACATCCTCTGACCTTTGTCCTATTGAAGATCAATGAAGTCTCCCCCTCCATTAACACTACTAGGAGAGGAAGAAAACATGCCATGCTCAGTTTCACTAAAAGTATGAGTTATTCTATATTAATTTTCCTAATACCTCCAAGCCTGATGCCAAAACTTGGCTACTTTTCTTTGGCCACTCCATGACTGTTTTCATTCAAAACTGTCTTTTTATTGCACTCACTTTCACCTGAATCACTCTCCAGGTGCCTTTTGTCTATCGATGGCCTTTCACTGAAGTGAGTGGATCTTTCCTGTCCTTGGTCTCTAGTGAAAGATTAGACTCATCTGATGAGATTAAATCTGTCCTTTTTAGAACAGACCCTGATGTCACCACAGAGAGTCTTATGAGAACCATAATGGGCTCTGTCTTGGTCGAGAGTTCTGTCAGTATAATAGTTAGCTCTTGGAATCACAATAATATCTTGTACTTGTGCATCAGACTCCAAAGAGATGAACATCATAGCGAGATCAGGTTCTGATGGAAGCTGTGGAGCCATGACACCAGACTATGAGGTTAATACTGACAGTTCTGGGAAATAACTACGGGACAGTCAAAGAACACTCTGGGATCTGCAAAACGAAGGAATTGAACTAAATGGCCTCAAAAGTTCCTTCAGGCTGCAAATCTATGATCCTATCATTTGAGTCTTAAGTGCAGTGAATAGATACGGCAAACAGGTCCAATCATTAATGCTGGATATCTCTCCAATTACTTAGATATTCATTTATCTCTGTAGGAAGTTTTGCAGTTATATTTATGGCATTAACCTACCCCTCATGTGTCTTTGTAGGTTTAATTCCCAGGTATTTAGTGTGTTTTTGTTATTTTTAAATGGTATTTTTCTTCCTATCTTCCCCTCCTGGGTTGTATTATTAATATATAAAAAGGTTGATAATTTCTGTGCATTTATTTTATAGCTTACTACTTTACTGAGACTATTAATTATCTCAATTAATTTTTCATTGATTTTTCTAGGGTTCTCTGGGTAAATTATTCGTATCATCTGCCTCTCCTCTGCCCTGTGCTCATTCCCTAACCTTCATTTTCTTGTCTTATTATTATAGCTAGCAATTCTAGTGCTATGTCAAATAATAATGGGGACTGAACATTTTTTCTTTATCCATGAAATTAATGAGAAAGTCTCCACTATTTCTATGGTACAAGTAATGTTAGCTATTTGTTTTACATAAATATATGTATTTTAACATATTAAGAAAAATATTTTTATTCCTATGGGCTTTGGGATTTTAAATATACATGAGTGCTGTATTTTGTTTAAGATTTTTTCTGTGCTTATTAAGATAGTCACATAATTTATATTCTTTTTGTTTTTAATATCACTTTTTATTCTTATGGTTTTCCTCATACTGCCCCAACTATGCATTCTTTATTCTATGTATATATAGATAGATAGATCTAATTCAATCTGAATAAATATTTGAATATATTGCTATAATACATTTGCTAATATTTGATGATTTTTCATCAGTATCAATTAATAATATTGGTCTACAGTTTTCTCTCTCTACTTTATCTCTTCATGGTTTTTATATCAACCATGTTCATCTCACAGGAATTTGATAAAGTAACTTCTTCATTTTTGCAAACAGTTTATACAGCACAGGAAATACTTGTCTGTTAAATGTTTGATAAAATTCATTTGCAAATCTATCTAGACCAAAGGTATTTTTCAGTGGGAATTAAATTATGGTTTGCTCAATTTCTCTTCCTGAAATTAGATCATTTATGCTCTGTTTTCTGTTTTATTAATCTGAACATTTTATATTTTTTATAAATACCCATTTCATTAAAATGTTCAGTTTTGTTGGCATATGATTAGGTATGGTAGTTTCTGATAATTTTCTTTATTTCCCCTCCATTCCCTGTGACTTTTTCCATTTCATTATTTATTTTGCTAATTTGACCCATCTCTCAAATCAGATTAGCTAATAATTTATCTGCCTTATTGATTTTGTAAAGAAGAGCTGAGGCTTTTAAAAAATCATTTTTATATTCTTTTTTATTTTTAAATTTTCTACCCCTATGCTTATTCGGGGATTATTAATTTACTGATTTGCTAGATCTTAAAAATTGCATATTGAATACGTATGTCTTATCTTCCTCTCTTTTGTTAATATAAGTGTTCAGAGATACATAGTTCGTGTTTCATAGATTACAAAGCTAGAGCTTGAAAGGACATCAAAGGCTATCTAGTCCAACTTCCTTATTTTAAAGAAGAGGAAATTAGGCCAGAGAATTTTTCAAGCTTACACTAGCAGTAAGTGGCTGAGTCAGAATTTGAACTCAGTTTCTCTGACTCCAGAAGCAGGGTTCTTTTCACTCTATGACATTTGTGACTATGAGATAGAGTGATTTAGGCTGGCATCATCTATAAGTTGATTGAGTAGGTTTTAAAGACTCCAATCCATTATGCCTCCTTGATAGCTACACATACCCTCATGGAATGATTTTCACAGGATTACAGATGATTTTTTTTGGTTCCAGCTATTGTAGAATAGGGCTTTTCCTTTGAAGTCAGAAGATAAAATGGGGCAGACATATCTGCCAGGTACAATCAAGCAAAGGTCTAGAGATGCCAAAGTTCCAAGAATAGGTCTGGGTCCCAAGAGAAGTGAATTTCCTTATCTGTTTTCATTTCTTTTATTAGGACTTCCCACCATTTTGGGATTTCTTATGGTCCATTATATTCTCTCTGCTTTTTGTTGCTCAGTCATGTCTGACTTTTCAAGACCTATTTGGGTTTTTTTGGACAGAGATACTAGAGTTGTTTGCCATTTTCTTCTCCAGCTCATTTTATGGATGAAGAACTAAGGCAAATAGGGTTAGGTGACTTGCCCAGGGTCATACAGTGGGTAGAAATGTCCGAAGCTAGATTTGAACTCAGAAAGAGGAGTCTTCCTGATTCCAGGACCATTACTCTATTGATTTTACCACGTGGTTGCCCATTCTGTCTTCTAGGGTTCTACTCATAGTTGTTGCAAAACTATTCTCCTAGAGCTTTTTCCCAAGACTTTTTACCCAGTAATATGTTTTTCAGTGAATTAGTAGAGTTGTTGTCGTTTTTTGTTTTTTTTGCTTATTCATTTCCTTAGTCTCTTTACTGTTTTTTTCTGTGGTGACTTCCTTGTAAGTACTTCGTTCATTTTTTAATTTTTTTTTTGGTCTCTCTTAGCTGTTGTCTTGTAAATTTATTTGGTTTCTTTCTTGCTGTTTTGAGGTAATAAGGGGGAGCTGGATTTATCAACAGGCTCTTTTGCCATCTTTCCAGAAATCATTCTTGAATTTCTTCATACAAAGATATGGCACATTTTCCATTCATTTTGGAATAAAGAACTGAGGATTCTTCTTGGACCCAAACATCATCCTTTTATTCTTCTATGATCTCTGCTTGGAAAATACGATCAAGAGATTCAACAAACTTCAGGGGAAAAAGAGTACAGTAGGTTTAGGATCTTGCAGAAGAAATTATCCTTCTAGGGTTTTGAGAAGAGAACCCAGACCCAGGGTGTTGTGTGTGTGTGTTTTGGGGTGCTGGAGGAGAAGGTGGTCATATAGTCTGGAGACCTGGGAATTTTTCTAGGGATGACTTCCTGGATTCAGAGGCTAGTGATAACTTCCTAGGTCCAGGGAGAAACTCTTGGCAATAGTTCATCAATTCAGAGATCCAGATAGGGCTGGTTTCTGAGAATTCAATTGGAAATGGTTCCCAAGGGTCAGAAGAGCAATTAGAACTGATCCTAGTAGTTTAAGGAAATTGGCTAAAGCAGAGTTCAGAGTTCCTGTGAAATAAAAACTGTTTCTGGGTCTTGGGTTTAACAAAAAGAAACTATTCAATGAGGAAGAAAAGGAGGAGTATCTAAGGAGACTAATGCAAATATACAGGAAACTCATTGCTTGATTTAGATTTTTTTAAAGTATAGAAAATAAGTGAGGGGTTATATGACTAAGGATGGATAAAAAACATGAACCTAGTCTTAAGGAATCATATCAGGAGTACTAAAATTCAGACCAAACTAAGCCTAGTGATGAATGCTAAGGATGGCAAAAAGTATTTTTAAAGCTATATTCAGAGAAAGAGGATAAGGGGAAGATGGAAGTGGGGAGGGGTAGCTTGGTAGATAAGAAGACAGGACAACCTCAGAGAACATAGAGCTAAGTGGACAGGCAGATATAGAAATTATTTGTAGGTCAACAAAAAGGAGATATCAGGTGGCTTAAACCTAGATAAGAAATAAGAATTTATTCTCATAGATTGGGTTCTGCTTACTTCATTTCTACTTGTGGATTGGCATGGCATGAATATACTGACTGCCAATTAAAGGAAGCCCTGTAGTTCCATTTGAAGAGAAAGTGAAAAGTATACTGTAAATGAACTAAGCTTAATTGAAAAGAGTAAGAATCACCCTAACATAGTGGAAAAAATAGGAGCTCTGAAGTCAGACAGCCTGGGTTCCAATCTCATTTATGGCAATATCTATATAACCTTTGGCAAGTCATTTAATACCCTTGGAGATAAACTCCAAATGGATACATGACTTAGAAATAAAGGGTAATATAAAAATATTAGAGGATCAAAGAAATCACCTGTCATCTATGGACAGAGAAAGAGTTCATGACCAAATAAGAGATAGAGATGATCATAAAAAGTAAAATCAACAATTTTAATTACATAAAATTAAAAAGTTTCTGCATAATAAAACCAATTCAGCTAAAACTAGAAGGTAAATAAAAAAAATTTTGCAGCAAGTTTCTCTGATAAAGATCTCACTTCTAAGATACAGAATAAGGTAATTCCAATGTATATGAATAAGAGCCATTCCCCAATTGATAAATGGTTAAAGGATATAAATAGGCAGTTTTCAGAGGAAAAACTCTAAGCTTCCAATAGCCATATGAAAAAATGCTCTTAATAGCTACTATTAGAAAAATGAAAAATTGAAAACTCTGAGGTTACATTCCACACCCATCAGATTGGTAAAGTGAACCAAAAAAGGAAAATGATGAATTCTAGAGGGGCTGTAGAAAAACAGGTACATTAATGTACTATTGGTGGAGCTGTGAGTTGGTTCAGCCATACTGGAAAGTAATTTGGAAGGATAGCCAAAAGCTATTATTACACTGTGACCTTTGACTCAGAAATACTACTACTAGTACTAATCCCCAAAGAGATCAAAGAAAAAGACCTGGGTTCTGTGTGACCTCATTTAGGGTTTTCTTGTCAGAGACACTGGAGTGATTTGCCATTTCCTTCTCTAGCTCATTTTATAGATGAGGAAACTGAGGCAAATCATATTAAGTGGCATGCCCTGGATCACACAGCTAGGAAGGTCTGATTTGAACTCATGAAGATGAGTCTTCCTGATTCCAGGTCCAGCCCTCTATCTACTGTACCACCTAGCTGCCCAATGATTTCAGAGAAACATGGAAAGAATTTTATGAATTAATGTAGATCGAAGTGAGCAGAACCAGGAGAACAATTTCCACAGTAATAGCAATATTGCAAAGACAATCAGCTTTAAAACATTTAAGAGCTCTGATCAGCACAATGACCATGATTCCAAAGGTGAGGGACTCAGAATGCAGAGTAAAACATATTTTTTGGATGTTGTTGATGCAGGAATTTGTTTGACTATTATGGTTAAGGGTAAGCATTCATTAAGTGTCTACCTTATGCTGTGTTTACAAATATCTTATTTGATTCTACTTATAATTGTTGTCATGTTTTCCTTCAAAACCTCCTCTTGGGCAACCCTTGACTTAAAATATTTCTTTATAAGTACTCAGTGTCTTCTTCTGTTTACTCATATTTCTAGAATCGATTCCTGTTTGGGGGATTTGTGCCAGGGCTGGGCTCTACATTCTTGAATGGGGTAGTTCAGCCCTATTTGGTCCTGATTTCCATTTCTTCTTATGAGGCTGGGCACAGAGTTCTATCAGGCCCTATTCTTCTTCTAAGAGCTCTACTGCTGGTTGCCCCCAAGTCAAGGTTTGCCATGTGCCTCCTCCCAATCCTTGGGCATATCTCTGTCAGCTCTCTGCTCCTTTTGTATCCTTAGCGCCTCTCCCTCATGAGCAGTGTCCTTTTCTTGGTTCTGATTATTAGGAAAAGTATAACTGGGCTTGGTGGGTCATTGCTGAATTGCTGATACAGGGGGAAGCTGCAGCCAGGGCAAGTTTGTGTTTTCATTTTCCCAGTATGGCTGGAGCCCGAGTCCCAAAGAGGGTGAGTTTTGTTATGACTATAAACAGGTGTGCTTATTATGCCTGCAAACAGATGTGCTCAATCATCATTCCATCTCTTCTTACTTGTACCATAAATCCTGGGCCATAGGGGGGAGGGTTTTGTACTATGTGTCTGTACATACAAACTTGTTTTAAACTAACTCCTCACCCCCATGCCAGCTCAAGTTGGCCAAATAACCAATTGTTTTGAAAACAACCCATTAATTATTAAGTAGTTGGTGGAATGAATCCAGCTGCTTTCGGTATCTGTAAACAACTCTCCTGTGGCCTGTTCTTTCAAAGTTGGAGTTTACCCTCTGGACATTTACACACTCTTCTTTAGCTTTCAGGGGCCAGGTAATCTCCCAGATACAATGAGGGTCTGGCATGCACAGGGTTCCTCTAATGGCACCCCCCAATTCGAGGCAAGAGGAACCTTTCATGAATCATAAAGCATTCAGTGATTATGCTCAGTTATTAAGGGTTGCAAAACAGTTCTCATATGTTATCTCATTTGATCCTCATAACAACTCAGTGAGGTAGGCATTGCTACAGATTTTATTAACCCTGTTTTATAGAGGAGAAAAGTGAGCAGTTAAGGGGCTTGCCTATTATTACACAGATTAGGTAAGGTAGAGATAGCCGGTGAACACAGATCACCTTGAAACCAAGCACTCTAGCCACTGTCACCCTCACCTTCCCTGATTCTTCCAGGCAAGTAGTGAGTTTGATTTTACCTGTACCCATAGCACTTTCTCTTAGGCATTCATCACATCTAAGTTGCATTACATTTATTTGTGGACCCTTCCGAGATGATTATAAACTCTGTTGAGGGCAGAGACTATATTTCATTTATATTTGTCCACTCCACCACCCCTCTTCCCCACGTCTGCCACAGTGGTGGCAGGTCCTAATACATATCCTTAATAAATATTTAAAAGAATGTAACTTTCCAAACCAAAATATCTCACTATTAGATGGTGAGCTCTCCGAGGACAGGAGCTGCATTTTGCCTTTCTTTGTCTCCCCAGTGCTAAGCACAGTGCCTGGCACACAGTAGACACTTAGTAAATGTTTACTGACTGACTAGTCCTTAAATGTCCTCCTCTGTTAAAATGTAAACTTCTTGAGGGCAAGGACTGTCTCTGCTTTTGTATTTATATCACCACTGCTTAGCACGCTTCTTGGCAAAGAATAAGACCTTAATAAATGCATATTCATTCATTTTTCATTCTGTTTCCAAAGTTACCAAGTTGTTTTTCCTGGGTATTTAAAAATAATTTGAATAAAATAGCCCATATAATTAAAAAAAATTCTACATTGGTTTTCCTTTATACCTGTGGACCCAGGTATTGCTACTACCTTCCTTGGCAATTCCTCATACATTTGACCTTCAAAGGCTTCAGCTTCCTCCAAAGCAATTTCACCTTTACCCTGCAAAGACCCAGCTCAACCCCTAAGAGGAGCGATTACCTTACAGCTAATGTTCATCAGTGAGCTAAAAATTAGTTTATTATGCCTGTTTTGATGCTTCTATTCTCAACCTAATGGCTTTCCTATTAACTCGTTCTCACTAGGGAATCATATTGATTTTTTTTTTTAATTAGCCTTGGAGACAAAAGAGTAAACACACAAACAATTTATCATTTTGCTAGGCTCAACAATCATCATTTGATATTCGAAGAGCCCATGATGCAGACAGCAGCCCTCTGAAATAAACAAAATTCAGAACAGCTGTGTCAGCCCAGGCACAATTTCCTAATCTGCTGATTGCTGGTGACCGTGAGCTGATGAAGAGCTTTTGCCAGGATAATTAGAAAGAACATTAGGATCTCGAATCTTCCATTTCTAGAAAAAAACCGTCAAGAGTGGGACTAAATCAAATAACAAATGTATACTGGGTCTCTACAATTCTGGGAACTGAATGCATGGCAATGAGCTTCGGATGGTTTAATTCTCCTTCGATTTTAAGAGAGGAGTAAGATTCCTCCCTGGCACCACCCAGCCATGGTATGGGTGGGCTCTGTATCCAACCTGTGCCCTTAGTGGTACAACAGAGTCAGCACGAGTCCCAGAGTTCCTGGTATGTGAGAATTGGGGGAGGGGATGAAATAAAAGCAGCTGTGATAAGACCCCCAAACTTTGGGGAGACAAGTTAAAAAAAAGATTCAGTTCTCCCCCTAGATCTTACTTCTTGATGGTACTGAACTCGTGACTTCCCTCTATCCCTGCTATTGCTGTCCCACTTGACCTAGCCCTTCTATTTCAGTGCTCTGAAGAAACCCCATTGCTTACTCAATCTGATATCAAATCTACTTCTGTCTCAGTCCCTGGAAAGGGATTGTCTTTTTTCTGCCCCAGTGTTTTTCTAATCACCAGCACAGGGCTGCCCTTGGAGCAGAGACACCACATTTGTGAAGGAGGTAAGACGGCCAAAAATACACCACTCTGGGTCTGAAAATTTCATCCCATAATAAGAACATCATGGGAAGGTTTGAGTCTTTGCTGGAATCAGCACTGTGCTAGGTGGAGATATCTCTTCCTTACCCCATTTGGACTTTTCTTGGCAAAGATATTGGAGTGGTTTGCCATTTCCTTCTCCAGTTCAGTTTACAGATGAGGAAACTGAGGCTAACAGGGTGAAGTGACTTGTCCAAGGTCTCGTGGTTAGTAAGTGTCTGAGGTCAAATTTGAACTCAGGAAGAGGACTCTTCCTAATTTCAAGCCCCTGTGCCACCTAGCTGTCAAGACATAAAGACAAGGATGGAACCATTCTTGTCCCTCAGCAGCTTACAATTGACATTCTATCTGCCTTATAACATATTGTCTACAATAGAGAGGGATTTTCTAACATTAAAAATATGTACTTATAAGATGAAAATGATTTATGAAATTAAAAGTGAAAATAAAATTTATTAAATGAAAAAACAGACCCCTAGCTGGATAAGTTATATAGACAAGGGTATAAATTGAATAGACCATGAATGTTCAGATCCAAGTCTTTTCTTCACACACACACAGACACACAGACACACACACCCCACACCACACCACACCACACCATAACATAACAAAAACTACTTCCTTTTCCTTCTCATTTTTCCTGGATCTATCTCCTCCCACCTTTTCTCTTTCTCCCTCTTCCAAGCTTTGGGTCAGGCCCCTGAGCTGCTGGGAACACTATGGGAACATCTATGACTGGGGGAGGGGGGGGGAGCAACTGTCCAAGGTAGAGATTTCAGATAGTTTACTCATCTGCAGTATAATTTAGTTTATGATACATTTTGTAGTGTGGTGACCATGCTTTAAAGATAAAACTATGGTATCACAAGTTAATTCTCAGCACGATTTAAATGAGAATATGTTTTATATGACATCCCCAAGGACAAAGACTAAAGACTGTGTGATTTCATTGGTATAGGAAACTGCTTCTACCAATGAAGGTTGGGACTTTCACTGCAATTTACAGCCTGAGAGAGCCTGATCACTGAAAGGTTACTCAACTTGCCTGGGGCCACATAGCATCATATGTCAGAGGAAGCACCTGAACTCAGGTCTTCCTTGTTCCAAGGCTAGCTTTCTATCCATTACATCATACAGCCTCTCATGACCGAAATTAACCTGAGCTAAAAGAGAATTATCCTCTGGGTTATCAGAAAATATAATTTGGGGTTCAAGTTCCCCACACCAAGATACTCTGGCATCTTGCAGAACCTCGTTCAATCTCCATCTTCCAGGTGCTCAGTCTATTAAGGAGGACTCTGGCAAGAATCTTGCCAGGAATGATTAAGAGAGAGACCTCCCTGTGATTGTCACAGGACAATTTATTTCCTTTACCTTTATAGAGATGGACAATGGAGGCATCCTTGAACTCATGGGGGTTCATTACCCACCAGATAGAGAGTGAATCTCCAACTTAAGCAAGGCCACTCAATGTACAATATAGGTATTGAGAAATACAGAAGTTACAGAGGATCCTAAGAGCCCATGAACAAATGCAAAGACAGATTCTCCTGGTAGGTAAAGACACTTTGGGAAACACATAGAATTGGTGTGGCTGACAAGGCTCTGATCTCTTGCCCCACCCCAATGTGGATTCAGTCCTTGGGCTTCGGAGTGATTTCTGTTGGCAGTCCTCCTTCTGCAAAGAGCTTCCCGTTGGAGAAACAGCCTTCTAGGAGGCTTGTACTTCAGCCACCAAAGGCAGGAATTCTAAATCTCTTAGGGACTGGGAAAGGCTGCTCTTAGAATCTCTGGTCTCTGACACGTGCTCAGAAAAAAAAAAAGAAATAGAAAAGCAGAAGGCATGAAGGAAGCTGAGGTCCAGGAACTTGAGGTCCCTGGAGTAAGCATAGCTCACCCAGTGCTTTTTCTACAAGTCACTATTTTATGTTCTGTAATGAGGTGAGGTTCCTTGGCCACGGCGACTCGTGCCTTTCTCTCTGTCTTGAGCACTTAGCACAGGGCTCGGTCCTTAAGCAGGGGCAGCTAGGCGGTACAGTGGAAAGAGGACTAGGCTTGGAATCCGGAAGACTCACTTTCCTGAGTCCATATCTGGCCTCAGACACCAGCTGTGGGACCCGAGTCACTTAACTCTGTTTGCCTCAGTTTCTTATCAGTAAAATTAGGTGGAAAAGGAAATGGCAAGCCACTCCATTATCTCTGCCAAGAAACCTCCAAGCGGTGTCACGAAGTCGGACAGGACTGAAAAACGACTAACCAGCAAATGACACATTAAATAAGTGTGTATTTATCATGTTTGTGGACTGACTGGGGAAGGGAGAAATCTCTTTGTTACATTCTAGAAGTGTAAAGAAATCCCTGTTTGTTACATTCTAGTCTGGAAGTCTAAAGGAGAGAAAGCACTTGAAGAAAGGGCCTGAGGTCCTGTCCCAACTTGTGGTTTTTTTAATTTAAATTTGATGTTCTTATTCTGGACTCAAGCAATACCAAATAAAATTAACATCTCCATGTGGATGCAGAATGAGACATGTATTTATAGACAAGATCAATGAGGGAATGTGTTTTGTTTGACTGCATATTTGTTATAAGGATTTTGCTTAAGTTGTCTTCAGCTTGCTTTTAAAGAATATGCCATTTGGGGAGTGGGGCCAGAAACGGAGACTCTTTTTTATAAAAGTCAGGTTCCCCAGAACCTCAACTACCTGTCATCTTGTATGCAGACCCCATCACTGGGGTGTATGCCCATTACAGGCATTCTCTCCACCCTCAAAGAAAGGTGACAGAGCTTCATGGAACGTGTCCTTCAGACAAAGATCCTCATACCCAATCCGCTTGGCTTTGGGTAACTCATCAGATTGATCCACATCCTCCTTTCCCTACTCTCTTACAAGAGCATCAGGACATTTTCCCGATGTTGATAGTGGATAGAGGAGACATTGTTGGAAGCTGGTCTGCCCAGGCATTTATGATGTGGTACATAGTAACAATGGAGTCTGAATGAGTGGAGGACAGAAATGGCCATTAGTATCATGGATCTGGAGCTCAAGGAGAACTTGGAGATTATTTAGTCCAGGGGTTTGCACAGTTTTTGACTCCCAGGCCCCTTGGCTTTCAGTGAACCCTGCCTCACTTGTATTCAATGTAAAGGAAATAAATTGTAGAGTTTATTATACATATATGCATAATAGTTTTTTTGTGAAGTTAAAAATAAGAATGGGATATGTTCATCCACGGGTATACCAAAAATTTGGTGACTTCATTGATTGGAAAGTAAGTCAAAATTTTCTACATGCTCTCTTTGAAATGTATCTCATCACATACATATATGTATATATATATAGAGAGAGAGAGAGAGACAGACAGACAGACAGACAGAGACAGAGAGACAGAGACAGACAGACAGACAGAGAGAGAGAGAAATGTTGGTTGTTTCCCTTTGCTCTAGAAAAGGATCAAAATGACATCACTATGCTAAAGTCAAGTTTCAATGTGTCCCACTGTGGCTGATCAGACAGATACAAGCTCAGAATGCTCTACCACAGGTCTGGTACAAGTAGTCCATGTGAACATTTGGGGTGGATGCTCAAAATTCACATGTCCTGCATTTCCTTTGAGCTGTTTCAATTCTGCTATATACATGTATATATATGCACACACATATATACATATATACACATGTGTGTATATATGTATATATGTACACACACACCAGTTTTCTAGGATCACAAATCTAGCAGGACCTCAAAAAGCAGCTAGTTCAGCTCCCTTATTTTACAGATAGGAAAAATGACACTAAAAAAAAATTCAGTGACTTGCCTAAGGTCACACAAGGTATGTGCCTTAGAAGTATGATTTGAATGGAGGTATTCTGTTCCCCAGTGCTCTGCCCACTGTACCACACTGTTTGCTGTGGAGGCAGTGGGACTCTGAAAGCTCCGGGAGCACCCTAGGTGTCACACTCAAAGCAATGTAAGTGGAAGTAAGATGTGAGTTAGCAAGCATGATAGTGGGGTTTGTTCTAGCTGTGACTCCCTGGCCTTTGCACAGAGAACCCTGGAATAATTAGGATGTCAGAAGAACGGGTGCAAGTGCCAACTGGATTCTGGTGCACTCCACTGGTGCTCAGAACCCTGAAATGGAATGCCCTCCCATGCAGAGACCTCGGTATCCTGTGGCCTGCTGATCGTAAAGTGGCAGAGATAAATATCTGATTGGCACAGTTCTGAACCCTCAGGAGTCCCCACACAGGAAATGTGCCCTGGGGGCAGAGGGAACATTAGGCAGACCCACAGCTCTGGAGAATGTGTGAGAGGAGGTCTGTGTCACTAGCTTAAAAGCCCAAAGGCACCTCCCAAGGAACAGAGCATAACAAATTGCTGCAGGCTCTTGGCTACTGTTCCACACTCCTTTTCTTGACCTGCCTTGTTTCCTGTCTTGCTTATTTACTGCTCTGGCCCCTGACTCTGATTTTTGTTTCTACATCCGGATCCTGCTGTTGCCCAGCTCTCTGATCCCAGTTGCTATGTAACAGATATGACCTTGTACCTTTAGCCCCCTGCGACTCTTTATTGGGGTACTGGAGGTTACCCATTGCCAGTGTCTTTGTTCTGAACTACAGCTCCCATTTATTCCTCAGCTTGCTAGAAGTTGATTGGCTTATGGTTCCACACATTGAGTGGCCTCTGATGGTAGCCTAAAGAACCCAGCCCCGGCTACAAAGCTTACCTCAGGGTCACACCATATACTAAGACAGTTTAACCTGCACGAGGCATCTAGGTAACCTAGTGGATAAAGAGCTAAATTTGAATTCAGGAAGACTTAAGTTGGAGTCATGCCTTTGACACTTACTAGCTGTGTGACTCTGAGTTACTAAGCCATTCACGAGCAAACAAAAATTACATCAGGAAGCCCAGGAATAAATGGATCTTTCCTTAATATGATGAGTACTATCTATTTCAAACCAAGAATAATTATTATCTGTAATGGGGATAAATCAGAGGTGTTTCTAATAAAATCAGGGATTAAACAAGTTACTTAGCTTCATTTTCCTCATCTGTAAAATGGGGAGAAGAGTTAGCTAGGTAGCTCACTGGCTAGAGGGCTAGGCCTAGAGTCAGGAAGATCTGAGTTCAAATCTGGCCTCAAGACATCAACAAGATATCAGCTTTGTGACCCTGGTAAAACACTTAATCTCTGTTTGCCTCAGTTCACTGGAAAAGGAGATGGCAAACCACTCCAGTATCTTTGCCAAGAAAATCCCATGGCATCATTGGCATGCCAATGAGATCATGAAGTCAGACATAAGTGAACACCAACAAACATGGGGGAAAATAGAATCTACCTCAAAAGACTGTTGGGAGGCCCAAATGAGATAACGTTATCTAACATATATAAGCTGTACTTTGCAAAGCTTAAAGCCTATATAAATACTAGCTATTATGAAAGTCACTCAATGTACTGCTCAGACTGACTCTTTTATAGGAGGAACTCACATGCCTGGCTGTTTGGGTATCTAATGGACAGTCTCACAGCCAAGGCATTCTATTCACCCTCTGAAAGGTTTGTCTTAACCTCTCTTTCAAACATAACAAGTGTTTGTTGAATTGAATTGAAGCACCAAATGCCTTGGTATTATGGCTCTGTCTATATAGAAAAATCTATTCTCTTGTAATCACTAATTTTGCTTATCCTTTGGGTCATTCATAATATAAATGAATCGACTTGTCTTTAGATATATACCACTTTAAACAAATTCAATTTATGAAAATCCATACTTATATAAAAGATACAATGAGAGAGGGCACAATATGATAAAAAGATACCTGAATTTGGATTGAGAGGACCAGGTTTTGAATCTGGAGTTTTCCACTTATTAGAACTTAATAGAAATTACTTTGCCTCTAGGGACTCATGGTACCTCATCCATAAAATAAGGAAGCTTGACTAGATGGTTTCTAATGTCCTTTCCAACTCTCAAGTCCTCTGATACTTCTAGGGGAAAGAGTATTTGCTTCTACAAAAAAAATCCAACTAATAGCCTCTAGTATATTTAAGCTATAATTTTAAAAATAAAACTATAGTCACAGAAGCTTTTCAGAAATACCACTTTTATATGAAGTAAAGGTCCCATGCATTTATTATCTATTTTCCCATGAATCAAGCATTGTCTGTAAGTTTTCTGGGTATTCCCTTCGTCTTAGGATATCTATTTCAGATTGTGAGATGTCAGAGTGGGGAACAAGTTTATTTAGCTTTCCTGGTTTGGTATGCTATACGTGCTGGTGAAGATGATAACAAATGACTTTACTTCGGATCCAGTATACTAATATACTAGTATATTAAGTGCCTGCTATGTGACAATTGGTTCAAATATTCCTTGTGTCAGGGCAGCTCGATGGATAGAGTACTGGGCTTGCTACCAGGAAGACTCACCTTCTTGAGTTCAAATCTGGCATCAGATACTTACTAGCTGTGTGAACCTGGGCATGTCATTTAACTCTGTTTGTCTCAGTTCCTCGTCTGTAAAATGGACTGGAAAAAGAAATGGCAAGCCATTCCAGTACCCTTGCCAAGCGTTGCCAAGCCCAAATGGTTTCACAAAGAGTCAAACATGGCTGAAATGACTCAACAATTCTTTGGGTCACCTGTATTTGAATTTGCACTATTTGAAGCTATAATTATATAAAATATGATCATTGGTTCCAACCCAGTGGAAATGTGCAGTGCGAATTCTAATCATGTGGTCACTTCTAGGGGTTCATTGTGATTTATCAGGACCTAGATGTACTATGTGCCAAGCACTGTGCTAACAGTGAGCATATCAAAAAAGGCAAAAGGAGAATTATGGATGTCAATGCATTGCACATAGCAGGTCCTTAATAAATTGGTAAAAATTGTTGGCCGAATTGAGAGTTGTAAAGAACATTAGAGATCTAACTTAGCTTGCTCTTTTTTACAAATAAGAAAGCCAAGGTTAAGAGGGATAAAATGACTTGCCAAAGGTATACAGCTAGTTAGTAGCAGATCCAAATCTAGAATTCAGGTTTCCCAGTTTTCTATCTAGGGGTCTTTCTGTTATGGCACATTGCCTCCTCATAACACCTGCCCTACAGAAAGAATAACAGTTTTGAAGGGCAAGGCAAATTTTGTAGCACAGAGCTCTTTGGGGGAAGACGGGCCCCAAGGGAAGTGTTAGGGAGGCTTTGGAGAGCCAGGGTGTAACAGGAGGACTCTGGGTAACTGATAGACAAGTAAAAAGAATCACCAAAAGGAAGGAAAGGTGCATAGAAATAGAGATAGGAGGGATTTGCACTTCTTTGCAAATGCATTCAGGTATTGTAAACTTCCTGGGGTAGGGCCAACATGTACCAGTGGTTAGGCAAAAATTGAGGAGGGGAAGGAAAGGGCAATTTCCCTCTGGGGAGAGGCAGTATCCAAATAGGGAAACAAACAAAAATAATCCAAATGAGTACCAGGTTCCTTTCAGAGTCCTGAAATTCAGTGAACCAAGCTGAACAGGAAACTAGTTACAGGAAGAGAAATCAGTCTGAGAGGTCAATGCCAGCTCAGAAGTCAAGATACAGGGTGTATTGGAGGAACTGTCTGTCTGACTCAGCCTCTCTCCCCAAAGCTCCCATCTTTTATGATGATTATTTACATTCCCCCACCCTAGGGGGTCTCTGTTCACTGTTCAGGTCAGCCTTAATCCTTCCAGCACAGGGTTGGATGCCAGGGTTCTCCGATAACAGCAATCAATTCATCTGCTTCCCCTTAAAGTCTTGCAAGTGGGAGCCCAGTTTTCTGATGCCCACGTGAGTCTATTCAGCTAAAAGCAGCCACAGTTCAGTGCTCAAGCTCATCCACGCTCTTCTGTACCAGTGCCGCAGATTGGAAATGTCTGAGTTTTGTGCAGAAACACAAGCAGTATATTTGTAAATGGAGTCACATAATTAGAACATGGACTTGCATAACAATTAGCATGTGCAATTAGGCACAGACTTCTCGTCCTTTAATTAGACAATCAAGACATCTAATTACAAAATTAAGATGTAATCATGTGGCCAAAACTTGGTATACTTCTTTCTACACATCAGAAATTACATTTAAAAAAAATTAATTCACCAGCAGATGAGTAGGAAAGTGAAGATAGAAACCAAAAATTTTTTTAAAGGACAATCTAGGCAACCTCTCTGGGCCTCGTTTTCCTCACTTGTAAAAGGAAGGGTTGGACTAGATGATCATAAAGATATCTTTCAACTTAGGTTATTCTCCCTTGGTCTTGTTAACACTTGAACATGGCAAGGGTGATTGAAAATACCAAAAGACATGGTTAACCTTCAGTAGCCAGTAAATGATGGTGTAGAGAATCTTCTCATTAAAAGATTTCTGGACTGCAAGCAGGATGAGGTACAAAAATAATATTACAACCAGATTTGGGGGAGAATTCATAATATAGACTGAGATCACCAAGAGATCACGGAATTTCTTTTCTTTCAAAGCATCCCAAATGCTTTATCCTCGTGATATACCAGGCTTTGCTTTCCTCTTACTCCTCCTCCAACACAGTTCACTCTTGAGCCCCAACTGGCCCCCAGCAATGACTTTGCATATGGTTAGTATTGACCTCTCTGTGTGGGGGTTGTTTTCCCCTAGTAGGGTGGTGGATCCATGGGGGCAGGTGGAGTTTCAATTTTGTATCAATCTTTGTATCCCTGGAACCAAGCACAGTGCCTGGTACGTGGTGGACACATGATGAGTGCATGCTAAGTTTAATTCCAACACTCCTAGGGAAAAGGTTAAGATCCAAACATTGGGCTATTTCTTTTTATGTAGTTCCCATCAGTTCTCTGCATGCTGTAGCTATCCCATTTGACTCTACATTATTGAATTAGTTAAGTTTTTCATTCACTAACTGGAGAACCAGGTGATTTGGAAACGTCACCAGAGACGCTATGTAGAGGTTGACAGGTCAACAGTGGAGTCCCAGCTTCATAGCTATTCTCTCCCTTCTTGTCTCTGGTTTTCTGTTAGATCACTTGAACTAAATTGAGGATTTGTTTGAAAAAAAAAAACAAAAAAAAACCTCACTTTAGAAGCTAGCCTCTTCTTTGCTTGGAGACTGTGTAAGAGCCAAAATGGAAATCGACCAAAATGTCATTTTTGATCTGAAAGGAAAACATGGCACGGTGGAAAGGGCCTTAAATGGGAATGGCGGGAGACCTGGGTTTAATTCCTTACTCAGTCACTTACCAGTTGCATAGATCTTAGACCTGTCACTCATCTTTCCTGAACATCCATTTCTTTGCCTAAAAAATGGGATAAACAATATCTCAGTTGTCCATTTCACAAAGTGACCCAGAGAATCAAGTGAACGTCAAAGTGCTTTGGAAACTATAAATTGTTGTACAAATGGAATGTCTTACCAGACTCTTGGAGTTGAAAGGGACCTCAAAGGTCATCTCTAGCTCAACCTGTACCTGACCATCAATCTCCTCCCTAATCTCCCTCATTCCAAAGTCTTTGTTTTCTCTTCATGCAGTCTGATAACACATTAGGTCTTTCAACTGTCGTACAACACTGATAATTCTTGAACTTGAAGTCCAATGAATCACCTACATTGCTTTTCGCCTGAGCTGTTCAGTCATGCTTTCCCTTTCATATACCTGTGTAGGTTTTTTTTAACCTCTGGGCAGGACTTTAGATATCATAAATATTATAGGGCATAATATGTTATAAATTATATAATTCACATTATAAAAATCCACATCATATATAATGCAGAACACATTATACTGCTATAATACATATTATTATACTCTAGAATTAGAATGTTTTATGTTGTCTATATACTATATTATGTAGTAGAGATAGCCAAAGTCTCATTGGATGAGCACTGGGCCTGGCACCGGAAAGATATGAGTTCAAATCCAGCCTTGGATAGTTCCTAGCTGTGTTACTCTGAGCAAGTCACTTAACCTTTGATTGTCTGACAAAAATAGATCCACTGGAGAAGAAAGTGGCAAGCCACTCCAGTATCTTTGCCAAGAAAATCCCAAATGGGGTCATGAAGGATTGGTTATAACTGAAACAACTGAACAATAAATAGTATATAACATCATCATCTTTGTTGTTGTTGTTATTTCATTCATAACCCTATTTGGGATTTTCTTGGCAAGGTGTACTGGAGTGGTCTGCCATTTCCTTCTCCAGATCATTTGAGAGATGAGGAAACTGAGGCAAATAGGGTTAAGTTACTTGCCCAGGGTCACATGGCTAGTAAGTGTCTGAGGCTAGATTTGAACTCATGAAGATGAATAGTGTTGATTCCAAGTCTAGTGTTCTATCCACTGTCCACTCAGTTGCCCCCTACACACACACACACACACACACACACACACACACACACACACACACAATTTTTCCTTGACTCAGTTCATAGTTCTAATCTGTTGAGATATTTCTGGATCTTGACTTTGACATTTAATATCTAAACACCTCTTCCCTTCTCCATGTCCTCCACATATTTGAAAAGGATCTCATATATACCTTCTCATTTGCAAAAATATTGAACAGGTTAAGGCTGAGGACAATGCTCTGTGGCACTCCACTAAAGACCTTCTTTAAGACTGACTTATTTCACTACTTAATCCATCCAAATTCTCATCAGCGATAGTACCCCTTCCATAAGTCCCAACCTATCCACACCTTGCTCTATATCTGTGATTCTCTTTATGCCCTTCTGTAAATCCAAGTGAAGTCAAATCGACATAAGCATTTATTAAGTGCCTACTATATGTCAGCTAAGTGCCAAGTGCTAGGAATATAGAGGATTTTCCCAATATGCCAAAGGCCTTCCTCTGACCATTACAGAGCTTAGGCTTTTACCTGATTATCCCTCATTCTCTTTGCATGAGCAGCCCACCTCCCTTTCCTGTCACATACATCCTTGATCATTTCTTTTTATTTAATTTCTTTTATGTCATTCTTTGGTTATAGTTTACCTTGGTAGCATGCTACAGCCACTTAAACCTACCGTCTTCCTTCCTTTGAACTCTGAGTCATTGGCAATTTAGAGGTTATGGTGCTCCATGTTCTATGACCCTATAGGAAATCTGGGGAAATTGTCATAATGGAAAGATCAGCTCTTTTGTCAGTGAGTTGCTTGTGATCATTAAAAATGCCAGGCACTTTCCCAAACACAATGTAACCTAATCTCCCCTGGTTATTCTATTCCAGATCTAACTTATTATTAATCTGCAACACCTAGTCAAGATAGATGGACAAACTCAATGGGCTGTCCATTCAAATGCATGACATAATCTAGGCAAGAAGCATGAGAGAGACAGACAGACAGACAGAGAGAAAAGAAAGAAAAAAAGAAAGAGAGAGAGA